>NW_006494610.1:633953-640570 GCF_000325575.1 Pteropus alecto
TGCAATGTCACTATGGAGCTGCCTAGAACAGTGGAGAATACGAATAAGAAATGACTAAAGAGAAATTACAGCGCTGGCACAGAGGGGAGATAAGAGAATCACAGGAGAAACTGGTTATGCACCCTCACAGTCAGTCATCGACAAAAGCATATGTTAAGATAGATTTTAAGGAAGCAGATTTCAAATTTTTTTCAATAAATAAAAAAATAAAAGGAGATAAAAATTGTAACAACTCTCTAGCTAGACTTTACTGGGTTTGAATCCTGGCTCTGCCGTTTAGCTGTGTGATCGTGGGCAAGTTACTCGAATTTTGTGGGCCTCAGTTTCTAAATCTTAAAAACAGGGGAAATAATCTTTCAAGGTTTTTCCAGGATTATTCTGCGAAACAGAAAAGTAATAGCTGACATTCAATGAACATGTACTATATGCGAGACATTGTTCTAAACACTTCAGATGTATTCATTCACATATGTTCCTCACAGCTCTATGAAATCAATTCTATTAGCCCTATTTTTTAAAGTGAAAAAAAAAAAAATGAAGCTTAACCCAGTGTTCAATAAATATGAGATTTATTTCATGTTCCTAAGTTACAAAGAGAAAGGTAGCACCAAGAGAAATAGAAGATTCACAAAAATTGATATTGTTATTTTTAAAAATCACAACTAGTATCAATGAAGTAAAAGGGGCCAAGAAGAGAAACCAATGTGCTACACACAGAATCTCATACGGTATCTAAATTTTAAAGAACACAAATAAAAAAGGATGAGATATTTAAGAAGGACAGCATTCTTGTAGGTGTAAGTCCTAAATGAGATAAAGCTGGTAATAAAAATTATTTCAGTTCTATATATTATCAGAACAAGAAAACTGGAGATCAATTATCTGGACATATAGAGTTCAACTGACAGAGGAAACAACTCCTCAAATTTCTTCATCGAGATTATGCAAGTGTTTCCTTAATCATTTTCTCTCTCCCTTTTTACTGACTCCTTTGTTATCATTTATATCACACTCGATTCTTTCCCATTTAGTTTAAAACTAAAACAACAAAAAATACTTCTCTCCTTTCTTGTTCTTTCTGTCTCTGCCTCACTTCTCAAAGTAATAACTTGCATTTCAGCCTCCATTTTTCACTTCCCTTTCTCTCTTCAACCCAAAGCAAGTAGGTTCCCCGCAATATTTTCCTACCGGTCCCCTACGCGTACTTAAGAAAAAACTTTCTAATTGAAAATTTAATGAATTCTTTTCAGGACTCATCAGATTTGATCTTGCTTAACAGTTGACCTTTTCATCCACACTCCTCTGCAACTCTCTTCCTTCCTTGGTACTTGGCTGGTTTTCTTACCACCTCTCTAAGCAATCCCTCTCATTTTGTTTATGTCTTCCTTTATCCAACTCTAAATACTGGTATTTTGTTATTTCATCTCTTCTATTTCACTGGAAGAAGATACATATCCTGTTTTAATTTAATAATATTCTATGCTTTATTTTGGGCAAAGTCCCAGGTGCCCTCAACTCTCCAGAGCTTAACACTGAAACTTTCCCAGGAACAAGAAGTTAAAAAAAAAAACAACAAAGTGTCACTCTGTTTAACCTAGTCTGTAGCCTTCTCATTAGGAATTCCGCTTCCTCTGGGATCCCCAAGAGGGCTGTCTGTACCATTTATTTGGTTTCTCGGTACCTCCATTTCCCTCTCCTTTCTCCTAAGAGGTTTGATGAGAAGCACAACAAAAGCCTTTGGTTCCTCTTCTGCTTCCTCAGGGGCTTTTCAGTCTGTCAGTACCTCTGCTGGCTGCTAAACTACTTCCCAATTCACTCTCTTGTCTCACCCATCAGGCCAATTAGGCATGACTTCTATCTTATTCTCTGTTGAGTTACAACAGGGCTTTCAACTATTAACCAAAGTACCAAATGTTTTCCCTCAGTTCATACAATACTAGTCGGTCTGTAGGACCATTGATTTAAGTCCCTGAAAACGGAGATACTTAAAAACACAGCAATCCCAGAGAGACCATTTTGAACTAGAGACAAAATTGCTTTTTAAATTTTCAAAGAATTTGTTTATAAGGGAAAATAGATATCTGTTTCCTTGAACCTAGAAGGAAGGGAGTACATATTTGTTTGGGAATCAACCATTAAGCATAAAAAATGTCTTGAGCCTGTAATCTTTAAAATAATTTCCTTTCTGTCTGAGATTTTTTTAAGCTCAGATGTTTTTCTGGGTAGAAGCCACTGAGTTTGTTTTCTTTTTTATTTTCAGATTTTACTGGCAAAGGTAGATATCACTATTAAGCTCAATGATGAGACAAAAAACAAGAGCATGAAGTTGAACTTCCTCTGCAAACCAAGCAGACTTAAGGAGAGAATCGGACAAACCCCACTCCTTCTCCTTTCTGATCCTGGCTTACCCAGGATCTTGTATGCCTCAGAACTGTCCCAAATCAACAATGACCACAACCCATTCCTGCACCTG
Source organism: Pteropus alecto (assembly GCF_000325575.1). Classification (NCBI taxonomy): domain Eukaryota; kingdom Metazoa; phylum Chordata; class Mammalia; order Chiroptera; family Pteropodidae; genus Pteropus; species Pteropus alecto. Next base: position 636,427 of record NW_006494610.1, read on the forward strand.
ATTATTCTATCAATTTGTAGTCCTAGATTTCTCTGCAACATGCCATCTCTCCATTATTATAATTGCTCTTAACGGTATAGCATACTTCTTTTGAATGCCTCAGTGCTAAACAGAGTGTAAGCATTTGACTAAAACTCTTGATGCTACAACCTATTAGCTTTTGGCTCTAATAGCACCTTATTTCACTCAAGCCCCAGTTTACTCATTAATTACTACTTCAAATTTCCAGCATTTCCACTAACTTAAATTACTCTGAGCCTATCGTTTATGTCATGAGCAATAAGAAATCTAGGTAGGTCATGTGAATTTTAGACTCATCAGTTGCTATCTCACAAAAATCATGAGGTCTAGTCTCCACATCTTGCTGTCCAAGAGCATATGCTGCACCTAAAGCTCATTAAGCAGCCAGGAAATGTTTTAAATGGACAAATCTGCATTAGAGGTTCGATGACAATTTTGAACAATTCAAAAAAGCTCTCAAAAGAGTCACTGAAATTAATGCTTCTAAATTCTTACTATGAATCCCATAATGAAATATGTTAATCAAATTTTAATTTTTGGCTAAATGATTTATCAAGTTTCTAAAGGAATAAAGCATTACATAAGTAAGGTGATTATATAATTTATATCCAAACGAGGACACTAAATAGGAAAAACACTGAATTAGTAAAAGGTAGTATTATTAATAATCACACAAAGACAAAAGCTTAAACCAAGATTGTCCCAGGCAAACGAGGAATAAGTCCCCCTCTACACAAAGCACTGTAATCAAACAGAATCTTTGTCCTCAAGAATGTTATCTAAAACTTAAGGTGATTCAAAAAGAAATCAAAGAAAAAGTGGTCAGAAAAGATAACTGAAAGACTGTGCACAGGTAAAAGCAAAGGTTTAATTCCAGACTACAATGAAATCCAAACTAGTGTGAGGTTTCAAACATGGCCTTAAAATTCCTTGGCACTCCACATTGGGAGGTGCAATCTACCTACCCTACTCTTCAACCTGAGCTTTTCAAACACCTGATCAGTAAAGTAGGTCAAAGTGACACTGCCAGTTCTGGGCACAGGCCTCAAAATACTGTCAGCTTCCACTTTCCGTATCTTGGTAGGGCGGTTAGGCCATCTTTCCCTTACTGATCTTTCTGCCCGCTGGATCTATCTACCACTGACAGGTGAAATCGCCAACAACAATAGCAGATTTATCCATTTCTCCTCTCAGTTCTACCAGTTTTTGCCTCACGTATTTTGAGACTTTTGTTAGGTGCATACACATTAAGAACTGTTATTTCTTCTTAGGAAACTGACCCTTCTATCATTATATAATGCCCCTCTTTACCCGTGATGGTTTTCTGAATCATCAGAAGTGTCTGCTTAGTCTGAAATGAATATAGCTACCCCAGCTTTCTTTTGATTGGTGTTAACATGATATATTTTTCACTACCCCTTTACTTTTACCTAAGTCTTTATATTTAAGGTAGATTTCTTCTAAAAAAACATATAGTTGGGGCCTGTTTTTTATCCACACAATCTCTGTCTTTTAACTGTTGTATTTAGACCAATTACACTCTAAGTGATTTTGATACAAGTGTATTATCCACCCTGATTGTAACTGTTTTCCACTCATTCTATTTGTCCTTGTCCCCCTTTTTCTGCCTCCTCTGATTTTAACTGAGCAGCCTATATGATTCCATTTTATACCCTCTTAGTGTATCAACTGTACTTTTCAAAAATGTTGTAGTGGTTGTGCTAGAGGTTACATCATACATTTATAACTAAGTCCACTTTCAAATAACAAAACAGCATGGCATGTGTAGCACAGGTACCTTATAACAGAATACCTGCAATTCCAATCACCCATCCTTTGTAATACTACTGTCATTCATTTCACTTATCTACATGCGATAATCACCCAATTTATCAGCACTATTATAGCTCTAAATAAGCAGTTGGCTTTTAGATTGACTAAGAGGAAAAAGAAAAATTTTATTTATTCCTACTCTGACACTCTTCTTTCTTTTATTCTGACCCACGTTTCTGACCGATATTATTTCCCATTTGCCTGAAGAACTTTTAACATTTTTTCAGGGCAAGTCTTCTGGCAATGAGCTTCCTCAATATTTGTCTGAGGAAGTTTTTATTTCTCCACTTTTGAAGAATATTTATTAGATACAGAATTCTAAGTTGGTGATTTTTTGAAGTATTTTCTTTAAGTATTTCTTTCACTCCATGCTTGCATAGTTTCTGATGAAAAGTCTGATATAATTGTGATTCTGTTCCTTTATAGGTATTTTTTCTTCAAGCTTCAATCAAGATTTTTCTGTCTCTGTTTTTCTGCAGTTTTAATACGATATGCCTATGTAGTGGGTTTTTTACTTTTGTTTTGTGGGTTGTGTGTGTGTGTGTGTGTGTGTGTGTGTGTGTGTCCATATCCTATTTGGTGTGCTCTGAGCTTCATGAATCTGTGGTTTGGTGTTTGTCATGAATTTTGGAAAGTTTTCTGCCATTATTACTTCAAATACTTCTGCTCCATTCTCTTTTTCTTCTGTTGGTATTTCATTTATGATATAGCTTTTGTTTCCCCTCTCAACCCAATGTTTTCTTTCCTGACTGCAGTATTCCCATCTAGTCCCTTCAGGCCCTGACCATTGTTTGCTATGGTTTCTCCACTGAGGTGAGACAGAAAGGCTGGAGAGAGCCCCAGTGGTACAAACTCCTTTCCATCAGCTGGGATAAAGCTCCAGCAAAGATTCTTCTCTGTAGAGTAAGTAGGCTTTTGTGACGGAGAATGCTCTGGGTATATTTTACAAAGATGACTCCCCCACCCCCACCTGCCAGAGCCACAAGGGTGTCTTCTTTCCGTGATCTTCAATGGCAAAACCTTGTGTGGTTTCTAGAGGTGAAGTCCAAGAAGATATGAGGGCTTCCCTAAGGCTGCAGCCCTCAGGAGTTTTCACTCTCATATTAGTCCATACTCAGTCTTCCACAACTCATCAAAATTACTACTTAGGTGTCCCTACCAGTTTATGGCTCCAGCAGCTTATGCTCCAGGTAAGGAGATTTTAGCTATGGCTATATGAACGTGTCTATCTCTTCAGAGTTTAGTACCGTGGTTTTCCCTGTGACCTTTGTTCTCAGATGAATTGAAGAAAACTTATTGATTTTCAGTTTGCCCAGCTTTTTCTCTTTGTAAGGATGGAGCAATAGCTCCCAAGCTCTTAACATGTTGGAGCTGAAGCCAGAAGTCTTACTCCCTATGTCGTGGGAGGTTCACTGTGAGAACCCAGTCACCATGCTATTAGAAAGCCCGAGCCACATGAAAAGCCAGCTCCAGCTTTCTGGCCATGTGAGTGAAGCATATCGGCAATGGATCCCTCAAATCCCAGTTAAGCTGCACAAAGTGATACCACATGGAACAGGGACAAACCTTTCCTGCCCAGCCCTTCCCCAACTGTAGATTTATAAGCAAATTAAGTGACAGTTGTTGCTTTAAGTCTCTAAGTTTTGGGGTGGTTCATATATATCATTCCTAAGATGATCCTCAAGGCCTTGCCAACTTTTCAAAAATAAATTCATACAAATCTCCCCTAAAAACATCTCATGTGCCCAGTCATATAGAATTCTCCGAGTCTGCAGAACCTACCAAGCTCTTCTCAGGATCTGGCCTAGAATGCTCTTGTCCTTACCCTTTACCTGGTTGGTCACATCTCCTCAAGATATAAGCATACCTGTCCCCTTCTCAGCAAGGCTCCCATTGTCCATCCGCAGAAGTAAATCTATTGCCTATCCCTCTCTCTCTCATGCAAATGCATATAAGCTACCACTCTCTATCTTAATTCTTTCTCATAAATCTTTTTGCTTTATGCAATTTAAAATTACAAATATGTCTGCTAACTTGATTACTTTTTGCCTCCCCAAGTAGATGACAGGCTCCATGAGAAGAGAAGCTCAGTTTTGTTCATCAATACATATCCATTGCCTGGCCCCGTACACGGAACACAGTAGGGGCTTAGTAAATACCTGTAAAGGAAGAAGCTCTTTTAAAAAGACACTGCCTCCATGCATTCCTTGTTCAGACAAGCGTTTTTCAATCTAGTACTATTGACACTTTGGGCCAAATAATGCTTTGTTGCAAAAGACTGTCCTGTTCC
>NW_006494610.1:640592-643923 GCF_000325575.1 Pteropus alecto
ATCCCTGGCCTCTACCAGATATCATCAAATGTAGAGCTGACTACATTTAGATCTAGGTTTAGACTAGAAAGATGCTACTTCCCTAGCATTCTGGTTTAAATCTAAAAGAATGATCATAATAATGAAGCATCTCAGGTAAATGGGTATGCTTTAAACTGAAATCAATCTTATCATCATATCCTTCCCCTAGTCCTCCTCAAAAACCACTTAAATTGAACCATGCAAGAGTGATCCTAGGAGCCATGACATTATAATAATTGGAAATTTCTATATTAACTCTTTAAAATAATTCTTCCACTACCCAAAAAGAATGCCTCCATTTTCACCAGCTGGGCATAGCTGATATATTCCCTCAATCTTGAAGAAAGCAAATACCACTGATTGTTCTGAGGGTATCCTAATCAAATGATCAAAGAACCCTAATAATGAAAAGGACCAAAAGAGGCCAATACGTCTAAACATTGTCTAATAGGAAAGTTATTCCTGTACAGTTTAGTCTAATAACTGAAATCATGCTTCTTGCCTAAACAATATCCTCATTGTCACTTTTGTCAGAAAGGATTAGGCATTGTTTGTTTATCTGCTGCAAGCTAACTGAAACCATCTGTACCATGAACCAGATTCTAATGCCTTGCATTCTTCCTTTAAAGGAAGTCAGGGCTGAATCTGCAATTTGGATAGACTTTAGCATTTCTAAAAATAAAATTAGCAGATGTTGGAGGGTGGGCTATTATCCTCCTTTGCCAGGTAAGGATAAGCACTCTACTTTTTCAACTTTTACCTATACACAAGGAGCACCAGGCCTGAAAATCACAGGGAGCAAACTCCACTTACTCCATTAGCTTTTATAAAAAATCCAGTTTCCCTTGTATGTTGTAATGCCGTATTTTGTGCATTAAATTCCAAAGCTAACTCTGATTGTATTATCATACTACGATGCCATTTTCATACCCTGTGACTAATAGTGTGGATACAGGCTTGATCTTTGAAGTGAGCTGTGGTAATAAGCTTTGGCGCATGGACCCAAAGTCTGAAAGAAATCAGAGCAGACCTAATGAGAAACAGAGAGAGGGCCTCGGGAGCATCCTGCAGCAGAGCCTGTACAATCTAATCAGATTAGCCTCTCTTTTGTATAGAGTTCCCACTTGTGGATTATGACCTCTCAGGACACTGAAGTCACCATGACGATCCAGGTGTCAACTTTTAAGATTAAAACTTCAGTGAACCAGGAGTCTAATGTTTTCTATCTAGGCATTTCTGACCTTTAGAAGTCTTCACACTCCTCCTGATAGTGTTTCAAAAGAGTTGACCTTCAGGAAAAGCAGTAAAAGCCACCTCTTTAATCTCACATGTTCCGAAAAGGTGATTTAACTGCCGCTGTCTTTCTGCTTGTTTTAATTAATAGCATTATCTTCCCCTTATTTCTCCTGGGGCTTTGTAGTGCTCTTTGAAATGTATTTAGTATTTTTCAGTCTTGGTTTTGGGTACTCTCTCAATTTATGAGGTCACTGAATTCAACTTCAACATTTCAGCACAAATCGGCAGAATGAAACGCTAAAAGAAGATTGGCACTTTCAATCACATAAGTCTCATGTTACATAAAATGAGCAAATTCCTCCATTGTTTTTATTCACCTCTGAGATAACAATTTACTGCTGGTACAAACCAGTGTGGGCAGGCTTCTCTGCTTAGCAGGCTCCCACAGGAGTAAAGCTTTGCATCTTCTCCTCAACAGAACTGAAGATAAACAAAAAATAAAAGCGGGGAGGGGGAAAGACCAGATATCAGGATCATCTTGGGATGACTTTGTCAGAGCAAGTCCAATACTCTAATTCCAGAGATGGAATCAAGAGCAAGGTTTTTCCTTCTCTAAATGACACTAGAAATACAAGAAAATCAAAAGTAAGCAGCTGGAGCCTCACATTCCCAATAAAGTAGGAAGGAAAACAGAGGAGACTGTCTCAGGCAAGAGTAAAGGTCGTAGCATCTCACCACTTGCAGCAGGGTGCAGAAGCCTGGGGAATTCAGGCATCTGGGAGGGACTTGAGTGTGCTTCACCAGTAGATCCCAGGGCTCTGAGGAGCATCTGGATGCCAACATATCTCAAGTCTGGGAGCTGAGGCGGCTGGTGATCCTAGCTTTTATCTATCACAGCCACACATTCATGAGTGTTCGCATATTAATAACTCACCAACCCTTCCAAATTATATGGCTAACCACCAATTCCACTTTAATACTTGAGTATTAAACACTTTTTCTTAATCGAAATTTGCGCAATCATCAAAATGAATCAGTTTGCTTTTATTTTAAGGCCCTTGGGCTTTAACAGATTTAGTGGAGAGTCTACTAACAAAGGGTGAAAAATCTCATTATATCTGTTTGGAGGACAAAGCCTCTAAAGGGAACTGTCTTAGGGACTCCTACAAATATACACAGTGATGAGGGAGGCTTGATTTAAAAGCAATGAGGCTGTGAGTTCAAACACTCACCACTGTTGAGAACATATTTAAAATACTTTAGTCAACACGATCCTCTCTTCCTTCCTTCTGAAACCCCACACCATTTTACCTGGCCTTTCTTACTGCATTTTCACTTATATAGAATGTCTTACAGTCTAACTTTATAGAGCTTTTTATGTATATGAACCATCTTCCTTCAAGATTGTTAAATTTCCTGACAGCAGAATCTACATCTAAGATATCTCTTTTTCACCTACAGCGTAGAAAGAACATAAAAACAACATAATAAACACTCATCGTTAGTTGAATAAGCTCAGAAAATGTTGACAAGTGTCTTAATGTACAAAAGTCCCCGGAAAATTGAAAGGTAAAAAGATGATTTCTTGTTGCTAAATTGGACATTTTAAAATGCCACATGTTTTGAAATGTAAAATATTATACAATGCCATGACTTTTTAAAATCCTATGTTAACTGCTACAGGGACTTAGAAGAGAGAACGAAATCAGGAAACCAAACCAGGACAGAGATTAGTAGAGCGATAATAAATTGCCTCCCTTCCCAAACATAAAAACGCACATGCACAAAGAAATAACTAAGCTGGGAAATATTTGTTAAAAAAAAAAAAAAAACTCTACTCAGATATAAAAATATGGGTAGTTCAAAGCTTTTTTTAAAAAAAAATATATTTTTGACTGTTGTATATTGATATGGCTGCAGTTAGTCAGCCATAATCTTTAGAACCAAGCTCATTACCAAGAAAAATATGGGTAGTTCAAAGCTTTTTTTAAAAAAAAAAATATTTTTGACTGTTGTATATTGATATGGCTGCAGTTAGTCAGCCATAATCTTTAGAACCAAGCTTATTACCAAG
>NW_006494610.1:643939-654646 GCF_000325575.1 Pteropus alecto
GGAACAAGAAACTCAAGAGATTTCAAGAGTAATAAAAAGCCTTCCTATTCCTTTCCAAGCTTCTAAATTACTGCTAACAGCAGCTACTGTAACAGTCAACAGTTACACAAACCTCTTCATCGAGGCAGGGGGAATATCCTTCACTTATATTATTTAAAGAACATGAAATAAACAATGGCTTACATATCCCATAAATGGAGAAAAAATGACACTGTAATGAACAGAATGCCAAATTCGTGAGGTTTGCAATTCATAAATGTTATGGATTGAACTGTGTCCTCCAAAAGAGACATGTTAAAGTTCTAACCTCCAGTACCTCAGAATGTGACTTGATGTGGAAACAGCGTCCTTCCGGGGGTAATCAAGTTAAAATGAGGTCATTAGGGTGGGCCCTAATGCAATGTGACTAGTGTCCTTATAAAAAGGGGAAATTTGGACACAGCGACAGACACACGCACAGGGAACACCAGGTGAACATGACAGCAGAGACCAAGGTGATACATCTACAAGCCAGGAATGACAAAGATTGCCAGTACACTGCCGAGGAGAGGAGAGAGGCAGGGAACGGTTCTCCTTCACAGAACCAACCCAGCGGGAACCAACTCTGCCAACACCTTGACCTTGGACTTCTAACTGCAGAACTATGTGATGATAAACTTGTGTTGTTTAAGCCACTCAGTCTGTGGTACTTTGTTTTGGCAGCCTTGGCAAACTAATACAATGAGGTTCATGGCAAAATCCAAACGACACAATGTAAATCAACACATACATGTAAAATGCTCTCAAACCAAAAATCAGTGAGATCTCTACAAATGACAGGCAGCTTTACTGCAACATAATGATAACTGCTCTTGGAAAAGATGCTAAAGGTAATGTTTAGAGATGGAGGCAGGGCTGTGGACATCTATGGGAGAGTGATGGAGAGTACTACAACAGGGACCCCAACATTTAGTGGGCTCTTTAAATTATGTAGCACTTCAGGGCATACACCAAACAAAAGCACTGTCACCTCTTAACAGAGGTGAGTGGTCAATGTCTTTCATCTCCAGAAGGAGAAAATTAAATACATGTGAACAACTGCTTGAGACATGCAGACTAGATACATTTAGACCCGCTGGAGTGAAAAGTATTAACCATCCAGAACCATCCTTCTGAAAGATTGCAGTCTTTCTTTTATTCAGGCATAATGAACGAAGGATTCTTCAACCATCTCCAAGTTGTAACATAAATCTTAAACATTTAATAGAGTTATTAACTTACATTTGGAAATCAGCTGAGCACATCTTTTGTGGGAAAGCACTTCAAAGTGATTGGTTTGTTTCTTTATAATGATATAGTATGTTTGCCTCTGTTGGATTCATGATTAAACCAAGTCAGAGCATATGTGAGAACCATTTGGAATATTCGACAAGGACAAATCTTTCCAAGGAAGGCCTTATACCATGGAAGTGGTGTAGTGTAATGGTTAGAAAAAGAATCACTTCAAACCTGATAGACATGAACCAAAACATGTGTGGCCACTAACAGCCTGAATGGACTTGGACAGTGGCTAAAACTCTCTAAGCTCAAAGATTCCTGGTCAAATGGAGATGGTAATAATAAGACCTATCTTATAGGCACTATGAGAAGTAAATGAGGCATATTACATATACTATAATTACTTAATCCAGTATAGTTATCATTACATCATTAACATTAGATACACAAGTAATTTTTATACAGTAGAGTCCTATTTTCTTTAGGAAAAAAATATAAAATTCAAGACATAACCCCTATTGAAATTACTTCAACTATTCAGACCATTACCACGACATTCTATTACGCTCAAGCAACATAGTTAAGTCATTAACAGCTCTCTAGATTTTGTTTTTACTCCCTAACATGTTTAATTTTCATTTAAATTATAAAAAGAACTTCTCTTTTTCAAATATCTAAGATCTCAAAATTTATACTACTATTTTTGACTTACAGTATTTCTGTACTTCCTTACTTACTATACGTCTTCCTTTATCAGGATACTCCTTCATCTTCTTAACTCGAAAATCATGAACAAAGTTAAAAGAATACATTCCACAAAAGCCCAAGATTATCTAAATCAGCACATAATCAAAATTTCCAATTATGTGTTTGAAATGATACTGCAGAGAATTTTCTACTACATCTTTTCTATTTATTAGCTTAGAATGCCCTATTTTTTATAATGACTTAAAAGGGAGACAAAGACATGGATAATTTAGAAAATTATTTTTCAACACTATTTGGTAATGTGATTAAGGTAAAACAAGGCTTATGTCTCACACAATTATTTCAGAAGTAGCATCAAGTTTTCTACAAGCTACATGCCACCAAATACAGCAACTCGGTGCTCTTAATCAACCGGGGAGAGGGAGGAGGCCTATCAGAAGCATGTGGGGTGAGCTTCTCAAGGACCCAAATCCATGCTCTGACCCTGGGACAGCACAGGGGAAGAGGACAAATAACGGCAAAGCTGTTTCTCTTTGTGAAAATATATGCAGCATGATGCCAAAGCAGACAGGCAGGAAAAAAGAAAGAGCATGCAGTATTTTTAATTAAGTAACTTCTGAAAGATGGAGTAAAAACTCATTTAAAAAGACATCAAGAATGGCCGATACATTTGGCCTTGTCAAATCAGTATCTTAAGCAAATGTTAAACCTCCATGAGAAATTAATCATGTCATTCAGCTGGAAACGAATTCTCATCTAGGGTTTCCAACTCCAATGAGAGAAAGAGAACACAAAGTTGGGGAGATGTGTAAGACAGAAAAGAGAAACTGGACATTTATAATGAAATAGTATCCAAAACGATTTGCTAGCAAGGAAAACCAATTTTACTGACTTGTACACTGGTTAAAAAAACAACAATAATGAAAACCTGAGGGGAAAGATTTATTACATGTTAAATGGAAATTATTTAAATATAGTGTTAGTAGTAAGAGAGCAGGTACAATTTACATGTGAAATATTTAAAAAAATTAATGAACTTACTTGCTTTTCCCTTTGTATACTGTAGCATAAGATCCTTCTCCTAGTTTTTCCAGTTTTTCATATGAGTCAGCTTTTCCAAATTTGGGACTCGTCGGCTAAAAATGGAAGAGAGTAATTAAACAAAACGGATTGTATAAAACTAATTAACAATAAATAACACAATTTTCCTAAAAATATACAGATCCTCTGTCACTTTTACATGTTTTTCTGATATAAGATGTTTATTTTAAAAAACAACATAATAAATATTCAGGGAATAAAATTAAGAAAATACAAATGAACACAGTAAAGAAGTTAAAAAAAAAAAAAATCCACCTATAATCTAATCACCGAGAGGGAAATACTGTTAATATTTTGATATCTCTTCTTCCAGTGCTAATCATATATTGATGATTTTTTTATATATAAATGGGATTACACTATACATATTGTTTGTAACTTTTTTGTCACTCAATAAGTTATGACTATTTCCATTATTATATAATCTTTTAAATTAGGGGCTGGCAAATCCTACCTACAATCTGTTTTTGCATATCTCATAAGCTTAGAAAGGTTTTACTTTTTTTAATTGGGGAGAGGATCAAAAAAAGAATAAAATTTCATAGCACATGAAAATTATGTGAAAAAATTTTAGTATCCATGAAGTTTACTGGAACACAGTCACACACATTCATTTACATATTGCCTTATGACTTCAAGCTACAACAGATTTGTAATTGCAACAGAGATCATATGGCCAAAACCTAAAAATATTTACAATCTGAACCCTGTTGTAAATCATGATGGTATACAGTTCAATCATGTAAAGGTATTCCCTCAATACTTTTCAGTGACAATGAAAAGAGATAATTAAAGACACAGCATTCAGATTTCACTAATTAATACAAAAGAATTCACTTATATCAATATAAACCAAATTTTAAGGGTTAGCTGCAACAAAATAACTCTTCCTTAAGAATGGTACATCCCATCATGACCATAACAATGCTAAGAGTGAGTGATCTCATCACTTGCTATGCTCAACTTCCACTCAAACTTTCACCAGAGAGCAAGGGGAGCATTGTTTTCCATGAGAGCAAATTATCTGTCTAAATGTCACTATAAAAGAAAAATTATCTAAATGGAACTAAAGGCATCTTTAAGGGATTATCTGCTCAGTTATCAATACATATATAATTGATAAAAAATATTGCTAATGATTGTGGTACTTTGTAAGCAACCAACTTTAGAAGCTTAGGATGGAACTTCTTGCAGAACGTTTATAGAATACTATTCTTGAGCATATGCTCTTGTATTACTTATGAAAAAAGACAACATACTGGCAATGAATCTGACTCCCACCATTTATAAGGATTCTATGTGGCAAGTCGAGCACATGCTTCTTACCTCCTTCCTACCCAAAATGTCATGCAGTGACTAAAAAGATATTTTTAAAAAATAATAAATCAGACACAGGAATGGGAAACAAAAAGAGTGCCAATATTTAATCAGAAATTTTGAGGAATTCTGAAAGATAGAAAGTAGAAAGGATTAAAATGTTAGAAAAAAGACTGAGAGAACCCAAAGTCCCAACATGTAGGAGAAGAATATTATAGAAAAAAGATGCAGGAGTCTGTAGGTAAATATGAAACTAATCAACACAGCTGAGCACACGGTGTCCTCCCAAGCAAACTGCAAGAACATCTGCACAGAGGAGAGAGCTGAGATTGTCGGTATTCAGACTAGGGGGACAGAGCAAGGACTAAAGTAGCCAACACCCAGAGAAAAGATGACATCCTCCCATCCCCAAGCTGTGATCCCTGCCTCTCTCATACAATCACTAGAAACAATCTACAGAAAACAGAATAAGGTGACAGAAATTCTCAAATACAAAAATGAGTATACGATGAAAAAATCACAAAGCATTTCAGGAAAATCAACAAGAAGCATAAAATTTAATGGGCAGATAAACTAAAACACTGCTAAGAGAGTTGACATTGCAAAGGTATGAATAACTTTGAATGAAAACAACAGTATCTTCAGAGACGTTTGCAAAGATATTATATCCTGTGAAAAGAAACAGATTTAGAGGCTAAATATTTAATCAGTAAAACAAAACACTTAATGGACAGTGAATAAAATAATAGATACAGGTGAAAAAAAAAGTAAGTTCAATGTCTGAATCAAATTTTCCAAGAAAATTTTGGGGAAAGGTTGCATCTAAATAGAAAAATCATCCAAAAAGCACTATAGTTTTATATACAGCAATAACTGAAAAAAGACAATTCAGCTGAAAAGAGAAAACTATTTCAAATCAATAATCCTATACTCAAGATAGTTTCTCAACTATCTTGAGTATAGGATTATTGAGTATGGGATGGAAAAGCTGCAATTTTACCACCATCAGAAAAGAAAATCAGATACAAAATTCCATATTATCTCAATATAAGATGTAGTTGGAGTGATGGAAAAATTACAGGAAGGCAAGGAACAGCAGGATAGGAGAAATAAAGCATTTTGAGATTTCACTGGATTGACTTGCAGACACTGATTAACTACAAATGCATAAGTTTTAATATGTTTCTTAACTTGTAAAAGAGAATCCCTAGAATAACATAAATAAGACGTACAAATCCCAAGAAAATTGGGGGGAGAAGAGAATAGAAGAAAAAATTGCAAGGAAGAAGGGGGAAGAGGGTAAGAAGTAGGAGGCTAGTGGAGGCAGGGTACTGAATAAGAAAGCATGCCAAGTAAAAGATCACAAAACAAGAAAGAAGTTAAGTCCAAACACATCAATGATTACAATAAACATAAATGAACAAACTTCCTTTGTTAGTAGAAAGTTCTTAGCTTGAAAAGACCAAGGAAACAGAGCAATATACTATTGAGAAGAGACAAATTAAAACAAAGGAGTAAATCTGAAAATAAAGAGTGAAGGGGGAAATACAGCGAAAATAAGAATTTTTGCAAAATCATGCGCCATGGCAATATTTATGGCAGATAAGACAGAATGTATACAAAACAGGTTAAATTAGTATATCTCATTAAAATGAACATTAAAATCTACCAAGAAATTTAATATCATCAACTAGTTTGAGCCAAATAACAGAGTTTTGAAATGTAGGAATAAAATGAGAAACTGTCAACTCCACAGTGATAATAGGAGAAATACATCACTCAGACATCAACAGAGCAAGAAGACAACTAATAAGTAAGGGATATATGGGCTTGAATATTAGAATTAAAATTTTGATCTAACACATATTACCATATATTCTTTCCAAGTACAAATTTAAATTCACACACACGCGCACATGCACACACACAAAATGACCACAGATTAGGCCACAAAGAAAATCTCAATATTCAAAACCACAGAAACATTCTAAGTTATTTTCTGAATGCAATGCAATAAATTAGAAATAAAGAATAAAAGGAAAACTAAATATTTAGCCACACAGATTAAAAAGAAAATCAAAATTAAAAATTTAAAAATAAATATGTAGTACTGATGACATGACATTTTAAGACGCATGCGATGCAGCTACATCCATACATGAAAGAGAATTAAATATATATGCATGTTCTAGTCAAAAAGAAAGACTAAAAGTAATGAGTTAGACATTTACTGAAGCTAGATAAGAACAAAGTACATAGTAGGAAGGAATTAATAAAGACAAGGGGCTACCTATTCTTTTCTTGAAGAAACTTGTAATGTACAAATTATGTGTTGAGTTAAATTAAGTAAAACTTAATAGAAAATTACATTCAAAATCACTTAACTAGTCTTGTGTGGGTTATGTTCTCATGCATTTTTCATCACCAGGAAACAGCTTGCGAATGTCACACTTTACCATCACCCTGCTGAGCCCAAGTTTTAAATAGAAATTTTAAAATCTATATTAAACTTCAGTATAAAATGATCTTCAATGGGGAAAATATTGTGTTCACAGTTCCACTCTAAATTATTTAAAATCAGAATGAGAAGTCTGTATGTTTGCTTTAGTGCTCCTTTAAGAATAAATCCAATCTAAGTTGAAAAAAAAGCAGCAGCAGAATATTACCTCTTTACTCATATTAGGAGATAAACTGCTAATGCGTATTTACAGCAAGTATAAGACATAGTCACACAAAATTTGTAAGAAAATATTTTCTCTTCCTGGAAAGGCATATATAATTTTCTAAAAATGGCATATATTTCACCCTTCATAAACTGTCTTATAATAGAGTTGATGTAACTATTTTAACATGCAGACTATACTAAACTTAAGACTTGAAGAAACTGAATTGAGGAAATCAGAAAAACAAGGGGAATATCTTTTAAAACATACCCCATTTATCCACAAGAAAAACCAAGTAAGAGAAGATGCTAATGGCACAAAGTAGTCTATTTATCTAATTAAATAGATTTGGATGCATTAACTGCCATGGTTAAAATATAGTCTGTGAACACTGTGATGGCAGAAAATTAATATTTCTCCACTTTTGGTGCTAATACAATCAATGTTGTTTGCCCTGTGAAACTGATATGTAGACATTATGGAAATACCCTGTAACTAACAGATCAATCATGCTAGCTCCACAGCAAGAATGGCACACACGTAATACCTCTCTAAAAGTTGTTCTAGCCTACAAAAGAATGCACCAATGAAACAGACCATGTCTGAGACAGTCTGAGTTTTAAGAGTTAGGTTCTTGTCAGTCTCCTAATTTAAGTTTGCAGACTAGTTCTGATCTATAATTACTATTAATATAAATAAGGAATCCAAGTGCTAAGTCTTTAAAGAAGCCAATAATAAAACCCTTCCTACCAAATAAGCGAAACTAATCTTAATTCAGAAGGAGAGGTCCTATTTCGTTTAATAATTAAAGTTCGAGCCTTTGGTTTGTGGGTTTTTTTTCCTTGTAACTTTATTAAATCATCACATTTAAGTAAAGAACTAGATCAAACCAGTAAGTTGTCAACCCTAAACATTTTCTTTGGCTCTCTGATGTCTGGGAAACAGCATTATGGGCAACTACTCCCTGCTTATCACTTCCCTACTCAGAGTGCAGGCTTGAGATAGCACCTTACAGAAGGCAAGCACAGAGGGCTAATCAGCAATTACTTAGGGACGCTTCTGCACGGAGACGTGGAATTTAATGAGATAATGTTAATACATTTTTTTTTTTAACAGAATCAAGGTACAGAGAACTGTCAATTGTCTGGACCAGTGGAGGGGAACACTGGCATGGAAAATGAGAAACTGAAGATAATATTCCAGCTGAATGCAGTCTGCCAGCCTGCCCTTACTAGCTCTAGCTCATTGTGTAATCAACAAAAACAGCTCGCTAATATCAAGTGTTTACTAAGTGCAGGGGTTTGACCTAATCACTTTATATCCATTAATCTCTATAACTCTACCCTGAGTTTGGTTCTATTAGTAACCCCATTTGAACATAAAAAACTTAAAGACTGAAGAAGTGGATAGTAGTGCCTTGCAATAGCTCTATGTGGCTCTTCAGCTGCTACTGAAGACAGAAGACCCGCGTCCACACTAACAGCTGGAGTCTTTTGATGAACACCTCACCCCTGCTGCCCCCGGGACTGAAGGAGAAACTGAGACCTAAATGGGCTCGGCCATCTCCAGCTGCTGGCGTGCCGACCGCAGCCACGGAAGGCAGCAGTGTTCATCACAGTCTCAAGCAGCGGTAAGACTGGAAAAGATGTAATAAGGTCTCCAGCAGCACCAGTGGCAAAGAGGGTTTTCTGTGGCTTCTTCACAGGCGAGGTTAAAAAGATTGCTTTATCACCTCACTGAAACAATAGCCTCACTATATCTGTGTCTTTTAAACTGCATCGACAAGGAAGCAATGATATCTGAGAATAAAAAAAAACATTTGCCAGGTAACTGTCGTCACAATTCAAGTGACTGTATAAGTAGAATGAGCTGCAGCAGACCTGTGTGTCAGCTAGTCTATGAATGCTTTCTTCTGTTGTTTTAATACAGCGCATTTAAATTACAATCTACATCAAATGAAAGAAAGAATGAATGAGTAGAACCCCCAGATTCTCTGTTGGGCCTGAAGATATAGAAATCAACCCTGGAAAGTACTGACATTTCTTCCACCATGCAGATGAAGAGGAGGAGGAGGAGTCTTCACCAGAAAGGCAGATTGTGGCTGGACCATGTACCATGGATTTAGAAATCCAAATCTAAATCAATGAAGGAAATTCTTGAACAGACTTTATTTAAATATATCACAGTGGTGTTATTTGAAGAGGATGTTATTTTGAATGAACCAGTGGAAAACTAGCCTTTAAGTGACTGTCTTATTTCTTTCTATTCTAAAGGTATTAAAGAACAGGTGGGAAATGCCGTTATCCTCCTCAATTATAAAACTAATACATATTAATTGTAGAATATTAGATAAAATAGAAGAATAAAATTAAACTCACCCACTCTCACAGGTAATGTTAACATTTTGATATATTTCTTTCCTGTCTTTTTTCCTGTGTTTGTTTTAGAAGCATATTTAGTATTACAGTGTATATGTAATTTTATATTTAATTTCTTTCACTAATTATATCAAAAGGTTTTTTTTTCTCCATGTCATTCTTCAAAAACCTGACTTTTAATAGTGTTATAGTGTATCGTCATGTGGATGTGCTATACATATTTAACCAATATCCTAACAATTAGATAGTTTCGTTTTCACTATTAAAAATAAGTCTTTGATGAACTCCTGAAATGTGTATCTTTGTAACTCTGTTTTTTAGGATAAGTTCTTGAATTATTGAACATTTTAATCCCTTACAATTTGACCATATAGGAAATGATCTGTCATTCCTCATATACACAGTCATACTTTATTTCTTGAGGACTTAATATTTGAATTTTAGATTTTACTTGTTAACTTTTATAAATCAAACTGAAATATCAATAAAGCTTAAGTATTACTTCACAATAAAGTAGTACTTCACATTAAAGTCCTCTAATCAAAATTATTGTTAGATGTATATCTGAAAATTTATAACCTAAAAACCGTGAATTAAGTGAATTTCTCACAAAGAAGTACAATTTAAAAGATGTGTACTCAATTATAAATGTGTTCAGATCAAATTGTTCTTCTTACCAAAATATATAGTCCCCAGCTGTGTTAACATCTCACTTTAGTTAGGTGTTCAAAAAGCATCTCCTTCATCAAGAAGGGATGGTCCACGGTTAAGACCTTCTGTGCTTCACAGCCTATATGGACCATCATTATTTCATAGAGAAGACAAGACCCTGGTCTTCTTTACAGACTGAACCTCATCATTTCAGGGAACCTTAAAATTTGCTTATCCTCAAGAGTAAGGTGTTCTTCCCCTCACTACTACATGGTTCTTTCTACAAAACCTATTTGCCTATAAAAACTAGGTGCTATCTGAGGGCATATCATAAATGCTTCCTTTTGTTAAGGAAAAAGTTCCACTTTAACAACAACAAAAGCAGGGAAGTGACTTGCTGAATTCTGTTAGGATGTTTCAAATCATAAACACTAAGACATCTTTACAAGTGAAGACTGCTTCTAAGAGTCTTTGAAGCAGGGTTTTGTCATAAACTTGAAGGATCTGTAATTTGTGATCAAGTGATTCTTGGTATAGAGTACTTGTATTTAAATTTTAAAAACTAAGAAGAATTTTGGAATAAATCTTTGTAAAAGAAGGAAAGAGGGAGGAAGGAAGGAAGGAAGGAAGGA
>NW_006494610.1:654890-707241 GCF_000325575.1 Pteropus alecto
GAAAAGGAAAGAAAAGAGAAAGAAAGAAAGAAAGAAAGAAAGAAAGAAAGAAAGAAAGAAAGAAAGAAAGAAAGAAAGAAAGAAAGAAAGAAAGAGCAAGAAAGATGAAGGAAGGAAGACAGACGAAGGGAGGGAGGGAGGGAGGGAAGGAACGAAAGGGAAGGGAAGGGAAGGAGGGAGAGACAGACAGACAGACAGACTGGAGAAATAAGGTAACTCATCTAAGATCCTACAGCTAATGACAGAGCTTGAATTCAAACCAAGTTGACTGGAATCAAGAAAGAATTTTCTTTACCACTACTATATTGGTGGACTCTTCCCATGGAGACCTAAATCCCACCCAAATGGAAGAGATACTATATTATGCTTAAGTTTGTCATGTACTGAAACCCCATTCCCAGAAGCACAGATGGGTTTTTGAGTTGCATTTTTATAAACTACATGAGTATACCTCTGTGTTCCCTGTAATCACACCTTGATATGGCTATAAGAATGTCCACAGTTTCATAACTGAATTCACTGAAAATTGATTTTAACCTTCATACATAACCCTTTGATTAAAACTGTTGATGAGCCCCTGAATTGCAGGAAAACCACGAGGATCACTTCTCTATTACATTATACTATAATTGTGAGAGTGGATCTGAGGGTGAGGTGTGAAGGATTCCATCAGAACTATGTGACTTCATTAAATAAGGATTTGAAGTGAAACCTGCCTTGGCTAATTTTTCTTCTGCCTTTGATTTCCACAACAGGGTCTATCATCCTGCCTGCCTAGCCCTGTTCAACATAGACACACTAAGATAAAACACACTTGATGGGTAACTTGGTTACAAAATTAATCTAGATGAACCATAGAGGAATAGACCTAAGCACCACAAGTGGTGACAACCTGACAAGAGGGACTGGTTCTATCTGGGAATTATCTAGTCCCACAGAAGGAGGCAATGACAAGACGAAACCCCCATGATGGCCATCTGAGAACTGCAGTGGAATTCTCATTATCAAGTTTGCACCTTCCTCCCCTCTCTCTCCAGATTGGGCCTGCCTAGAAAAGAACAAAGCAATGTCAAAAGGCTAAAAAAATTATTTTCTAAACCGAAATCCTATTCCTAGTCAGATTATTAATCAAGTAATTAAGTATGAATAAAGACAGTCACATGTGCAGCAAAATAAACCAAGAACAATAAAGACATGTAAGTAACACAGAGCCTATGTATTTAACACAAAAAGGAAGGAAAAGAAAATTCTCAGGAAAATAGTGAAGGGAAGCCTCATAAGAGCGGCCTTGGAGATCACCCAGTCCAGACTGGATTAGAAGGATGGAGAACTACTTAGGTCAATCTCAGGGGAAAGAAAAATGGATAGGTTATCTGACTCCAGCTTGTTTCAGGAGCTTTATAGTTTTATCAAATAATTTGGGGCTTCAGTCTGTGATTAAAATTATACCAATTAATTATATTAATTATGAACAAATGAAAAGATGAGGCAATTACGACTAGGAAAATCAAGTTGTGCAAGGAAGGACAACTCTCTATTCAGTGCAGGGCTCTGTCCTGGAAAGGTGCTTCAATTAGACAGTCTAGAGAAGTCACAGGACAAAGACCAGCAGACTGCAACACCAGCAAACCACACTATGGTGTCTGTCCTTGGACTCACCCACTCACAGGAGCCATCGAACTCCCCTCCAAGTTGATGTCACTGTCCTAGGAATGGCCCATAAGCTGCCACACTGATGGCAATGTGGAAGCTCCCTGGCTCTGAGAATAGCCACTAGTCTCTTTGCCTTCCCTGAGCTTCTGCACTCATACTTTCAGATACTACGCAGTTCTTAAAACTGTTCACGACCTGTTCCCCTCACTCCTATTTTGAGGTTCATGGAGATACTGTATCATCTATATTTGTCATCAGTATTATCCATTAGCTTTGGTTTTACTATACTAGTTGCTCTGGCTAATTATATAAAGAGTTTCAAAACCTATGCCACTATCATTTCTCAGAATCCTCTACTATTTGATCTTTTAAGCTATGTTCAAGCATTATTTTAATAAAAATAAAATTTAACTTTAAAGAGAGAAATACAGAGAGCATCAGAGGAGTCTCAACTTCCTCGATAAGGATTTTAATTAACTTCTTGTTAAAAATTAAAAATAAATATTGAAGTCCCATTATGCTATGATGTACACACAGCATTGACTTTTAAAACTACATGACGTCCAGTAGCAATAGGTGTATCCAGCACCAACACCTCGGTTTCTAAATATCACTTTCCAATAAAAGAAACCGGGGCTCTTTGGAGAAATTGATTCTAGATCTGGGGCTGGGAAAATTCTATATAAACCAAGACTGTCTCACAGGAGCAGAAAGTAAGGAAGTGCTCAAAAAGCAAAGGGATGAAGACATCTCAAAAGGACACAGGAGCCAACCTAAAAAGCTCCCGGTAGCTGAAGCAGGAACAACAAAAGAAATAATGTGCCAATAGACTGTAAATATTATTGCAGATAAAATACAGGATGACTAGTTAAATTTAAATAGTTAATAATATTTTAGTATAAGTATGCCTCGCTGCAATATCTGAAAATGTCAATTTCTACATATCATTGATAGGTTGATATATATAACTATAGACTATGTAATTTTCTTTTATTATATAATATATATAATTGTATATAGAATATATAATTCTCTTCCATAACATAGCTTAATCTTCTCAACCATTCCTTTCATCTCTTCTAAATGATACTAAATCTAAAAGCTTTTCCAGAAGTTAGTGATAATATCTATGACTTAGATGGATGCTACCTTGCAATCATAAACAAGATTATGGGGGCCAGTTTGGGGAAAACCAGATAATCAAGTCTCCTCATAAATGTTGCATTAATAATATTTATTTCAGCTTCATTAACACAAATTGTGATACAAAATGCGTGCTGTATCATACAGTTTAATTAAATTGAAGTGTCAATACTCTTCTAGCAGTTGACATTACTTGCCATTTTGGCTCTCATGGAGTTTAATATTTAAAATTTATGAAGTGGCATGTATTTCTTAGCAAGAAGAGAGAATCGAAATTCTCTTAGCATTCTCTTCTTACCTTTTAAACTCTTAGAGCATCTATTCCAAAGGTTCTAAGTATTAAATTAAATCTGAAAAAACTACTTAATTTAAAAAGATCATAAGGTTTTTATACAAAGTTAAATGCAAGCCAGTCTTGAAATATGAGTTTCAGTAAAAATTTTACGGTCAAAAACCATCCATCACCTCAGATCTTCATACCTCCTTAGATCAAAAGGCAAGACACAATAGAGATTTTAGAAAATTCCATCTTAATGAAAAGGATTTCTCTTTAAAAAGATTCAAGGTCTAGTTTTTGAATCTTAAAATATTTACACTGAAAACAAAATATGACAAGTGAACAAATTTTAACATTTATTCTGAAATGACGTTCTTTGTGAACTTGCAAAATTCCGAACTATCCATATTGCCCACAAACATGGTAAAGTTCAATATCCATTCCAAGGGTTTGAAATAAGAAAGGATTTTTAATTATAAATTCCTCTAACTGAAAACAACTACAAAAAAAAAAAAAAAAGGATTCTTCCAAAAATAAGTTGAATCATTTCTCATTTGCTTGCTGGGTGCTTATGAATAGAGAGTGTGTATATACTTTGCTCAAGCGCACACTCCTACTTCCAAAACGTTATATCACCCTGGGAGAGAAAGCATTGTAAGGCACTGATAAAGCCACCTGTCCTTTCCCAGCACAACGTGCTGCTCCGCTGAGAGAGCTGCTCCTCCTGTTTACCCACTGATAAGGAAGAAGACTGCACTTACCGAGCTGGGGCTGGAGTGCCGCCTAACTTTAGGAGATTCTTTGCCCGTGGAGGAGGTCTTAAAGTTAATGCAAGCATTGTTCTCCGAATGCACCCTCTTTACTTGGTTAGTTGGTTTCTCGAACGGGTCAAAAGTGCTCTGTGTCCTCTGAACCCTGACTTTTTTATCCTCAGGAATTGTGTCCAGGGGTTTGATCACTGAGTCCATTCCCTGGCAGTTCCGTGTAGACATCTTTGTGACACATATCTGGGAGTGGGAAAAAAAAAAAGAAATTAAACTCAGAACTCTCCCCCTGAAACTTTAACATCAAAAACATGCTGATTTGTTACTCTAGAAAACATGTACTTTTAATTTTAGGAAAGACCTAACAAGGCCACATTCTAAAAGCTATACCGGCTTAAATCACAACATGAAAAATTCCTCATAATCATTCTGCTTGTATTTGCTTAGGGCTGACACTAAAAATGCTATCTCTGAAAAGAGAAATTTAAGATCTACAATGCTCGTGCCCTAAAGTGGTTCTTGAACTCTGTAATATGTTTCACCATCTGACTGCAAGTCGAATTATTTCTGATTCATTAAGAAGTCGGATAACTTGCCTTAATTAAACAGTATGGAGATTCCTCAAAAAACTAAGACCTGACCTACCATGTGATCCAGCAATTCCTCTACTGGATATTTGCCCCAAAGACTTGAAAACCCATATCCAAAAAGAAATTTGCACACCAATGTTCATAGCAGCATTATTCACAGTGGCCAGGACATGGAAGCAACCGAAGTGTCCTACAATAGATGACTGGCTAAAGAAGCTGTGGTACATATATACAATGGAATATTACTCAGCCATAAGAAGAGATGAAATACTGCCATTTGCAACAACATAGATGGACCTCGAGATAATCATGCTAAGCGAAATAAGCCAGATAGAAAAAGTTGAAAATCATATAGTATCACTTATACGTGGGATAGAAGCCTAAAAGCAACAAATGAACAGGACAAATAAACAGAGACTCACTGTCATGGACATTCAACTAGTGGTTACCAAAGGGTAAAGGGGTGGGGGAGGGAGGAGGTAGACAGGTAAAGGGGGGTCAAATATGTGGTGACAGAAAGAAATCTAACTATGGGAGGTGAACACACAGTGTAAACATATATATGCCTTACTTGTAAAGTGTACAGCTGAAATTTATTGGATTTCGTTAACCGATGTTACCATAAAAAATAAATAAATTTTTTTTAAAAAAATCAGTTGAGCTAAATCATATGGGTATTCTAACTGATGGGCCATCATGGAAGCAGCTAACAAAAGCTACAGAAAAGACACCATAATATTCTTCAAAAGTTTTATGCTTGAATATATATATAATCTGTCCCTATCTTGAATTCACCCCCAAACTAGAAGAGGGCATTTTAAAAAACTAATGGCTAGAGATGTTGAAAATCTGAAAATAATGTTTTTTAATATCAAAAAATAATGGATAAAAAGGACTAATACTGTAAAAAAATGAGTAACAGTTATTTTTAAATTTTGTTTACATTACTGCACTAGACCCTTATTTCCTTCCCAGCTTCCCCACTCACTCTCTTCCTGCACGGCCTGCCCCACTGTCTCAGCTGATTTTAGCCTCTCTGACTTTTCCTCCTGGTTTTCTACTTTATGTTCTAATCCTTTAATTCCCTCTATACTCTTAAGACTTTGTTGTTCTTATTAAATAATCTTTATGGCCTCTAGCTTGTCTATAAAGCTAGGTAACTTTATTATTCTCTCTAGAGAAAAGATAACTCTGAAATTGCTTTTAAAGTTTTTTTTCTTCTTGTGAAAAGTTTCCACATTCTTATTTAAAACGTCAGGAAAACAGGAAAATCCAATACTGTTAAAGCAAAAATATAATATATATGGGATGATTCCACGTGAGGAATAAATCTATCTATGTGTACGAAGAGCTATCAATAGATACAGATATACATGCCAACAGACACAAACATATAGATATCTGTATGTGTACGTATGAGCACAGTGAAATGTACAGAAGGAAACACACCAAACCATGTGTGTTATCTAGCATCCGCTCCGTCCTAAAAGCGTGTCTCAACTGCTAAGCACCAATTAAATTCCAGTTAAGTCAAATGAGAAAGATATCATCATACTTTTAACAGACTAGAAAATAGCTGAAGACGTCTTTAAAGACTCAAGGCAGAGTCGTCTACTCATGATCATAAACTCACAATTTATCACAAGGAGATGAGATGAACTCAACATTTTTAAGGGTTTATGTGTCCTTCTTAAAGACATGAAAGCAATATACAATAGATGTGATGTAGATGTGAAACCACCCACATCACCGAAGCAACTGAATTATAATTATAATATATAAACACCTGGGCTGGAGAGGTCAACAAACCCCAAGCACAAGAGATACAAAGGAAATAATACAAAGGCACACCAACATCAAATTGCTTAAAACCAGTGATAAAGAAAAGATCATAAGGAGCCAGAGGGGAAAAAGAAGTACTTTAAAAGGTAAGTATGACAGTAAATATTTAGAAACTAAGTAATACAAAAGAGGAATTAGAAAAGTATCTTGAACTAAGTGAAAATAACACAAAATACCTCAATGGCAAGATGTAGCTAAAGTACTTTAGCTATAGAAAAATTTTTAGTATTAAGTGCATATAGTAGAAAAGAGGAAAGGTCTCAAAGCAATAAGATTAGACCTTAAAATACTAGAAAAAAAAGAATGGAAATGCAAACAGAACAGAAGAATTAAAATAAATAAATATCAGAGTGGAAATAAATGACATAGAAAAATAGAAAACAATAAAGAAAATTGCTGAAACCAAAAGCTGGTTTTCAGAGAAGATCAAAAACAAACAAACAATAAAAGATAAACCTCTAGCCAAATTGGTAAGGACAAAAAGGTGAAAAACATACATTGCCAATATCAGAAATGAAAGCGGTAAGTAACATCACCATAAATTCTATAGATATTATAAACAACTTTATGCCAATAAACTCAGGAGCTTAGATGAAACGAATCCCTTGAAAGATAAAAACTACCAAGGCTCACAGACAAAAATTCCAGGGCCAAACAGCACCACCAGTTAAGTAAACCAAACATTTAAGAACAATATAATACCAGCTCTACAAAAACTCTTCCAAAAAACTGAAGAGGAGGGAATAATTCCCAACTCATTATATGAAGCCAGCATCATTCCAACACCAAAACCAGACAAAAACATTACAAGAAAACTACAGTTCAATTTCTCTCATAAATATAGATGCAAAGAATATTGGCACATTTTTAACAAATTGAATCCAATAATATATAAAAATGATAATAACCCATGAAAAAGTAGTATTAATCCCAAGAAGGCAAGGTTGACATTAAAAAACATGTAATTCATCATTTTAATGTTCAATTGTGGGAAGTCTCTCAAATGGTTCTCAGTGGTGGCCACTTCCAGGTAGTCATACTTATTTAGTCCCCAGATCTTGAGTATGGGCTGCATTTGTTGATTTGTATCCAACAAATGGCAGAAATCATAGGATACCACTTCTCAGAAAAGATTATAAAAGACTATGGCTTCTGTAGTGGTACTCTCGTCCTCTCAGTGCTAACTTCTCTCTTAGATCACTAGCCCTGAGGAAAGCCAGCTGCCACAGCACAAGGCAGCCCTGGGGAGAGACGCACGTACAGAAGGACTGAGGCCTGAAAACAACATGAGTTATGCTTTCAAATGCGACCACGGTCCTGGCTTCTGCTTGACTAGAACTTTATGAAAGACCCTGAGCCAGAGGCACCCAGCGAAGAAACACCTGGATCTTAGACTCACAAACAACGTGAGATAAAAATTGTTTGTTGTTTTAAGATGCTATTTGGGGGTAAATTTTATGTAGTAATAGATAACTGATATGCAGATCTTTTTTGAAAATCATATGATCATATCCGTAGACTCAGAAAAAGCATTTGACAAAATCCAGTACTTACTCATGATAAAAACTCAACAAATTAAAAATAGAAGGAAACTTCCTTAACTTTAAAAAGGGCATCTACAAAAACTACAGCTAATGTAAAACTTAATGGTAAGAAGTCTTTCTCCTAAGAACAGGAACGAATCAAGGATGTCCACTGTCATCATTTTGATTAAACAACGTATTTTAAATTCTACACAATGCCACAAAAACAAGAAAAAGGCAATATAAAGCATTCACACTGGAAAAGAAGAAATATTAGCAAAGGCTAAATGACAAATGTCACTTCAACATGTCAGCAAAAGAAAGAAGAGCTGGAAGGGCATCATCAAAGCTAAAGGAATGAATTTAATTCTTATCCAGTTCATGAAATCATATAAACTCATATAAACCTTTCGTTTGCTTCCCTTCAAGCTACCAATTCCGACAAAACTAAGACTCACAAGGTTGTTAACTTTAGGAGACAGCGGTACTCCGATTAGAAATCTTGATAACTGAGTCTATGCAATTTAAGTAAGAGAAAGTGTTACAGAATCTACTGCAAGTAAAGCTTGATGTCCTCCCTCAGGCCTTACATTAAGGACCCTACAATATGTTTTCAATCAGGTAGTCTCTCATTTAATGGATCTGACTACGACACACCTGATAACTAAAAATCAGTACAAGCTATATACCTGTGGAAAACCCGCTTCTCCAAGGCATTCTACCATTAAGACAGAAGAATGGCAGTCTTTTTCCAATTTTTAAGAGGAAAAAGTATTTTGACAAAATTTTCTAAACTTAAAATACTTCCCACAAACATTCGTAGGCATTTCACATTCCTCAGTTTTGTCGTCTACTAGCAAATGATAAAATACAAGTAGAAAACAATAGTTAACATAAAATAACCTTCTTGGAAATAGTATACTTACATGGAAACATGCCTATGGTTGTGATTTTACTACATTCACAAATATATTTCTTGCTAGTTGGCTCCTGGTTCATGTGATAATTTTAAAACAAATCCATATCCCACAACAGTTTGCAGGGTACCATGTTTTCCAGGCACCCCATCAGCGGAACACATTTGAGACTCAGCACGCTCTTGTCCAGCTGGATACAGGCAAGAATATTGTTCACATGACTGCCCCCTTTTCCTACAGAGCCCTACACAGAGCCCAGCTCACTGTGAAGCTCAATAAGGTTCTGTCAAATTAATAAATTGGATTTAAGAAGATTCAATCAAGTAAGCAATCTTCATGCTCTCTCGCTAAAAAATGGCTGCAGCTCTTTTATTATCCAACAACTGTCAAAAAAAAAAAAAACCAGCAGAATTGACACAAAAATAATAAACGTACATACAGGAAATACTATCAACAAAAGTAAGATTTTTTTCAAACTACAAGCTCACAGTGATGAGCAGAGTTCTAAAATGACACCCAGTATCCCTCACCTTTGAACACAATCATCTCTCTTTTGAATGTGAATATGATGAGATATCATTCCCATGATTACGCTATGAAATAGGGCAAAGAGATAATCCTGAGTGGGCCTGACCTAATCAGGAGAGCCCTTTAAAAGTAGGGCATTTTCCTCAGTTAGTCACAGAAGAGAAAGAGAGATGCGACCTGGCTAAGTTGGAAGAAAGCAAATATATTTCATGCTGTGAACTGAAACAGGAGCCATGGAGCACAGTCTGCAAGGCATCCTCTAAGAGCTAGGAGTGGTCAGTGGCTGAAAACTAGCAGGAAAATGGGGACCACCATCCTACAACCACAAGGAAATAAGTTCTTCCAACAACCGCCGAGCTTGTAAGAGAATCCTGAGCCCCAGGGGAGAACCACAACCACGCCCAATGCCCTGATTTCAGCCTAGAGAGACCTAGGGCAGAGAAACCAGCTATGCCATGCCTGAATTTCTAACCTACAGAAACTGAAATAACCTAGTATATTTGTGGTAATGTGTTACACAGCAATAGCAAATTAATACTGAAATTGCTTGAAGCACTCTGATATTTGAGCAGAATGTTCTTAGGAACATTTTGCAGATATCACTTTCTGAATTTGATACACTGTATCAGATCCACAAAAAAATAAATGATGATTTTTATGACCACTATCAATAAATGACCACACACTGAGAGTTTTCTGCAGGACTCCATCTGCATAAAGCTCATGAACAAGTTCTGAACATAATTAAATTTATACACAATTTATACTAGTCTCCACTTCGCCTGGGGTTTAAGTGAATAATACTAGTATAAGCACCTACTTTGTGCATGCATCTTCATCCAGGAAAGTAACACTTGAGTTTTCCACAAAGGGCAAAGTGACCGTTTTGGAAGAGTTTCAAGTTTCCAATCTTTGAGACAAACAACTTAAACGTGATCTGGCCATCTCTGTTAACCATAAGCACAACAGAAAGCAGAATCCAGGCCCTTCACAGAAATATGAGAAACCAGACCTGCTGACCTCAAGCGTGAGCTTGTTAGGCAAGGCACCCTGCAGACCCTGAAGAGGATAGGACGGGCGGGGTCTGTTCTGGAAAAGGATGCAGGCAAGGTGAAGTAAGAATTGTGCTCATCCTCCCAGAAAGCTGTAATTTCTGGCAGCTCATAAGATAAAATCACTGAAGTGCCCAGGGCACATGAAGAGAAGAGCGAACAGACCAGAGTCCTAGCAATGAAAGAGGGTTCCAGAAGCCAGATTGTACACTGCTGCTGCTCCCCAGTGCTCAAGTCTTCATCTGGAGCCTTCCCTCAGCCTGCCAGCAATCTAAACAAATACTTCCCCACCCCAAGTAAAAGTTACTTGTCTTTCTTCCCACAATAAAGTGCTTATGGTCAGTGCACCAGAAAGTTTTGAAGACAGATATAACTTCATACTGTAAGAAAACTAGAGAGCAGAAGCATGACACGTCAAACTGGAAAAAATTAATGGGAACCCATAACCTCAAAAGGGCAGATTTTTCCAACCACCAATCGTAGCCCTTTGATCCACTACTAACTTTCATGTGCACCTGTAGTGCCCAGATCTTGGTCTATGTTCCAATTCTCCACTTTATATAAGAAGAAGAATCCTTGGAAGGTGACCTGATTCCAGTTCACAGGGCAGGAAGCACAAAACAGCTGTGAAATATCCAGCTGCTACCAGAAAACTAGGATCCTTTCCAAAACATCAGGGACACTGCTAGAAGGACAAAGGAACCTTCCGATAGGGGTTCTACTGGCCAGACTGTGATTATGTATTTGAGCATCAAAAGGAAAATAAAATTATGGTTAAATGGAACAAGTTGAGTTATTGAAAAACCATGAGTTCATTATGATTTCAAGAGAGAAAAGTTAATACAAAGAGCAAATGGCAGTTATAAAAGAAGGATGAATATAATAAGATATGGTTAGTTTTAACACATGGAAATGTGAGTTAGCCAAGTATAAAAAGCAGAAACTGTAGCTAGAATAGGAATGATTGATCAGAGCCTGTGGAGAGAGGGTCTATGCAGCACAAGTGTAGAAAGATCAGCAACACAGGATATTCCGGCGATGACAGACCAGGTCAATATAACACGAGACTAAAAGGCATGCGATGTCACCTAAGCAACATTTTACAAAGAATATATCTAGTGGAAAGACACGGACAGCAAAGAAAAATTATGTAAAACCAATGTAGAAGGCATTTTTTGGAAATAAGTTAAATTTAATGACTACGTGAAATTTAACCCTTAAAAAGAAAACACAACTTAACTGCTAACCAGTGACTCAGATCTGAATCACTCTGGAAAAAGCAACCAAGACTCCAACAGTCTACAACTCAGATCCTATAACCCTTGCTATTCTGAGAAGGCATTGTTTTACTTGTGGATCTGTAAAGATTACACAACACCAAGAAGTTTCAAAAAAGATTATTACTGAAACCCCTGGAATGGATTTAAATAAGTAAATCTATAACCCTAGGAAGATATAAAAAGAAATATAGAAATGATATTTAAATTAATTAAACCACAGCATTGGTGATTTAAAACAAAGTAAGTGTAAGTAACATAGTTTGCAATAATCATATTTGTGCATGTTTTCTTTGTTTCAGGTATCTGAAATATCTTAAAATAATCAGTCACACTAACTTAGTATTTGAAATTAAGTGAATTTAATTGTCAATAATAAATGCTTAAATAGATTGAGACAAATGGCTTTCACTGTCCTGTACACATACTTTATTAGTAACCTCAGCACAGGGCACATCAAGCTGTAGACTTCCTCCCACACCAAGCCATGGACCCACCATACTGTTCAAGACTCTTCAAAACTTACCTTTGCTCAGAAGCCCTTGCTAATTAAATCCCACCCACTCAGACAAATCCTTCACTGAGAATACAGCTCCATAACTGTGCATTTAGTCTGCTCCAGAATTCTGCATACCCTGGATTGTAATTCTTTTTTGCAATACTTTAATCTTGACAACCTGACTGTCTCTGCCAAAGGACAGAAACTGGGTTTCTATTCATTTTTTACTCCACCCCCACCCCACCCTAAGAGCACCTTTTCCTTCAAATCTCTGCTTGAAGGGTGTGGTAAAGGTTTTTTGACTAACTTATGGAAGGTAAGGAGCTTCCACAGGATAAAGTGGTTTTCTCGAATCATGGGACTGGAAGAAAACACCTTTGGTGCCGCTGCCCAAAGCCAATCACAGTGGACAGCTGTGCTACCAGTACTGCCTGCAAAGAACAGACATTCCAATAGTAATAGGAATTAAGGATATATTTTCTCTATGACTGCATTTTTTTACACTTCCTTGTTCCATTTAGAAACTGAAGTGACAAAATTTACATAAGCAGGGATGTCTCACGTACTTAAAAACATACCAAACTAAACTCCAGTTCTTTTTTTTTGCCAGTAAATTCAGCTAGAATTTCAAACCAGGTTAGAGACGCATCCACACATTTTGGCTGTTCATCTGAATCAGTTATTTTGGTTCACTCATTATTAACAGGGGTCTGTCTGTACACTATCCGGCAGAATCAAAACTCAGGAAAAATTGTTACAAATTCAAACAGTGTTAGAGGCTCCCAAAGTCACAGTTTGACCTACAATTTTAGCTTTGAGCTATGTAAAATCCAGACAACTGTCTACCATACTCACTGCAGTGGATTTGAAAGAGCACAACTTAATTCAGTTAAGGTTGGCATTCATTTCGAGTGAATTCATTTGGGCTGAAAATTGTCCCTTTGAATCAACCATTTTCAGGTGATCGGCATTTTACTGAGTTCAGAGTGTGATCTTCTCTGCTTCTTCACTCCACACTCTTGATGAAGGCAGATACCAGAATAAAAATTAGTTTAAAGGATTCAAGTTGACCCATAGCAAATATGCATCATGCATCAGGCAGTAAGCTAAGTCATGGTCTTTTGACATTCATAAAAGGAATACCCATCACAGGTCCAATGCAAAACTAAAATAAGCAAAAATCTTCACACTCAACCTCATACATTTGTTCTTCCTTTCACCCATTACCCA
Organism: Pteropus alecto; assembly: GCF_000325575.1. Lineage (NCBI taxonomy): Eukaryota > Metazoa > Chordata > Mammalia > Chiroptera > Pteropodidae > Pteropus > Pteropus alecto. Next base: position 668,186 of record NW_006494610.1, read on the forward strand.
GTGAGGGCCTGATGGCTTTCTCCTACTCAGTATCTTCTCTCAAAATCTGCTCCCAATAAAAAGCCATCATCAATCACTTAAAGTTTTTGAACCCTTAAATCAGTGTACTACTTCCCCCAGAATAATTTAAACTTTAAGCAAAATACATAATCAAAAGCTTCATCCCTTGTAAAAGGTATTTCAGCTATCGGGCATAAGTGGGCAAGGTATTTGGAGTGGGGCTGGAGGTTTCTAATACCACCGGAATTATAACCCGTGAGAGCAGCCTTTATCTCTAACATAAACCTGTAAGATCTAAAAGTAAAAGTAAAAGTATGTTGTCCTCTCTTTAATTATAGTCTTCTCTTTTTTTTTCTAGAGAGAGAGTGTGTGTGTGTGTGTGTGTGTGTGTAGGTGGTAATGTGAATGGCTGGAGCAAAAAAATAGGGTGTGTTATCTATATGTGTATAGAGGGATATACACATGAATGTACTTTTATTTATAGCTATGTTTTATCAGAACCAAGATCTTGCCTGAAATCATCTTCAGAACATTAGCTAATATAGAGACAAACCTCCTTCTCTATATTAGCTACATAAGCCAGAACTAAATGACTTAGAACAAGTCACTTAAACTCTGGGTCTCAGTCGTCTCATCTGTAAAATGAGACAGCTGGAGTGAACAGCCCTTAAGATCTTTCATACCTCAACTGTTCTATTATAAACTCTAGGCAGCAGTTTGCAGCTGGTAAATGATTTTAAACAGATCAACTAGATAAGGCCAGACACATAAATTCACTCCTTTGCGCTTCCTTTTACATTCCATTTCCCTTAGGACTTTAGGGTTTAGAAAGGAGGCAGCCGGGTTCACACCGTGAACACCTCCCTGACAGCTCTGTCTCTGCAGGGCTTCCTTAAAGCTAAGGCCCCGGCTTCGTTTCTCAGTGATGGAGCCTGGGCCTTTTGGCTAAGGAACTGTTTGTAAGCAGCACGGTGCACCAGTAACTCTGTAGCACATCTAGCGATCTTGGTTCTAATAAATAAATGGTTGTGCCCCTATGTCACTGTCACTGTCGCAACCAAAAACGCCCTAAGAACTGAGTCATTTTTAGATTGCACTTCATAATTTGTCACTTAAATATATGCTGTTTTATATGCTTTCATGTAAGCAACTGTGGAATTTGTTTTCATGTGTTTGGTTTATTTTGCTGGGGTGGGAGGAGGTCTTTGTTTTGCTCTGTTTCTCATGTGTTCATTGTATTTCTATGACAAGACTCTATGTACCTTGAGCACAGGAACCTTATCTTCCATTTCTTTAATGTCTCCAAAGCCCAAAAGGCAGCATGAGCAGGGTGTTCTGTTAATACTTAAAATTGGACTGTTTTCCTTACTGTACGCCTTCCCTTTTAACTAAACACAGGCCATTTGAAAAACTAGCCCTAAGAAAACTACATAACAATAAGGCACCTTCTGAGCCTAGATATTTCCCAGTCAATGAAAGGCTTTCACCAGCTGTTCCCACTCACCAGAACTCAATGTCTATTATTGTGATTTAATTTAAAAATGCTTATTTTTCTACTGACTGGTTTCTTTGGGGTCTGACCCAATTTCATTTAAATCCTGAATCCATGGCTGATGGACACAGTTGAATGGAGAACTCTTGAGGACATTACATTCCTTTATGCCACGTCAGCGACTGTAGTTTTGTTATACCCGGTACTGGCTTCAATGCTGACCACACCAAGAGGCTTGATCATTGCTTTACTAATTCAATTATGATAGATTTAGGTGGTCCTCCCAGCTGCTTGAACTTTTAATAAACATTGCTAAAAATAATTTCATTTAGTTGCTTTCCCTTCTGTTATAATTATACACGCGATCTAGATATAAAAAATAGTTTTTGCTCATAGGCTCACACCGAGATGCATATCTTTACTGACCTGTAGGTTCTTTATTTTGTCCAAATCATAATGATAAATTTAACATAAAGTTTAATGAACACTCATAGTCCAAGTAGAAACGCCATCTCTATTGTTAGTTGTGGCCCATACAGGTTTTTCTGCATGTAGTTATCTTTGGGGATCAGGATTTCATCTGGGATATTCTCTAACCCCTTGCTGCTTAAAGACCAGCAAGCACTGGCATCACCTGGAATTTCAGGCCCCCTCCGCTGCCCTTCCCACAGCCTCACTGAGTCAGAACCTGCATTTTAACAAGATTCCCCAGGGGATTTGTGCGCACATTAGTTTGAGGTGCAGCGCTCTAAACTGTGTAATGACAGATTCTGCTGCTACAGTCAAATAAGGGATTGAGTTTAGGAGAAAGATCGAGTCTTTCAGAGGCAAAATTTGTTTCAGTCTCTGGGTACAATACGAGTGATAAGCATTTCAATATTCCTTGGGTAACATTTTTGCTCAAACATCCCACAAAAGATCATGGTAATTTCAGATAATTCTTTAATATAATTTTGAACTCTGAAACAAAGTTTTTCAGTAAGACGCATCCAATATGTTTATATTGGGTATATAAATATTACTTATGAATTTTTTAAAGCAATAGGATTAGAGTGAGTTAGGAGTAGAAACAGAAAAATATTCATGAGTTATAACAGCCTATGTAACATTACTTCCTGCATGGAAGTGTATGGATTTATATGTTTATAATACAGAAGCACTATTTTGCCACTGGCCACCATTTATGGAAACAAAAAAAACTATCACAAAATTCTAAGAAGAATTAAACCCAGAATCTTGTTTTGTTCTTTATTTATTAGGTAGCTTTGGGGGAGGGGGGGGCGGGAAATTAGAAGGAATTCACTTCAAGATCCAGAAACAAGATTTTAAAGGGAACTTAACACTTGTGAAGAGTGCCATGTATCCTAAAAGAGGCCCTCCCCTGGACGGTGGGGGAGAAGCCCTATGCCCACATGGCATAACTGAACATTTCCCATTCCAGACTGGACAAAAGACAGGAACCTCTATTCTCAAACAGAAAGACATGGCAATTCTGCGGAAATCTGGGCCACTGTTTCCACTAAAAATGCACTAAATATCCCAAAAAGGTCAAAGGGATGAGGAAAAAGATATGTGAATTTTCTGACTCCTACTTGACATCCATAATTATATGCTGGTTAAAACTCCATCATGGAAAAAAAGAGTCAAGAGTGTAGCAGTGACATCGTATGACCAAATGAATACATAGTGTGGGGAGGTAAAATATTAGGATTAACTCTCTACTGCCTCCCCTCACCCATTTATATAGCCAGAGGGCTCAGAAATGGGGGGCATGAAATGAGAATCCCTATGGACAACAAGGGAGGGGCTTTGTTGAGATCTCACAAAGCAAAAGCCTATTCCAACCTACAAAATTCCCAGAGCGGCAGCAGGAAGTGGAATACCCATTGTTCACAAAACAGAAGAATCGAGCCACATAAAGTGGCTCACATTGCATGGCCAATTAGTTTTCTTCATCAAGACACTATTCCCTTAAAGCTCTTATTCTAGAAAAAAAAAAGTCTGCTCCTGTAAATAGGGACTTTCCCCCACTTCTCATAGAATTTACAGGTTTAAATATAGACTTTCTTCTTATTAGGTTTTGTCGTGGGTCCTACATGAGAAGGGGAAACCAGTGTGTGTTTTCAAAGGAAAGGGCCTGTCACCCTGGAGAGGTGTGTGATATAACCGGGCAAGGGGGACTGACTAATATGAACAAACTGCAGAAATTCAAAAACATCTACCATGTCAGAAGCACTAATAACCAATGAACGGCTCTGGCCGAACTCAGATTCACAGATGTTTGAAATCAGCAACATGGTCCAAGATGCTTTCTACCTGTACACATATGCTTAGCGTTTGAGGTTTTTGGTTTTTCCTTTTTTTTTTTTTTTTTTCATCATGAGGGGAGAAGCTGTCATTTGTCTCAAAGGCTGTGCAAACGACACTCTTAGGTACCTTCTGAATTTTGTTTCTCTTCTGAGTTTCACTGCACCACCCAGAGCTTCTTTGTACTAAACCAGGCTCGTTCTTCCTTCGTGTGTATACCTTTCAAATATCTGTAGCTCGCTATCCTGTCTCTCATGTAAGATAAAGCATCCAGAAAGCATAACAACATTAAAAATAGAAACTGAAAAGGCACTACTGGAGGTACTGACTGATCCATTAGGACTTGAATTTCTTTCCCTTGGTAACCATATGAACAGCATTTAAAAATAAATATTATAAATATTTTTAAATTCCTTCCCTGAAAGAGAAATAAAATTGTGTACTATCTTCCTACTCTGAAACAGATGGCTATATAAATAAATATAACACATCTCCTCACCTACATAACCACCTTTTTAATAAAATTTAAATGGATTATTAATACTTGGATAATAACTTAGTGATTAATATCAAGAGTGTTGTTACGAAGTTTAAAAGTTTAATGTTTTTAATCTAATAAAATAAATCTAGATGCAAACCCCACCAAAGAATTCAGAAAAATATAGGACATCGCTCAACATAGGACTGACTTTTGAAGCTATTAAATTTTTCAGGGAATCATATATGGGTCACTAACCACACAGAGCTTATAAAGAGAAACACAGGGAACAATGAACCTTTGGGGAGAAAATAGAATACAGCTTTCAATGCGGCTTTAACAATTGGTCCATCTATTGTAAAGAGCTGGAATTTCAGCAATAATAGATTTGACAGCAGTCCATTAATAATAGTCCTAACTGATTTCATGAGGACTGGCTCTGTAAACCTTTCCTGTGACTGAGACAAGTCAATAGTGAATCCTAACTGAGATACCCAAGGTGAATAGAGAAGAGCAGTGGGATACACATACCCTGCTGCTTGTCTGCCACCTGAAAACAACCCCCAGTGCTTCCAGGGGCATTTCATTGTCATCTTTTTATTTTTAACAAGATCTCATTTAGCTGAGGAATAAGCCACTGGGGCAAACTTTTATCAACTGGGCAGAAGAAGAAGTCTATAGAACATATATCCTTCCAAAACCTGCCAGTGATAAATAGAATACGGGAGCATTCTTTCACATCGTCCTCTTATCCACTCAAACCCAGTAACATAGAGAAACTGTCGTATATGCACCATTATCAAGCAAACTGGAGAAGGATCTTGGGCAATATATGATGCAAGCTGTGGAAATGAAAGATATCTATATAACGATGATAATCACAGTGATGGATATTATTACATAACAGTTACTATGAAAAATGCTTTGTAAGTATTTTCTCAATTAATCTCTACGACGACTCCACGAAGTGCTAATATTATCCCAATTTTACAGATAATAAAATTGAGGCACACAAGTAACATGTCCAAGGCCACACAGAGAGCAAACAGAGGAAATGGAATTTATTCCAAGATCTTGACTCCAGAGCCCAAGCTCTTGGACACAGGTTGTCTTCCCCACACATCCCCTGGGAATTCTATCCCAAGAGAAATAAAGGACAGACCTGATCTGCAACACTTCATTCTCTTCTCCTGATACAAAGGAAAAAAGCACTTTTAAAGCTGAGCAAAATAACTGCCCTCCCCTCCTTCTGCCAACTTCCGCCACCTAATTTAACCTACTCTTGACTAATCTGATTCTGCCTCATATAAAAAGAGAGGCCTGAAAAGCAAAGTAGTTAAGGGGCAGAAAGCATAAGATTCATTAAATAGGACAGGCTGATGGGTAAGAAGGGATGACTCAGGCATTGGACATTGATTGCCATATTGAACCTTCCTCCTCCATAAATGTTTTTGTTTCCTGAATAGTATGTTAAAGACATGGATGTAAACTACTGACTGATCCAGTCTAAGAATCATCAAATCAGTTACTGGCAGGTAAATGGACAACTCTGGGAGCCTTAACCTGGCTATGAGAAAAACCATCTGGGTTTAAGAGAAGCAATATCAGGAAGAAATTTGAGAAAGGCAATGCTATATGATGAAGCCAGGCTTACCTCATCCAGTAGAAAACTGCCTAATATGGCATCAAGCTTATACCCTCTAACGAGGAGGACCCCTGGGCTTTTTGGATTGAGTGTTCACTGAGAACAGCAGTGAGGAGTGAAAGACTTGCAGTGGACATCAGGAGACTGACTAGAGTCTCACTCTCCCATTGCCTGAAATGAATGACGATGAGCCAATGAGATAATACAACTGCTGAAATACCTGCCACTTCTAAGAGTCTGATTCTATAAGAGGACCTCAAGATAATCGATCTTGACTAATAAAGTTAGAAAGACTAACGGACTGCAAGCAGAGTGGGTACAATTCAAATATTAATAATAACAAAAGCCACAGTCCAGCCTTCCACTGAATCTTTCAGCTGATTATTGCTCTCTATCAGCAAAACACTGATGTGAAAATCTAAGTAGCCCAATTACCATGCTCAATTGCTAGGCCATGTAAAGAATCCAAATGTAATATATCCATAGATCGTCCCCTCAGTACATTTCTATTCCTCATTCCTTGCCCCTGCCCACTGGTTTGTTTTTAGTACCTCTACATTATCAGTTATGGTGTCCATGTGGGAACTTGATTTAGTGAAATCATATAAGGAAAGAAAATTGCTGTCTTTTCCATATAATAATCAAAGCATACGTTAAAAAGGAATGAAATTCTGACACGTGCTACAACATGAATAAACCCTAAAAACATGTTAAGTGAAATAAACCAAACACGAAAGGACAAATACTGTATGATTCCAGTTGATATGATATGAGGTACCTTGAATAGGCAAATTCATAGACACAGAAAGTAGACTAGAGATTACCAGGAGTTGGTAATGGGAGGAGAAAGAGGAGTTATTATTTAATGGGCAGAGTTTCTGTTTGGGATGATAAAAAAGTTCTAGAAACGGATAATGGTGATGGCAAAACATTGTGATACACTTATTGTCAATGAATTGTACACTTATTAGTAGTTAAAATGGTAAATTTTGTTATGTATATTTTATACAATTTTAAAAATGAAAAAAACAAAACAAAACATATAGTATCTGTTTCACAAGTGCCCAAAATGGAAAAAAAAAAAAGTGCCCCAAAATTCCTCCTTGAAATATTTTAAAAAGAAGTACACTGTAAGTTCCCTGAGGACAGGAACCCAATCTGTTTCACTTACTGATACACAGTAGTTAAACTATCACACAGGAGACTCTTCATAAATGTTTGCTTAACAAATAAATAGTAAAAAAGAAAACAGATGAAGGATTCTCCTAAGTAAGAAACATAATATTCAAAAAGCTTTAAATTTACTTATTCATGAGAAAGTATAATGGAGCATATTCCAGAAAAAAATACCAGTGCTACCAGATCTGAGCTACTTCAGTTCAGGGAAGAGAATATATCTATCTCATCTGTACTTCCTCACGGCATGTCCTACCACTTCTTACACATAGTAGATAGCTAATAAATGTTTGTAGAATGAAGAATAAAAACATGTGTGATTGTAAAATCAATGTCATATTGCTGCTCTATTTATTCTCCTTTTTAAAAATTACTTTTTCAAATGTACAATTCCTCTGTCATAGGGCAAAAAAAATAAAAATAAACCTCACAGCTTACACAGAGTGAAGGTAAAAATATAAATAGCTAGAACACATTACTCTCAGAAAAAAAAAAAATAGTAAACACAGGGCACATTATCTTCTGAATAAAAAAATGTCTTTTAAAACATGAAGTATGGTAAGGAATAGCTTATAGTCCATCTTGACTTTTTAGAACATAATAAAAAATGTCAAAATAGAAAAAATTTGAACTCTTTTTGGAAGGAAATTCAAATGTTCATTCCCAAAAATCAATGGCAACCTTTACAACAGACAGTTGAGTGAATACAGAAGCATATTTAAGGCTCCTGCCCCCCCAAATTCTAATGAACCCCAACATATTATTAACTGTTTCTCTCAATCTATCAAGAAAGCAGGTGTTCTTTCTTAAAAATACCTATATCACAAAATTATACACAATTGGCTTATTGCTGATAGGCTACTGCAAGTTACTGGTGATGTTCTCAACTAATACTTACTACCTACATCATCTACATTTTATGTGAATTACTGAGTTAAAGTATACATAAGTAGAATATTTTTAAAGCAAAAACTCAAATGCTGACATCCCTAATATTCAGCACTTATGTAATAGATCCTTATAAATTCACTAGGACCATGCAATGTAGTAGCCTCACTCTGGACAACATTAAAACATGTCCTTCAACTACAACCACCCCCACGCCCAATGCTGTGTGCCAATTAACGAAGGAAATAGGAATTCAACTTCTGTAAATATTAAGGTTTACATTTCTGTCCCGCAATTGTTATCTTCTTCAAAAGCAGGTAAGCATCATTTTGGAGTAGCCTTTCTGCTGCCCACGTCCTTCGTGCATGCAGGGGTTCTCCGTTTGCATCCAAAATGCTAATGGTCCACTGTTAGAGCCAGCACTTCAAGCAGAACTGCACGAAGGATCATCACTTCCATACATGAAAGCACAACCACTACAGGTGTAACGATGCAAAATACCAGCACACTGACCTCTGCCAGGCAGCACACACTTAAAGCAGGTGCGTTTCTGCGCTCCAGAAGGGGAAGGGGTTGGATGAGCAGGAAGGAAGCCCCAGATCCCTAACACATCAGAGATTTTTATTCCACTCAGATCCAACCCAGCTAATGCATGAACATCAGTTTACCCAAATGAAAAAAGTGGTCTCCCGTCCTTCACTGGCTTGACTCAGAGGGCATGCAGCCAAGCCTAGCTAGTCAAAACAATCTGTAAGATCTCTTTCGGCTGTAACAAATAAGATGAGTTTCAGAAGAAATAAGACTCAGCTATGGCAAAGCAGCACAGCCGCCAGACCTTTTCCTCATTTTGCCATTGCTACTGGTGTTTACAAACTACAAGCAGTAGCCTCGGGAGCCTCAGGAGACTCTCTCATGAGTGACCTCCTGTCGGATCCCTAATTTGAATACCCCCTTGATCAATTTGTGACGTTTTCTGGCAGTTAAATGGAAGAGGATGAGTGAAATGACATGCATAAAATGAATCCTTTTTAAGTTGTAAATGAGTGAGTCAGAATTCAGACTTGCCGAGATGCTCCAAATTAAAACCCTTGCTCTAATTTTAAGCATGCTCCGTCTTACCGTTTTGCTGTTGTCTCTCTCAGGCTTGATTCACCTGGAACTCTTTAACATGTCTCTAGCAATGTGTTTGCACCAGGCCAGGCTCATCCAGCAACTGAATTCACATCTTTCTGCACTAGCAAGCTGAAATGGTACGGCCGTACTACAACCAAGAAAGGGGGAAGCAGAAGCAGGAAAAAAAAAAAAGCAACAACCCAGAAATCACCCCAGAGAAGCTAACCTCAGAGAAATAAGAGCAAAAATGATTCAGAACACAAAGGACATGCTAACATTCAGTATCAATAGCTTTAACAGTTCAATTTTTTCCCCAAAAAATCTAATTTTTTTTTTCTCCAAACACGATGGACTTGCCTGTGGAGTTCCCAGGAAGGCAGAGTAACTGGGCTCTGCAGCAGCATTGCAGCCAAAGTAACTGTGCATATGCTGTCCAGGCAATTCACAACACACTGTCTCTTCAGAAAGATATTGATTTGCAATGCAGGGCTGCTTCAAAAGAATACAGAATTGGAGCCAAACAGCTAATGGTGATTGCATGGGAGGAAAAACATTTAATCAAGAGGATGCACCTCATCATGCTCAATTCAATTTTTTTAAAAGCACTGGAGAATGCCAGTAAGTGTCTTGAGTGACAACCCCATTAAACAATAATCTGAGGTCCTACAGAAGGCCAAGTTTAGGCTACCATCATTCATGCTGCAAAAAGCAGCTGAAATGGTTTAATGTGTCTATGTGGATAAATCTTCATACGCAAATGGAGCATAATGAGAACTCTAAAATAATGCACCAAATACGTGAGGTAAAAATATACACAGGTGTACTGTTTTGGGACTAAAGTGATAAAATACATAGTTATGAGCCTGCAGAATTCTTGGTGGGGTTAGAGCTTATACCACTTTCAAAAGTAAAATACCAACACAAACCAGATCTCAGAAACCTGAGGCTAATTATGTCAAGTCATACCACAGGGTGCTGGGTGGCAAGGAAGGATACCAAACTGCTACTCTCATAGCGACCCCTACAGGAGAGTGGTTGGTCTACAATTCATCCCTGTTTAAAGTTATTTCCTATCCTCAGAAAACAGAACCACACAAGGGCATGAATTAGACTAAGACACAAAGTGGGGAACATGGCACAGGGAAGGTAGTCAGCGGTAATGTAATGGCTATGTGTAGAGCCAGAGGGGGAGAGAGTAAACGGGGAGATTAAACTGTATAAATGTCTAACCAATGTATACAGTAAACTAATAATAAAATAAAATAAAATGCTAAAAAAGACACAAAGAAATAACTGAGAAATACATTAGGCAGGAAATGAAAAAAAAAGTCAGCCATGAAATCCGGCCTCATAGATATTCACTTAATTAAAAAATTAAAGTACAAGAGGAGGTAACGACTGTGTCAATGACGACAGCCAGTATTACCACAGCTCCCGGAACTGGATACACACGTATCACCAGAAAGCTCAGGGAAAAGCATTTTCCCTTCGCATCCTAATTGGTTTAAAAGAATCACCTCTCCCACCCCCATGTGCAAACCATCTTTACTTTCGTCCTTTTGAATGACACTGTGAAGATACTGAACTTTTTCTGCAACATAAAAGCTCATTTGAAAATATTACAAAAAGTTCTTCAAATACTAATATTATGTACTTCCTTTTTTCATCGAAATCAAGAGAGCTACTTCCTTAATATCTGAAAACTATTGTTATATGAACATCGTTTCTGCGTAACAAACTTCATTTCAACAAGTCTTTAAAGAATCTGAGGTTTTATAGTAGTTGCTCAACCCTCCAGCCCACAAAGACTCTCGTTTTTGAGAACCAACAGCACTTCTTATTTGAATCTTTTAGAATTTAAATCACATGCTGCTTCATAAAACTCTCTTGTATTATTGGCATTTTCCCCCATTTTAAGGCCTGAACAGTGTCAGCTGCATCATTTTTATTCCCCCAGAGCACATAACACAATGCTAGGCATTTATTGATATATTAAATGAATATCTAACAAATTAATGAATTTCCCAGCTCCACATTTAGGCCTTAAATAATGTCCCCTCCCCTGTCATTCAATGTTCCCTAAGGAAAATACATGTTAGAAGTGTTATGTTTAGTCACTTCGTCTAAGTAGTTCCTATATCTTTTTTATAGAGTTGGTGGATAAGGATATATACACTATGTTCACTAAGCTATTCTGTATAAAAACCAAAAAAACTTAACACAATGAAGAGTCTCCTTTATTCTTTCATTTTATTCATTCAATAAGCATATATGGATGTGCCCGGCAATGTGAACAGCCATGTTCTCTGCATTCCAGGAACCCAATGAGTGGCTAAAAATAAAGTGATTACAATACACTAAAATGAGTGTTTTGAGAGCACTTTGTTGGGTGCCAATAATGTTCCCTGGTGGCTCACAGAAGACTTCCCTGAAGAAGCAGCACAAAGCTGAGGCTTCCGGGCCCTGTCCAGGACGGGGTGGGCATCTGAAGAACAGCAGGACAGGACTGAAGGATCAGAGCCTGAAACTCGAAACCGTCTGAGGGAACCACGGAGCACACATTGGTGGCAGCTGTGAATGAAGGCTGAAGGAAAGGTGGCCCAACGTCAGAGCATAACAGGTACTGTAAGCTACGCTAAGAAATTAGGTACTTTACCCTACAGGAAGTTGCCATTTAATCCAATAGGAAGGCACGAAAAGACTATAAGCAGAAGAGTGGCTGGATGGGATTTTTCATTTTATAATGAGGTAATGGCGTCAAAATGGATTGGGCGGAGTGAGGAGGCCACCTGAGGTACTAAGAAAATGGTTCAGTCAAGGCCCTGAACAAAAGCAATGAAAGTGGAGAAGGAAGTCAAAGGAGGTTAGAGATACTCAGCATGAGTTCCCTGTTGAGTAGGGCTTGACACGAGGTCTAATGGAAAGGGAAAATCCAAGCACAACTAAATTCTTAGTGTAATTAGGTGAAAAGTGGGGTCATAAACCACAGGAGTGAATACAGGAAAAACAAAAGCCTGAGGAGTAGGGAAAATGATCATGAATTCCATTTTATTGTTACATGTTGAGTTTTAGGTATCTTGGAACATCCAGGGGGACATGTTGAGTAGGTACTATATAAGGGTCTACAGCCCAGAAAAAAAGGTCAAAAGTTCACTTATGTGTCCGAAGTCAGGGTTTCCTAGAAATAAAGCTGAGGCAAGATCCTTGTTCACCTCATTGAGGACATGCTCTCAGAGAAAAGGAGTTAAGAGACTGAGGCAGGATCCTTGTTCACCTCATTTATTGAGGACATGCTCTCAGAGAAAAGGAGTTAAGAGGTGGGACAGGAGGATGGGGGAAAGCCAAGGAAAAGCGTGGCCTCAGGTGAAACAACTGCACCCAACATTAGTCCCACTGAAGCAAGAGGGCCGGCTTTGCGAACATCTGGCAATCCATGGCTTGAGGCCTGGAGAGGAAGGGCTGCCATTGAGCCTAGGCTCCTACTGATCAAGTGAATCTGAGCAAGATACCCATAGCAGTCACCAAGCGAGGCTTGGCCATGATGGACAATTTTTCTTTTCCACAAAGCGGATTCCTGACTCAAGAATCTATGTCTTTGCTCCTCCGTCCACCTAGAATGTTCTTCCCCAGCCGATTCCTTCTCATTACTCAGTTGGATCTCAGGAATCTCCACCTGAGAGTCCTCCCTGGGCTCCCTTATCTGTTGTTGATCCTGTCCCTCCTGTCACGCTGTACTGCTTTTGTTTCACTATCTAATTTATTTGTTTGCCTTCCTCCCCCACTAGAATGTACACTGTTCAAAAGCATGGACTTCTACTCATTTGTTCTCCTATGTTTCCCCAGCCCCTAGAACAGCACTCAACGTTTGTTGAATAAATAAATATTAGGAGGAGCTGCTGATGACAGTAATTCAAACAAATTCTTTGAACTCCTGTAGAGTGGAAATGGCCCGGGAGCTTGAGAAATGTGTGTGGGGCGCGGAGAATAGCGTCAACAAATGTATACAACTATGCAAGAAGTTTGGCCATAGAGCAGAAGCAAAGATAGAGGCTAGAGGGCAAAGCTGCAGGAAATTAACCATTATGTTCATGTCACACAGGATTCATAGTCTACTGCTATTAAGAATGTCTTTATTAGGGGACAATGAGATGTATCTGAAAGCACATCATAAAAGAACAAATATTAGAAGTTAAATAAAGGGTCTGTCTTCAAAGAAAAGAGACAATAAGTCTTTTGTGAAAATAGCATCTCAGTGGATAAAAAGGAAAAGATAGGAAAGAAAACTGACAAAAAATGCTGGAATCTGACATCTGCTTAGGTTAGTTTTGCAGAAAAACGAAAACCGATCTCTTGAAGTGCCTGCCTTTATATGCAATTTTTAAAACTTCTAAAGAGTATTAAGGACTTCCCTGACTTTTAAAATGGAACATAATAAACACAATCTGATCTTCAATTGATGATGAGGCCAATTACGAACATTACTAACAGTCATTAGGGTTTAATGGAGAGTACACAGGGTCTTTGGGTCCTGCTCTCAATAACTGACATCTATGCATTTCTCTGCTGCATTTTTTGGGTTCATTCTCTTTTTGCCATCAGGCTTTCCTTCTTATGGCTCTAAATGGGTCACTTCCTTCTACCATCACCACACTCTTCTCAGTCTTGCCACAAGCTTCCTCAACCAACCCTGTACTAGGCAACTAGATAAACAGGATTATTAGAAAATTGTTTGAATAGAGGTCTGAGTTAATAGGTGGGTTCAAAGCAGAACTAGGAACTTTCCCTAGAGTGGAGAAATATTAACCTAGGCAGCCATTGACCACAGTCTGTATTCTACAGGCTTTGTAGTTCTCATCTGTGCAGAAATTCTTATTTCGTATCAACCCACCTGGAGCCATCACAGATATACGAGGCTGCCAGATGTCTGACCTTCACTTATATAAGTAGGATATTATAGACAGATGGAGCAAAGGGGGAAAAAAAAAGTACCTGGAAAAAAGCAGTAATTGAAAAAAGGGATAGAGAAAGATCAGGGTTTTTTTAACTGAAAAAGAAAAAAACAAAACATCAAGTTTTTTAAAATGAGGAAAGGGGTAAGAGAAAATACTACCTTATGCATATAAATCTAATATAAGTCATCTAACTTTATGAATTAATTTCATTAAATTTTAAGCTTTTGAGGAAAAATATTTTACTCTGAAAATTGACAGAGAAGATGAAAATTTTGCCAAAAGAGTTTGAATTTCAAATTATCATAATACCATGTAACCTCAGCAATTTCTTTCTATTGTAAACTTTATGGTAAAAGATTCATAACATGATTGAATTTTAAATGTCCATGATGTTTTAGTTAACCTAAACCCTAAAAACTTTACGACTTAATTCTTCTCCACTGATGCCAGTCATTACTTACATTCCTATATCTTCAAAGAAATGTTAACTACTTAAAATACTTTCTCAAAACACTGAAATTCTGGAGGGTTTGCATTTTTGAATATTAAAAGCCACTACTTAACCACAATACCAAAAATATCCATATGTCATCCATGGCATTTCATGGAAACTTTAGGATTTTCTTGTTAATATTACTCAACTGAGTGTTTTCTGAATTCTGGAGGGGGAAAAAGTGAACGAATTTCATCAGTAAATACACAAAATTGTATCACAATCCAATAAATTTGTTCCTGAAAAAAAGTTGCATTCTGTTAAATTGCACCCTAAAAAGAAGGTTTACGGGGAAAATACAACTGAGAGCAGACCATTCAAAATCCAGAAGATTAATATAAACAAAACAATCCTAACAAACTCACCCACACAGGCCATATCTTCATCTTTCCCTTCCCTATGATGCTGATGCTGAGGCTTGCATACAATAGATGTTCTATATTTGTTTCTTGGCCAGAGATAAATCCTGTGCTGGTCACTGTGAACTGCAAAAATTATGTCCAGGGAAAAAGTTCAATTATGAACTTCATCTAAGGTTGGAAATTAAAAGTCCAAAGATAAAGTTATAACAGGGGAACCTTCGATTATGTTTGTTAAAAAGCAGCATGGAAGGTTGAGAGTCATGACTCCAATAACTAAAACAAGTAGATGTAGATCACAAAAATAAAAAGGCAGGCCTTATTTTTGCCTGTATTTCAAAAACCTGAAATCTGATGCTTCTACCCAAGGTTTCAGCCTACTCCTTTTTAGGAAACAATGTTTCTCTCCCTGGAAACTGTATTTCCTGGTTTTGTGCCATCAATGACCCCAGGTAACAATCTGTCTGTAGCTCAAGCTTTGCTTCTCCTCAGTTAAATTTCTAATCCTTGACACATAAGACTTGTATTTGCATTAAAACATGTATTATATGGTTTCTACAAACATATACATACACATGTATGTATTTATTATTTATTCAGGTGTTATGTAAAAAGCATGGGCATTTATGTGGCCCAGCACAGTTTTACCTATTCACGCTCCAGCAAAAACACAACTGGATTTTTGATGTGATGCCACGGCCCAAATGTGTGAAACGAAGCAGAAGGCCCAGATGTAAAAGCGATTTTATTATGACCACATTCACAAAAGAACAGTATCAGAGTTCCAAATGGGTAGCACTAACATGATCTGAGAAATGTGAATTAAATTAAGACTTCAGTAGCAGACACGAAATCCTCAGGTAGCAACGAGAAGAAAGGCAAAAGGCATTGAGAAAAGATGTGAGGATTTTCTCTCTTCCTGATGTCAGGGTGCCAGTAAGGAGAGAGCTGACAAATCCATGACTATCAAAAAGCTTCTTAAGAAGCTAAGCCTCCTTTTTAAAAAGTTACCTAAGTTTTTGAGTTAACTATGAAAAGAAGAGAAAGGATTTTCTAGTCTGGGGTTATAAGTCAGCTTTATTGCTCTTAGGAACTTTATCCCAGCTTTCTAAAATTTCACTTAGTTAGAAAACCAGGAAAATCCCAAAAGGAAGAAACTTTCCTGCCAAACAGACATACAAGAAATAATTTCAAATTACATTTGACATTTTTAAATTTAGAAATTCTCTGTCACTGGTCTAGTACTTTAAAATAGCAAAATAAAAAGCATTCATGAAACAATTTGTTTCCTTTGTCTTATACATCTAAGATGTAAATAAACAGGAAGCAGAGCCATGGGAAAGAATAAATAACAATGCTTGTATATTCAACAATAAACACTCATAATAATGAAAAGATAACCAACTCACAACTGAAATTGAAAGATGCGCTCCTGTGTAATTTAATTAACTTTCCAGTGGCCATGTTTTAGTATTTGCCTTTTCAAGCTAATACTGGTATAATGTAGATCATAAAACCACATGCACATCACTTTCAAAGAACAGAAAGCAAACCCAAGTAATTATCTGTCTAAGGAAGAATTATCAGATGGTCATAACACCAGTCCAGTCTCACTGGCGAAACAGAGAAGGAGGTTCGTCGCAAAAAAACACATTAACAGGGATGTTAAAAAATTTGAAGTGTTTTAATTTACTCCTATACTCCTTTTGTATCCAGTAAAACAGTGACAACAGCAGCACTCAAACACTGGTTGAATCCTTTCTGCCACTCCTTGAGGAATGTTTTTCTTGAATGGTTAGTGGTTAACAGAGAGTAGGGGGAAGGGGGGAAGGGAGAGGTAGACGGGGCGTGGGGAGGGAGGAGAATTTAAGTCATTTCTTCAACTAAAAAAAGTAAATTATAAAAATAAATACAGTATAATTTTGTCAGAAAAAAAAAAATAAGATAGTCTAGGGAGGCTGAAGTCTAGGGAGGCTGCACCCTGTCCAGGACCAGACAAGGAATCCAACTTGGGCCAGGAGTTTCTGAGACTTTTCCAACCAGAGCTAAAATGCCTCCCTTCCTCCATCCCTGATGGTGGCAAAGCAGAGAAAGCATCAGCTTAGAAGCCACCAGTGTCAGTGGCTCCAGCCCTGTAGAGAAGCTGGACTGAAATCCTAAAACTATCAAGGAATAAGGGTCTAGAGATGAAGGCAATAGACAGCACTGACAACATGGACTCCCTGGTCCCAGCCGCCAAGGTCTTTAGCACTGCCTGGTTGCCTGACTTTCCAAAGCGAGGTTCCTAAGCCCTTATTTCTATTCTGCCACACTACCCTCCTGATAATTACCATTTTTTTCTTTAGCTACTTCAGGTTGATTTTCGGTTCCTTGTAACCAAGAGCACTTGGACACATGGAAATACATGTACAAAGAATATGCAGCTACTGGGAAGCACTAATGCCAGAGCTAGAGCTAAGTGACTTAATAAATGAGGAGATTTATGATTGATGTTGACTTTTATGATGGTAGGAAAGGATGGGTGTAATAGCAACCAAAGGTTTTTACAAAGCTACTATATATACAATAACATTTATACTATAAATTTATACTAAATTATCATATACATTAAATTCTTTTATTTACTGTTAAAACTTGACAGGGGAAATTGTGTAACTGCTGTAAGTCATGGGGTAGTACCTAGTAATGAGTTATCTGTACCTGTAAGAAGCCTGCCTACTTGGACCAATTAACTTCACCAGGCATCCAAGTTGCTGTGGGAGCATGTATTCAAACTGTAGACACAGTACCTAAAGGGAAATAAACTGACTTAGCCTTGTAAATTCCATTTAAAAAGTGTTGGTAAATATCACCACCACTAAGTAGCTAAGAAATGTCACAGGAATTATGGAAGGGAAATCAGCTTGTTATGCTAACCCTGAGCTTTAAAGGCTTCTGGTGACGAACGAGAGTGAGTTATTAAAAATTAAAGGAGTAATAGCAAGGGGATTCTGGAAAAAGTCACAAAAGTACACTACAGACTTATGGAATATGTAAAGAAAGTGCTAAGAAGATATAAAGTAAACTACATTTTATGTATTTCATTACTAAAGAATTTTTTTATGTTCTATTCATTTGCCAACCATTTATTAACCTTTGTATTAAGTGCTATAGGAAGCATAAAAATGAATGAGACACAATTACTACTCTGACAGATACTTATCCAAATAAATATGATGCAAGAAATAATTGCCACAGACATAAAAGAAAATACTACAAGAGTTCAGAATAAGGGAGGCCTCAGAATGATGGATCGAGCAAAATTGGCAGATTTTCAGTTTAGGTACTCAAATTCTGAACACCAGTAACAAAAAATTCAACAGGTAACATGTTGCGGGGAAGGGAGAGGGGACAGGAATATACATCCAAAGACCAGCAATGATTACGCTTAGCACAAGAATTGTTATCTATATCTGGATGTAATTTGATAGTTCAACAAAAGAACCTTTGTAATATCATAGGAGTACAGCCTAGAAGAGTTGAACAACTTCCGTGATTTGAACCCTCGTGAACAATGGTTCTTTTCTCCCCCCTGGTGGAAGATTATTTGGATAGATTCCAGGGACTCCAAGTACGCTGCCTTCCCATATGGTTCAAAGATGTGTTTTTCTTGGTCACCCTGGACACAGACAACCAAATCCCTTTTCCATAACCCTTAAGAAAAATTAAGCTTTGGAAATTGCTGCAACAGCTAGTGATGAGGAACTTGGAGACTATCTTTAGCTTTCATTCCTCTCAGTATTGGGGGATACTGATTCTAATTTAGGGAAGATGGAGTTTTACTCATCACAATACAAAGGCCAAATTGATTAACTTAGTTTTATCAATCCTCCCCTGAAGCACCAGATTCTCTCAATAGTCACTGGTTCTCCTAATCATTCAAAGAAGATTTAGTTCATATTTAAAATTAAAAAAAAAAAAATCAGTTCATACTTCCTGACTGACCCCATAACAACCAATTCCTTGTATAGGCATGCAGTAACTACATCACGGGCAGGACCACCTAACTTCAAGGACAACAGTCTGGTGCAGATCCACCTTGGTTCAGATATTTCCTCTCACACCCATCAAGGTTCTTTAACTCAGGACTCTAAGCGTTGAAATAAGTTTGATAAGGAGAAAAGGAGCAACATCATGGGTGAACCCACATAAACAGGTACACTGAAGCACCAACCAACACAAGTCCAGATGGAAAACAGCTAGAAGGAGAAGAGCATGAGTCCAAGAATCAAACAAACATGGGTTCCCAATCGGCAAGATACCTCATTTATGGGATTAATAATAATAATGTTTATATATTTTAGAGGGTTGCTGTGAGACTAAATGATGTATAAACTGCTTAGAACAATTCAGTAAATCAAA
This sequence comes from Pteropus alecto, assembly GCF_000325575.1. NCBI lineage: Eukaryota > Metazoa > Chordata > Mammalia > Chiroptera > Pteropodidae > Pteropus > Pteropus alecto. Next base: position 687,490 of record NW_006494610.1, read on the forward strand.
GGCTTTTACAACTCAGTGATAAGCATAATGTATATTTAGAGCTGACTATGCACTTAGCCTTTAGGCACCACAGACACAGCCCTTTATCCTGGGGCTCACACTTCTGCAGAGGTCTGGTAATGGTCTTGGTTCTCTGGCATCACATCTGCCTGGGCACTTCCTTCTGTATCAGCCATGGGCTGATACAGACTCATTTTCTGTCACTCCTTCAGTCCATCAGTTCCTAATGATTTGATTCCTCTCCAGTATCTATTTCTATTGCCGTTATACTTTGCTTTTGCACCATTCCATGAAACTCAACCACTTTTTTAACAGCTATAAGTGCTACCTTATAACCTTTCTTCCTGATATTTCCTTTAGCTAAAAGTACAGGGAGCTATTTATAGTTCTCTGAGTTTTAATGAGAAAATTTAGCTCGCTCTCTCTCTCCCTCCCTCTCCCCCCCCCTCCCGCACTTCCTCTCCACAGTACACACGCAAGCTTTTCTCACCATCATATTTCTCCCTTGCAACTGCAAAGCTGCAGCTTACGAGTCAAGTCAGAACTGAGAACCCATAATGAAACTTCAAAGTAAGGTTTATTGAACAGATTAGAATTACAAGAGACTTTACCATCATCAGAACACACAAGGGAAATTTCATAAGTAGTGAATGCCAGCAGAGGTGAACTTTACATTTACCAACGGAAAAATCAGCCACATAATGTATTCTTACCTGACTGCCGCTTGAAATTTTGGACCACAGAAGATTAAAAAAACAAACAAAAAAATTCATCAAGAATCAATTTTGCCCGTAGCAACCAAGTTACTTTTCGAATAAACAGCCCCAAACTGGCAGGCAGGCGCACATTTTCAAAAAAATTGGGGGATATTTTAAGAGAATTTGTGCCAGTCAGGAAGCTGGACTCTTATCTTCTGAGACTGCACTAAAAAAATAAAATAAAATAAAATAAAATAAAAAAGTTCTATCTGATGAAAAAAGGAATAAAATTCTAAGGCATCAGCTTTCAAAACATACACAAATAATTGGCTTTCTTATTAAAATCTAGTAAATCCATGATGATATCCATGTAGAAGTATAGTCTACTTCTCAATACGAAGAATCCACCACTATTTTGCTTTTTCTCTCATTTACAAACAGCATAAGGTAGTACAACTAAGAAATTATATTGTAAGAGTAGGCAAGGTAATTTACCAGTAGAATTTATTATTGTGCTATTATTACAATTAGCATGAAATTAAAGCAAGAAAATAAACATTAATATAATCAGTGTTAGAATAGTGTATATAAGCACAGGTGAAAATACCACCACCACAGGACTCTGAAGAAGATCCCTTTTCTCCAAGATATTCCCACCATCACTGAAAATGTAAGGTAAGCATATATTTGTGTGGACAATTAATTATAACTAAAACTAACCTTACCTTTCAGGACAAACAAAAGTAGCATGCATCAGCTAATTTTCTTCAAGTGCTTTAAGTATTTTTTAAATCTTTTAACAATTGCCATGTCCATCTAACACTTTATTGGAAAAATGTTTGATTCTTTTAACTCCATTTAGGTATTCTAAAAAAATAGAAGACTATAACCGCCACCAATTTTGCTTCAAACGTAGAAGTCCTCTCTAGAATTTTTAGTCTGAAATTACATTTTGGTTTATAGAAAATCTCACTCAGAAAAATTCAACTTTATATCGGTTCAGAGACACCATCTAACATCTGAAAAGTTAAAAGAGTTGGAAATGCTCTGAAATCGCATACTTTATAAAGAGATTTTAATACCATGAGAATGTAAAAAGCTCAGCCTCTTTCAATGACAATTTTCTCATGTTTATAGGGACTGTAAATATAGGGACTGTAAATATTGGAGCTAAGTACCGCTTCAGCTAAGGCATGTCTTCTTAACAAAAAAAAGGAAGGGAAATGACACTGCAATTATTCCTAAAGTTTTCTACTTTAAAAATCCCTTGATCTCTCAACCCTCTCAGCTATAGCGTCATTATTCTGTATTTATAACAAAATTTCTCAAAGAAGAGTTAAACCCAATTGGCTCCACTGCTTCTCCTTTTTTTTTTTTTTTTTTTGGCTTTTTAAAAAATTTGCAATATAACTGACATATAACATTGTATTAGTTTTAGGTTTACAACTCAATGACTTGATATATGTATATAGTGTGAAATGATTACCACACATCAATCTTGGCAATGATTTTTTGAGACCAAAACCAACAACAAAGGCAAAAACTCCCTTTCATTCTTAAACTAATTTTAATCGGGCTTCTGTCCTCTCCACTACACCATGGTCAGCAATGGCCTCCACGATGCCAGTCCCAGTGGGCAATTCCCAGACCTCACCTGGACCTCCCAGAAGTAGCTGACGCAACTGATCGCCTCCTCTTTTCTTCACTTGGGCTCCAAGCTAGTTTTCTTTTTACCTCACTGGCTCTGCCTTCTTGGTCTCTTTTACTGGGGGTTTCTCTTCTTCCCGAACTCTAAAGACAGAAGGCTTCCCAGTGCTGGCACTTTGGACCTCTTTTCATCTCTGTCTACACTCCCTCCTAAGGTGATCTTAAATGTAATGGGTTAAATGCCATCAATACCTGAGGGTTCTCAAATTTATATCTCTAGGCCCTACCTTTCCTTCATCCCAGCTCATATATCCAACTACTTATGTGACAATTCCTTTCAAATATCTAACAGGACTCAAATTTAACAAGTCCAAAACCAAATTCCTGATTCCATACCCTCCCAACCCTGCTCCTCCCCACTCAATATTCTCCATCTCAATAAATGGCCCTACCATTAATATACTTGATTTATTAGAGAATCCTTAATTGCTCTCTGATATCCCACATCTAAGCCCGACAGCTAGTTTTCTGGCTCTACTTTCAGAACATATTTCAAATGCAACCAGTTCTCAGCACCTTCACTGCTTCCATCTTAGTCCAAGTCGTCAAGTATCTCTGGACGATCACGACAGCCTCCTAACTTGTCTTTCTGCTGCTGCCGTCCTTTTCTTCCCTCTGCCCAAGTCTGTACACAACGGCCAGGTTTTTAAAAGTATCACTGTCCTGCTCTCCTTAAACAGTCTCTAACAGAATAAAACGCTACCTCCTAACCATGACCTTTTCACCAGTACCCTTGTTCAGCCACCCTAAGCTCCGTCCTGTTTCTTAAGGACATCAAGCCCCTCTATATCTCAAGCCCGCTACACCCCCTTCTTTCAAATATTCTCACGGTTTGCTCCCTCTTTTCTTAAGATCTACACTCAGAAGTCGCCTTCTCGGAAATACTTTCCCTGACCCTCACATCTCTCTTTCCCCTTTCCTTGCTTTGATTTATATTCTTTGCACTTCTCTCTGGCTGCTACATTGTATTTATCTTTATTATCTGTCTGTCATCCCCACTAAAGTAAAAGTTCCATGGGAAAGTAAAAGTAAATCTCTAGGGCCAAGAACAGTGCCTGGCAAATAGTAGGTGCTCAATAAATATATGTTGAGTAAATACATAAATAAATCATTTCTATTTTTTTCTTCTTTTTGCTCTTTTTGAACAAATCATTTCTATACTCTTACTCATTGCTTCCTGGGGTAGAGAATATATATTTCAATTGTTTATTACTTTAATACATACGGTATAATGCTAAAAGGAGCCATTAAATATTTATCAAGTTATATTTTTAAAGCCTCATAATGTTAGGGAGGGGCTTTTTAGATAGAGCATTAGGGGTATAAAAATGAAGTAGGAAATATTATAACACATTTCTGGGAATGCAGTAGTTCTCTACAGAAAATCTGGGGAAAGTAGGAGGAAACGGAAGCAGGTGAAAGGTGAGGCTTAAATAAGGCTGACGATGGGCAGTCACGAAGGGTCTTGTGTGCCAGCCTGAGTTTTGGGTTTATCATAAAGACAACAGGGAGTCATAAGCAAGAAAACAGCAATCAGAATTTCATTTGGGAGAAATTATCCTGATCACATAAGATTATATAAACCACGTAATCAGATCCATTCTTAGTTGAAGTAGCAACTTAGCTGCTCGAGATCTACATAGAAGATATGCCATATCAAGTCTTAAATGATTATTTACTACCTTATCATTCATACCTAAAAGTTATTCATAGTTTCTTGCTCATGAACCTTAAACTAATTTTCCGAATGAAACATTTTCTCAGCATGTTCCTATTTGAATATTTTCAACTTTCAATCATTTAGCTCTTGAATTCAAGAACACTTACGTGATACTTATTAATTAATACACACAGATTCTGGTGTATGCACAGTGAATCAGTTAACTTACTTATAATACTAAATGTTAATATTACATTGGATAGGGACATATTCAACAAGATTTTTCAACTATATATTTTTTAACTAGTAAAAAACTGTCATATGGTCATTCAGATACAGAAACAGTCTAGAATTTATCCAATATAACCTTCAAATTAAAGTAAAAGAGTTCAGTTGGTCAAGACAAGACAACATATAAAGTCTTATACTTTTAAGGTTAAAGTAATAGTTTTGATTTTAATATTTAATATTTACTTGTATAAAGAAGCTTAATAAAAATGTATATTGTCAGTCTACTGTTTTTCTTTTAATTAAATACCTTTCCATTAACATTAAATGGTTTGCTTTCATTTTTTTAAGTCATTGTTTGCCTTCTATTCCTTCTGACTTTTCTCTGTATCCTCAGTATTTATAATGTAATCATTACTTTCCGTCTTATCTTAGAGCTTACTCTCAACATCTCATTTGACAGTTACTTCAAAAAACATATACTGAACTCCTACTACGGGCCTGGCACAGTGCCAAGCACAAAGGTACAAAAATGAAAAGCTAAGAGCTCCACTCCGAAGCAGATTTTGATGACAATGATTCATTCTTCCTTCCTTTCCAGCCCTTGGGCATCCACCATGGTATAGACTATCCCTTTAAGTTATATGACCCACCTCCATCTGCTTTTATCTCCATATGTAAATGACTTAATTCCAATGACACACTTGATCTTCCTCAATAATCTTTCTTATATTAGAGACCTTATGCTGTAAGTCCATTTTTAAAGGAAGTGAAATAACTCAGAGAAATGAACAATGTATGACATCAGAGCCAGCTTAAACAACTTCTCTCTGCTCAGTAAGCAGATTTATTATAAATACCAGGTCAGAAAGAATCTAGTAAGAGAATCATTAAGAAGAATGAAAAAGGCAGAGGACCCAAAGTCAATGACCAAGTGGATGCTCTTTCACAGAAGCTTCTTCATGTGTGCCTGGGACACCCACTGCATTGATTATAGAAGAAACAAAGAAGCAAAACAACACAGTCATGTCGTAGTACAAACTAGTTCAATTTCTGCTCTCAGGATCCACTTCCCTGATGAGCCTTTCCTGGAACTTCCCAACAATACAACCCTGAGTGTATGGTGTTAAAAGAAAAGTATCTGCACAAGCTATTCATTACAAAGACTCAAGTTACAGAAAATGAGACCTCTGAAGATGTCTGCCCCAGCGGTAACACTAAGAGAGTGGGCACTAATCCTGGCCTGTTTCCTCCAAGTCCGTATGGGCATCACAGACTAGGGTCTATTCCAGGACTCACCACCAGCTTATACAACTAATACAACTTCTGTTCAATAAATATTTAAGGATGAAGGAGCATAGATGTTTTAAATTTTAAAAACGACCTTTAGACATCAACCTTAATATTTGTATTCCACAGAAGTCATCACATTTTAAATACCTTTAGAAAGAATACACAGAGCAACCATTTCGAAAATGGAAAAAAGCAAATATGCACAAAATCTGAAATGCTTCTTATAACAGCATGAAAAAGAAATCTGGAATTTCATACACAAGCTAAATGAACTATTCTTTCCCTCATGTGCTTCACATTTTATGCACCTTGTCGTAGCACCCCACAAGCTAAGGAACCCTGCTGCAAAATGCTTCTCTCTAGGGAGAACTTTGTTTAACGTGATAGAAGAAATGCCTTGAATTTAAAGCAGTTTTTCTTTCTCATCATAACAGTGCAGTGACCTCTATGTAAAAGATAATGAAAAGCTCAAGTTAATGCTATAAGGTAGAAAATGAAACCTGGGTTTACGCCTACAAAGATGCCATATCTATAACTTTTAGAGTTCACACAATTGAAACAAAGAAAATATAAAATAATCCTATTCATGTGGAAACCCCTCCTGATGGTGATATCTCCCAAGGGAGACCCAGCTACTACTGGGAGGCCCATTTTGACCACCAGCCTTCGTCACAAATTTCCTATATTGTCATAACAGTTATATAGAAATGCTGGTGGAGTCTAAATAAGATACTAGAACTAGCACATAAACTCTACTTGCTAATACATTCCAATAAAATTTCCAACCCACAGTAAATTCAGAAATTATTTAAATGAAAAAGGCATCATACTGAGATTCAGAAAGAACAAGTCTGGTCTAATTTGTTAAATTCATAGACAGTATTCTCTAAATAGTTATTGACTTGACTGAAGAGTACCATGCGTAGGAGGTCTCAAGGTCATTATTTCTTCTTCATAAAACTGACCGATGTAGCAATGAGGAGTGCTCAGTGGTTGACTTTATGATCTAGGATATAGCAAGGAAGCAAAACTCTCTGTCGCATTCTTTAAGATTGTGAATGGTAGCCTGTAAGGGCTAAAAATAACCACCTGAGGCTTAAAGCTACGGAGAGACTCTCTTCTTGCAACTGTGAGAAGGATTACCTTTATCCCGAAGGCTATGAGGAATACTGAAAGGGATTTAGCAATAGGGGAATGGTTGCATTTGAGTTTTAAAATGATCACTAGTAGGAATTTTGAGGATGGATTTTAGAGGTGTAGAATGAGCCGCTGAAGCCAAACAGGACACTGCTGCAGTAATATAAGTGAATGATGAAAACTAAAATCAAGTGACAGGAAAGGAATTTAAGAAACATTTAGCACATGAAATCAACAGGATGAGTATGTGAAGGAGAGGGAGAAGCTGCTGCTGTTGATGATGATGATTGCAATTAATACTATTATTAAAATGTACTAGGTGTTTCAAAGTGGCACAAAATACTTGTTCACATTATCTCATTTAATCCTATTGATTATCCTATTATTATCCTCACTTCACATATGAGAAAAATGAGGCTTGGAGGTTCAAGAGATTGTCCAAGGTGACAAAAGTGGTGGAGCCAGGATCCAAGCCGGAGTCTGCTGATGCTAAAGCCCACATGCCAAATTGTTCCTTATACCTGAAACCTCCCAGGATTCTGAATTCATGGGTAACTGGAAAGCATTATTTACCTAAAAATACCTAGTGTTTATTATAAGACACTTTAATTTTATACTATATTTCCTCATATTCTGATTTCTATGAGTATCTTGATGGCACTGTCACAATCATGTTAGTCTCTCAGCACAGCACATGGTGGGTGCCATGCTGGCTTCCAACACAAACAGAAATATTCACTGAGCTCTGTGAATTGGTAGCTACAGCTACTCCGGGGTTACATTGTGTGGCGTCCTCCATCCGGCACATTCATATCTTCTAACACAGGCACCAGATAATCTACACTCCTTTATTGCCAAGAAAATTCTTCATTTTTCCCCAAATTAATATAAGATCTGGGTAATTTTGATATTTATCTGCTAACCTACAAATGTGGGAAGGACCCAACATCACACTGTCTCTCTAAACCAAATGCCTTTGTGCACACACTAGGTCCTCATAAAGAGATACAGATATTCCACGTGAAAGGCATACAGACTTAGTTTACCACTTCTGAAAATGTGCCTTTCAATCCATCCCTTGCCAGTCATACAAAATGGATGGTGACAGAGAGAGCAGGGTATAACCCTGTGCTTGAGGAACCCATTAGGTTTTGGTCAATAATCCACACCTTTGAGACACCTTTGTTATACCTCCTGCTTTCTGTGTGGTTCATTGGCTATGCGGGGGGATAATAAAATATCCCAGATTACTACCAAACCAAATTAGTTTTTGTCTGCTTTTAAGATAGCCAAAGAGCCTCAATATTGTGAGAGGGGGTCCTGTCTCCATGAGTGCTAGCTGACATCACAGCAGAACTGTTGATTTCTATACCCCTATCTTTTGAGAGAGATATACAAACAATTTTGACAGATCAATGTTTTCCTTTTTTAGAATCACTAAATGTAAAGTTTGACAAGATTCTTACCTGGACATTTTTATTGTACTAGCACCAAGACAGTCAACAGTTTTTATTTTTGTTTTGTTTTATGGACTTTTACTTTATTTGGAATCTTATGGTTATTCCACAAGCCCTTTAATGTCTATCATGGTTCAGATAAAGACTGAAGGAGCTGTGACGGCTTTGTGTTAACACAGAGTGAACATGCTGGTGTGAGTTACTGCTTCAAGTCATAGCGGCCAAGATCATGGACTAAGAAGCTAGACTCTCTAGCTTCATGTCATGACTTTACTATTTCCAGCTGTTCCAGCAATTTCCTTCTCCTCTCTGAGAAAATGGGAATAATAATAGTACCAACCTCAGATGATCATTGTGAATTAAATTAGATGATCTTTGTAAAGGACTTGGAACAGTGCCTTGCACACAGTAAACACTGTGTTTATTACACAAAATTAAAAATTAAAATAATTCTGGCCAAACACTGATCTTTTGCTAATGCACTAATCAGTGAGAAGGAAAAACCAATTACAACGTGCTCAAAAGCAAATTAACCTTCAAACAAAGTGTTTTATATCTATATAGCAATATAAGAAATATACCCCAGCAAGGATACTACTTTTATATATAACTGCATTATTCCATGTTTAGGAAATATATACAAAAACATACTAAATCTATATAATATATAGAAAACAAGTACAAGAAGGAGATGGTCTATTCTTTTTTAAATTAAGTATAGTTGACATACAGTATTACATTAGTTTCAGGTGTACAACATAGTGATTCCACATTTACATACTTTATGATGTGAGGTCTATTTCTGTTTAGACTCCAAATAAGTACATAACTTCAGTTATCCTGTATGAGCAAACACCAATATATAATGGTTATAGTACATTTTCACTTGCCTGTCTAAATTTAAGTCACATGACCACTAAAGGTTAAAATGATCTTTGAAAAGTAACAGGGTAATTATTCATCATTGTGAACCTTCATGGAATAGTTCTGTCAGTTAAAAAAATACATACAGATCAAACCTAGAAACTATAAATCTGAATTCTTTTTATGTTAAAAATATATTTTTAGCAATATAATCTATTACTATATATAATTTATAATCTATATTAAAAAATTATGGTCAGCCAGAATCATACAGCTATTTTTCAGCAGGCCCACATCTCTAAAGCACTCATACAGCATTGTAAAAGAGATACTAACATAAAGAAAATGTGCCTGAGGGCACAGTCTAGTATTCTTTCATTTTTTCCTTTTTTTTTTTTTTTTTTTTTTAAAAAATGAGAGGTGGAGTTGGGGAGCGGGTAATCTGGGTGGAAAGAATGTTGATTATATAATTTAGATATCTAAAAATGCAAAAGTTATCTTTAATCACACTGAATTCTATTCACTATATTAAGCTTTCATCAACTTTCCATTCTGTGTTCTATTCTCATACTAACTTTATATTGCATTCTCATACTAACACACAGCATCATCCTTCGAAAAAAGCTTTTAAAACATTTTATACTCAACCTTATTCCAGAAATGATTTTAAGATGGATAGTGAAATACTTACAACCTAGAAAAATGAAATAAAAATTCAAATAGCAAGATGGGACATTTGTTAAACATGGCAGATTAACCACTCAGACTTTTTATTTCCTCTCCCTCTTGAAACACATGTTAGTAAAAAAATAAAAACGATGTAAATGCATCAGGACAAAGAGAAAGTTAGAAACATTTCTGGTTTGATAGAGCAAAGAAAGCTGCTGGTCAAGTGCCTGTCAGGGAGATACCAATGAGATGTGAGCCAATCCATGCACAAAACTCAAGCCAGATAAGCCAAGGAGAAGGACAATGAGGAGCAGAATTAAAAACAGGAGAGCTGGGTGAAGTCTACCTATAGACCAAATGAAAACTCCCAGAATTCCACCCCTACCCAATGCAACCAGATTATTCTCCAGAGAAACTGACCTGTAGACACTTGGGACTGAGTGAAAATCTGAAAACTGAAAAACACTAGGACCCTCGGATCTACTCTCTTGTCCTGCTGCCACATACAGGAATTAATTTCTCCATCCAACAGGTTAAAAGAGTCCTCTCTGAAAAACTTAAACCTAAGAAAAAGGCTTTCTGTATTGACATTTATGAATCCCTGATGAAGCAGCTTGCTTGCCACTTATCACCATATGGCCAAAACAACCTGCCAATAAGCCTTACATACAGAGAGAGATGTTTAGCAGCATGTTGAGACTCATGCTTAAAAAAACAAAACACTCAATACAGAATGATAACCATATATTCAAGAACAGCTTCCATCATATAAGAGCAATATACAAAAATAAACAGGAAAATATGGTCTGAATGTAACATAGACATTGCACAGAACAGAAGACTACTTTAAATAGAAACGTTTTTATTTTTTTAAAAACTATGTTTAATATTCATTCCTTAGAGAAGAACAATTTAAACATAGACAAAACAAATAGATCCTACAATTAATATTGTCAGAGAAAGAAGGTATCACATACATAAAATAAGAATAGGGAGCTGTATAAAAAAAATCACCAGTGACCAAAAAAGAGATCTCTGAAATTAAAGATATATTTAATAAATAAAAATTTAAAGTAAGGAAATGGAAAACTAAGTCAAAGAAATCTCCTAGAAAAAAGAAACAAAAGACCAAAAGATAAAAAATGCAAGTGAACAAATAGGAGGATAAGAATATCAATTCCATAACTCAGTAGATCCAAAGTCTAACAAGAGTTCCAGAAACTATAGAAAAAACAGGAGAGGTGATGAGTAAAGTAATAAAATCGGAAAATTTCCCAGACAAAACACAAGTCTCCAGATTCATCCCAAAACCAAAGATTACAAGTCTTCAGATCCAAAGAGTCCACCAAGTACTCAGCCCAATGAATGAAAAAAAAAGACCTATTATAAAGCAAATTATTATGAAATTGTACTATACCAGAATATAAAAAAGATCCCAAGCTTCCAGAGGAAAAAAAATTAAGATGTATACGTATATACATATACATATATACGCATATTTAATTAGCAATTAAATGGCAAAGAATTCTTGAAAGTATAAATGAAATCTAGAGGACAACACAGAGCAATGAGTTTTAAATTCTGTAGGAAAAAAATTATTTCCAACATGAAATTCTATACCCAGCCAAACTGTCATGCAAGTGTGGGAACAGAAATAAAGTCAGCTTCGGCCATGAAAGGAAAAAATATTTAGCCTCCAGTATTCTCATTAGGAAGCTACTGATTGAGTGTTCTACCAAACAAGAAAGCATAAGGCATGCAATCCAACATGACGAAGCACTGAAGAGAGTCCCAGAATAATGGAGATTCTTCAGGCTAAGGAATAAGCCATCCTGCCTAGAGATGAAAAGTGGAAGCTGTGAGGTCCCCAAATCATTTCATCATTTAAAATACTGTCAGAACATTGATAGAGACTTAGAAAAGTAAACAAATAGGTAACAAATGTAACTCAAGTTGAAACAACAAAAAAAATCATATAAGAATGGCAACTTAGCATAGTATACCATCTCACTGGATACTAAATACTGATGACACAGTCTTCAAAAGAAAAATATACACTACTAATTTAAATAAGAATTGTGATATAACTTTGCTGAGAAACAGCAAAAAAAGAGTTGACTGTCACTGGCTACATAGATGAAGACAAGCAGGAGATGCATGGGAAACAGGAAATTGCTGTTTTATCACAATCATCCATTTCATGTAATTTGACATTTTAATGCTCTATGTAGTTAGATTTTTTAAAAGTAACTTTTAAAAATAAATGGATGAGAGGGAGGAGAAAATGGGAAGTTGTACAATAAGCACAAAGTTTTATAAGATAAAGTCCTAAAGATCTATTGCACAACACGAATACAGTTAACACAACTGGGCTTCACACTTAGAAAAGGTGGTAAAATTTTCTGTCATGTGCTTTTTTACCACAATTTAAAAATAAAATAAAAAATAAGTGCATGAGAAAAGTAAGTAAAAAAAAAGCATTTCACTTTTGCTAGACAACAAATTTGACTAAGCTTTTTAGTAGCCATGATAAGTGACATGATTCAGTGCCCACAAAGATTTAAAAAAATAAAACCATAAATCCATGCATAATCCTCAAGAGAACTATAACTAATCCTGGTACAGGAAACGGGGAAAGTTTGTGACAAGGATTCTCCTAAGATTATACTATATAAAGAATATTCCTTTTAGCAAAACAGCAATATATTTCATTTACTTTAAAAGTATACATTGGGAGTAAAGAGATTTTTAATATGTAATATCTATTTTCAGAGAAATTAAAAGGTATCAAATGCCTAGTAACAGTTCCTGCAAAACTCAGCCTCCCTTGGCCTGGCAGGTGAGAACAGTCAAAGTGCCAGGTGGTCTTGGGGCAGGAAGCAAAGGCCAGCATGGGCCCCGCCCCTTCCCCCAGCACAGTCTCCGGCAGGCAGAGCCCTTGTGCACTCTCATTAGTCCACATCATTAATCTACTGATGGGTAAAAGCCTAACTTGGCACGTGAAAAGCTGTTGGCTCTTTAGGAGTACTATGGCACAATATGCCAAAGCAGAGGTTGAATGAAAGTCAGTGTCTAAAAGTTGAAAACCTCTTCAAGACTAATTTTCCTAAGTGGCTTCTAAGTTAGTTTTTGAATTAATATAAAAACAGAATTCCAAAAATATTTGTGCAACTGCGGCATCATTTTGGGATAAACACATAGCTACCCGATGTAGATAATACTTGAAAGATAAGTCTCTGAATGACAGATATGTAATGGAAATGTTTTGGTGTATTTGTCTAAAAATCAATAAAATAAAATAATAAATAAAATAAAATACACTCTTGACTTATAGAACAGGAAAAGTTAGATGGAACCATGACATAAAGAAGCAAGTCAGATATAAAAGTTCCTAAATATTTGCAATCAAGTGTACCTTTAAAATAATCCCAAATGTACAATGCATGTATTTCTCAAATTGGAGCACACCATACCTCGTTTCCTTTTTTTTTTTTTTACCTTTAAGAATAACACACATGTGCTATGGGATTATATGTGGAAACCTGCACCTTTCCACTCAAACTCGACACATATGAAACAAAACTGCTGACTTCCCACCCCACAACAATCCTGAAAGAGACCCCTCCAACAGTCTTCCCGCAGGTCATGTCACAGTAATTCCATCATTTGTCATTCAGACCCAAAGCCTTTGATGACTCTAATTTGATATTCACGCTGTCAGCAAATCCTGTTGACTCTACCTTTAAAGTAAACCAGGACTCCAACCACTTGTCATATCTCCATAGCAGCCACCCTTAGCTGGATGGTGACCAGATCCACCATCACCATACAGACTGCAGAAGCCTCTCAACAGGTCTCCTGCTGCTCCCCTACAGTCTTGTTCCAGAATAGCTGATGAAGTAATTCTTTTAAAATGGAAACCAAATTGCTTTCCTCTGCTCAAAAATGTCCAGTGGTTTCCCACTTCATTAAGAGTAAAAGTCAGTTTTACAGTGCCTACAAGGCCCCGTACAGTGTTGCTTATGTCTCTGACCTCGGGCCTACTACTCTACCCTTCGTTCACTCTGAGCCACCCACAACCTCCTTGTCATTCCCTCTACCTGAAATATTCTTCCCCAGAGCGTCCACATGGCACATTTCCTCATGGCCTCCAAGTCTGTGCTCAAAAGTCACATTTTGTGTGAAGTCTTCTCTGATCATGCTACTTAAAGTTACTAACTTTCCTATACACAACCTTGCTTTATTTTTCCACATAGTACTTAACCCCATCAGACAAACTTTACCTATGTGTTTATTACCTGCCTCCCTTCACAATTAAGCTACACAATGGCAGGGATTTTTGTGTTTTGTTCACTGCTATATCCTCTTAGTTCAGAACTGAGATAAACACATACTAGATTTTCAATAACTACTTGTGAAGGAAGTGGTTTTTATCTACAAATCCAAATGCATGAGACTAAATAGGAATTATAGTATAATTTTTAAAAAACATTTTCAATTAATTATTACCATGAATAAAAATAAAATAGAAAAATCACAACAAAAAGTATATTGAGGACTTAAATCTGAGTTGAACATCGAGAGTCATGGTCACATTTAGAATTAAACTTACAGGCTTTTTCTTTTTTTGCTTTTATTTACTTTTTTTCTAAAGTAATCTTTGTCAAAACAAGCCCTTACAAGTATAACTATTTTAGTGCATCTTTTTGATGCTCTTAAAATACCTGGATGCAAACATAATTTTCTTATGACCTGGTTGAAACTTCTATACAATGCCATATATCAATTTTCTAATTCCATGTTAATTTCATTTTAAGGTAATATATGTGACTGCTACTAAAATGACACACAGCTAAAGGATTCTTTATTCTGTAGCTAGAGAACGCCATCTGGCTCAAAGTGGGAGAAACCACAGTATCGTACTGGATACTGCTATAAACGCAGTATTTAGTGCTTCCACATGAATTTCCTCCTAAGATGAAATAAATTAGGTTGTGGTACTTTAATTCATTTAATAAACGCTTTCTAAATAAAAGTTATTACATCGACATAGCAAAAGAAGTTAATAATTATATTAATAATAATACGAAGTAGTTCTTTTTACGTAAATTGCCATATTTAATCTATACAATAATCCTTTGAGGTAGGTAAGTACTGTTATTCCCATTTTACAGATGAGTAAACCAAAGTACTGACAAAATAAACCATTTAATAGGAGTCCTTAGTAGAGTTAGAACTCTCTCTATCTGGAGCCAGGTGGTCTGGATCCAGAGCCTACACGCTTAAGTGTTATTCTATCTACTTCTTCTAAGACAGCAAATACCAAGGAAACCCACCCTGCATACCTTCCAGAGCATTAAATATAGGTTGCGATCTGCCTTAAAGGGTTTATAGTCTAAAGATCTGGATCCTCAATTGTAGTGGTATATTACTTTATTAAAAAATAAGAGTCTACGGCCATGCCACCCTGAACATGTCCGATCTCGTCTGATTTCAGAAGCTAAGCGGGGTCGGGCCTGGTTAGTACTTGGATGGGAGACCACCTGGGAATACCAGGTGTTATAGGCATTAAATAAATAAATAAACAAACAAACAAACAAACAAATAGCTAGATAAATAAATAAAATAACATTCTCAGAACAAATGATCAGATTCTTCTAATGCCGTTTCACATGTATGCATAAAAAAAGTACCTTAACTTTAGAAACATTTAAATAAAAACTAAAAATGTAGATTCAAGCATCAATAAAGCAGACCACATAACTCTCTTAAATTAAGCATAAATTCTGAATTCTATATAAATTTTCTCAGAAAAGATCAAAAGTTTCTCTTCTTATTAGATCATCAAAGAATGATTTCCAAGTAATTTGCAATGTATTAGGAACTCTCAAATTCTTCCTTCCATTCTGCGATGATTAAGTGCCTAAAACGTACCTAAGGAGGGATCTAAAAATAGATGACGTATTTCATATCTTCAAAGTAATTGAAACAAATTCCACAGGTTTTCAAATCCTATTTTGAAGTACAAATTCTCTAAGTTACTGAAATTCCATTTACCAACATGGAATATACAAAAGGGGTCTGTCCCCAACAACCATGAATTTGCTACCCTTCCCCAAGGAACAAACTTCTAGTCAGCAACTAAACTACTTTGGGTTAACAGTGCCCCCTGGGGGTCAGTATGTAAATGCCTTCAGTTTTTTTCTCCTCAAAGGAGACCAAGGACTCGCAGACCACAGCTTATTTAAATATTTATTTTCATTCCCTCATACCCTCCCACTTTAATCCCTTTCCTCCATTCTTGGTCATTTCTTGCTCAACAACTTAAAGCAATTCTCTACGCATACCCAGCCTCCCTAAACATCCCTCCAGTCCATACATAAAACAACAAATGATGCCAATGATAATAAAAATAAAGGTAGTTTTTAATACGTACCAGTACAAATTTTTTATAAATCATAAATTTGAGGTTAAATTAGTCATTAAAACCAGCATCATCACCTTCTATGGCTCCTGAAAGTAACCAGGCATTCCCTTTAAGAATGCCATGGTATCTTACTACGTTTTCAACCACATTTAACCATATCTGCTTCTCCTGGAGTACCAGAACTCAGGATAATTATATAAATGACTCCAATATTCATATTAGCACTATACTGTAACTACCTGCTTAACTTGTCTGAAAACTGGGGGGCGCTGAGGGTGGAAGAATGTGAGAGTGGCGTTCAAGAGCCACAAAGGTGAACACCATGAGACAGCAAGAGACTTCTCTGTCTTGCTTATTTACAGCTGCAACCCTGAACACAATGTCTGGCAGATTTTAGAAGCACAGTCATTTTGGTGGGTGGAATGCAGGAAAGGAGACATGAATGAAGGAAGATGGAAAGAGAGGAGAAAGGGAAAGATTCTGCACATTCATTATGGCATATGGATTAATGGAGTAATATAATCACATTTATAAACATTGTTTCTACACATGAATGCTATTTAAAACTGTCCCTGGGGTCGGGTTGATTACACCACTGCCACTGTAGATTTTAACGCCTGCTATCTCAGAAATCCCTTGTCTTGAGAAGCCCTCCCACTGGGTCACTATGAATGACGATTTTTATTATGATAATACATTTTCGATATATCACGTTTACTTAACATCATATTGTGTTTTCCAGTTTACTTTTGCAATAATTTGTTAGTGGTGGGTTTTTTGTTAACAGCTAATACTGTCGCCCATGAATTACTTAGTGCTGTGACATGCACAATGATTATGTCATTTCTATGTGCTATATAAACAATACAAATAATTTTATACAACAAAAATTATTAAAAAGATTTTCAAACAAATGATTCAATAGTAGTGACATATAGGGGAAGCTAATTATGACCTAAGTAAAAAAAGATTAAGTCTTCAAGTTGTTAGGTTTTTTAACATCACAAATCTGTCATATCACAAATATGACATGCTATTTCCATTTCCATTTCCATTTCTTATTTTCTTAGGTACCATTACTGACTTCCATTAGAAATCCGTATTCACTGGTCTATGACTGATCCCAGGCGTCAACACCAGACACTGGACATCCACAGGAAATCCATGAATCATTCGTTTTCTTCAGTTCATTTTAGAAGCAGGAAGGGTCATAGGGATGTGCTGCACACGTCTACTCTGACTGTGCTGTGATTATCACAGTCCAACTTGGATTTCTTGAACTTCCTTCTTAATACTTTCCTTACAGCCTGAGCTTTTTAACTTTTATATGTTATCATTCTAGTACTGTTGGTATTGATTTAGGTGACACTGAGAAAAAGAAATCATAATTCTAAGTCACATTCTCAGTTGTCAACCCCGGTGACTTAAATATTTACTGGCTGTCTTTTCTGTCCTTCGGAAGTTATTGCTTTCAGCTGCAGCAACTGTTCCTATTTGTTTTAGATCACCAGCAAAAGATGCCAACATTTCACGATTTTATCAGAGAATCTCAGAAATTGCTTTTTTAATTCAAGTTTCTCCGTGACTAATAATGCCTTTCTCTTTCGAATTCCTTTGGAAAAAGTTAACTAACTTTTAAAGGTAAAATGCTGTTTTAAATAACTGCCTGAATCTTTCTTTGGGGGTTGGGCGGGACTGTTATCAAACACACCACAGGTAAAAAATCATTTTAGAAGCAGGAAGGGTCATAGGGATGTGCTGCACACGTCTACTCTGACTGTGCTGTGATTATCACAGTCCAACTTGGATTTCTTGAACTTCCTTCTTAATACTTTCCTTACAGCCTGAGCTTTTTAACTTTTATACGTTATCATTCTAGTTGGTATTGATTTAGGTGACACTGAGAAAAAGAAATCATAATTCTAAGTCACATTCTCAGTTGTCAACCCCGGTGACTTAAATATTTACTGGCTGTCTTTTCTGTCCTTCGGAAGTTATTGCTTTCAGCTGCAGCAACTGTTCCTATTTGTTTTAGATCACCAGCAAAAGATGCCAACATTTCACGATTTTATCAGAGAATCTCAGAAATTGCTTTTTTAATTCAAGTTTCTCCGTGACTAATAATGCCTTTCTCTTTCGAATTCCTTTGGAAAAAGTTAACTAACTTTTAAAGGTAAAATGCTGTTTTAAATAACTGCCTGAATCTTTCTTTGGGGGTTGGGCGGGACTGTTATCAAACACACCACAGGTAAAAAACTTGCCTAGTTACCAAGGCACCCCAAAAACCTAGCACATCACTTCATCCCATTCATTACACATATAGTCATTAATATGCCTCTAAATCATTTCTTGCCCTCATATCTCACTATTATTTCTGCTTTTCAGTTACCACTGCTCCCATCTTTTCCCTTTGCCCAAAATGCCTCTTTCTTCCACCTTGTACCCAAACCCTGCTCATCCTTCAGAACTCTATGTAAGTCTCACCTCCTAAGTAAGGCCTTTTTTCTCACAATTTTTGTTTTAATTAGCCTTCCTCAGCCCCAAAGTCCAGTAGCTCATAGCTTCTTCTTACCCAGCCTGACTTTCGGACCAGCCCTAAATACTTAACACTAGTTGATTAATGTAACAGACCCATGTTGAAGATGATTTTTTAGGTTTAAAGAAAAAAAGAGGTCCCCAAAATTGGCCCACTGGGTCTGTCTCCAAAAAAGGTTGATGACATTGCCAAAGACAGTGAAACTGACCACTCAGACCAGACAGGCCCAGATCGGGTAGTACCTTCTGCCTCTGCCCTGATCATCAAAGCCCTCAAAGACCCAGCAAGAGAACAGAAAAGCAAAAACAAACAAATAAACTTTAGGCACAGTGGAAATATCACTGTTGATGAGACTGTCAACACTGCACGACAGATGCAGCACCAATCTTTAGCTGGAGAACTCTCTGGAACCATTAAGGAGATCCTGGAGACTGCCTAGTCTGTGGGCTGCAATGTTGATGGCCGCCGCCCTCATGACATCATAGATGACATCAACAGTGGTACAGTGGAATGCTCAGTTAGTTAAGAACTACAAAGGAAACTATTTCAATTAAAGATCATTTGACAATCGAAAAAAAAAAGGAACACAATTCACAACTCTGGTTATCTCTTAAATCTTCCTACTTCTCATGTTTACATGGGGTTTGCAGCTCAGATCATGAATTAAGAAATAATGAAATCCCTTTTTGAACAAATTATCCCTTCTTCCCTGATGTGGATGGTTTGATCTACTTGCAAGTTAACATTTCTAAATTGCGTAAGTCACAGCTGCTGCTTTAAAAAAAAGAAAATTCATTCACAATTAGATCATGCATTCACTCATTAGACGTGGCCATGATGAATGGGTTTTTAAGTCTTTCTTCCTCCTTGATCTTTAGTTCACAAACAATTTGGTATTTGGTCAGAGTTTTTCATTTTCTCTTGTTCGTACAATAAAATGGAACTGCATTACTCACTCAAAATTCACTTTAAGCACAACAGAATGTCTAACACATGGGAGGTTTCAATTAGAGACAATAATATTCCACTGACTCCCTCGACAAATCTCTACCTCAAGTTCGATGGCCTAGTAGCAA
>NW_006494610.1:707278-717336 GCF_000325575.1 Pteropus alecto
TCTTATGCACTCCATATAATAATTTTTGATTAATCCATTTAATTGGTAATATTTACCAATACTTATGCAGAGAGATGGGATACTGAGGAACAAAGAACAGTCCTCTTTCAATATGATAATGTTGTCTTCAGTTTTTAACAAGGACATTCTGGACAACACACCTTTCTTATAGATCACGTCTTCCAGAAGTTTCTTAAAAATTAAACAAAACCATATTACGTAATTCATTTTTCACAAGTTAATTATCCAATATCATTCACATTAGGAGATGGTTGACATTTTGATCAATAAGTCAAAGGCAGTTGAAAATAGTAATGACTCAGGACACCTTTTCCCTGAATTAAACTGCTTTATTGAAAGGTACTTTGATATCTTACCTAATTGGAAAGAGAAAGGAATATATTTATTGGAGGTGAATGACTAAATAGTTGGAAATTATGGAAAATCAACTGAAATAAAAAACACAGCAAACATTAAGAAAATGCAGTAGAGAAACTTGTCAAAAACTAAAAATCATAATAACAGCAATTTGCATTTGTTGAGAACTATGTGCTAATTCCTTTAAAAATATCATCTCAAACTAAACAATCCCTATGACACAGTTACAACTGTTATTTTAAAGATGAGAAAGTTGGAGAAAGTTACTTGCTCAAACATACATACTATGCTATACTGTTTATTAAAATTAACATGTAGACTAAAACAGCTTTCTTATGTACCAATAATAAAAGAAACAGAAAATATAGTTGAATAAAAAGTATCAAAATATCAAGAAAAGGAAAAATAAAATATCAGGGAATGAATATTAATTTAAAATTCCACAATAACTACATGAGGAAAAGTGGAAAATGCAAATAAGAAACAGAAGAAAACTAATAATTGGAGACATAACTTTTTTTGAACAGAAAGATTTAATATTCTAAAGATATCAATTCTTCCTAAATTAATTTCTAAATTCAATGCCACGCTAATCAATATCTCAAGAAGAAGTGTTCTCAATTTTGAAAAGATATTTTAATGTTTATTGGAAGACCAACTGTATGATAAATGTATTATTGTGCTTTGGTAATTAAGAGAGTGGTATTGACACGGGAAAAGAAAGACAAATAAATGTTATATCATCAAGATACAGGCCCAAGTATACACTGAAAATCAATTTTAATTGGCTTTTAAAAATGTGTGCGTTATTTTTGATGAAACAGCAGATCTATATTTATCATATACAATGGAATTTATCTCCAAATAAGTAGGTAGAAGGATAATGGATTAAAATAGAAAAAAGAGAAGCAGAAATTAATGGATTTTTAATGGAAAAGAAAAAAAGAATAGAAGAAACACAGGATTCAATTTGGGGTAAGGGTAGAGGAAATAATATATTAAATGGAGGATTTTCCGTGGGAATAGATTAGAACTGGGACTGAGTGTGGACTCAAGATTTCTAAAATATGTATGTGTATATGTACAAGCATGTATACATACATACATACATAATACGGATATGTAAATGTATGTATGAATGTGTGTATACGTATATACATCCACATATTTTCTAACTCTGTCTGCTCAATGGGCCTAAAACAAGATTCTCCAGAATCAGTGAGCACACTTACCCAGAATTTGATTTCTAACACCATTCTCTACTCAAAGGAATCAAAGCTCCTTGGGGAAATGCTGGAGCAGAAAGTCATAAGATAAGCCTGTAACATCTAGTTGTGTCATAAAGTAAGACAGTGCTAAAATGAAATAGTCTGGAATATCACAAAGACATAGGAGCCATCGTGAAGAGGCTCTCACTGCCAACTCAGACAATCTGAGCACCAAAATAATTTTAAAAACAGGAATGAATTATAAACCATGAGGGAAAAAATGGGAATCTATGAGTTCACATCAATAATAAATAGATAAAAAAATAAAAGAGGAAAAGGGGAGGGATCTTGCTTACATGAAGAGGCCAGGTACTAAACTTGGCCTACTTGTGGGTCAATGTGGAAGGGAAAAAAATCATCATTTTACAACCATCACAAAAATAATCTATGGATGCTAAATCCAAGGGCGAATTCTTGACAAAGAGCAAGATATTTATATGGAAATAAAATGTCTCTCCACATATTGTCCATTAGTAGGATGGGAAAAAATAGTATACAGAAATCAGCTAACACCTTGACTACATGATCAAAATTAACATCAAAACTAAGAAGCAGATGGATAGATAAAAAAGTATTATACCAATATAAAATGCCCTGAGGTTAATAACTGTTCTGGGGCAAGAGAATATCTTTATTCTTAAAAAATATATAATATTTTAAATGCAACTTGCTCTCAAATAGCCCAGAGATTGTGTGTGTGCGTATGAGAGCATGCGTGATCTATATATCTATTTATAAACACACAAAGCAAATTGATGACAGAAAGATAGAACAAATAACAATGCAAATGGTAAAAGGCACTTTAATGTTCCTTGTACTATTCTTACAACTTTTCTTTAAGTTTAAATTATTTCCAAATAAAAAAGTTTTAAAATGTATTTAGCTTGCTTCTACACATAAAAGAAAAGCCTCCTTTTGGATATTTATACATTCTCCCTAAAGGTTTTTTAGGTTATTACTGTTTTCTAGATATTTTCTTACTAGACAGTAAAAATGTAAACTTTAATATTCAAGACTCTAACTGAATTATTAAAAATAACAAATGAATAAGGCTCAAATTTAATCTCAGTGCATAAACAGATGTAGGTAAAATAATGTAGAATGTAAAGTAATAACCTACCACAAATGGAAGCCACTACTAAATGAACAAAGCAAAAATGTTATGTAAAGTAGTGACTGACTAAAAAAGTATAATATGTGCCTTAAATATTTTATTTAACTTAATTCTTATAAATAGACATTCTCTCAAGTATCTTTTGAAATAGAGTAAAGGATTTTTCTTTGAAGATAATCCAGGAATTCAGTCTTTTCTTCCCCACATTAACCATAACCATTAAGCATCATCTACAAATTCCAGTATTGAGTTTCATAAGGGGAAGATTTAAAGACACTTAGGCTAAAGTCTTCTAAATTTGTACAATCTTTAGAGCTGTCTCTCCTACACCCAAGTCAACAGAAAAAAAAAAAAAATGTTTAGTCTACAGCCATGCCACCCTGAACAAGCCCAATTTCCATCTGATCTCGGAAGCTAAGCAGGGTCGGGCCTGGTTAGTACTTGGATGGGAGACCACTTAGGAAGACCAGGTGCTGTAGGCGTAAGAAATAAAAAATAAGGGATTGTAAGCTGACAAGGTCCTTGCAATCTGTGAGGTCAACCAAGGGTTGCCTCACCTAAAAAAAATAATATAAAAATAAAAATAAATAAAAATGTTTAGAACATGCCTGTATCATATCTCTCCAATGTATTTAACTTATTTTCATAGAAACAACCACATTCTTTCTTTAGGCACTTATATGTTACCATTTATTGTTAATTATATTGTATTATTAGAAACACAAGTAAAATTAGCAAAAAAAATGCAGTTTGACCAATGGGAACAGCAATGCATGGCATCCTAGCGACCAGCAGAGCAGTGCCGATCAGTATGTCCTCAGAGGAAACGAGAGTACAGACTTGTTAACCCCACGAGTCTATTAAGTGGAGATCAGTTATGACAGTGTCTGGTAGATATCCAAATGGAGCCACCTCTACCAAGTATGTAATGAAAATATTTGTTTCAAACAAGTGAACTAAGCACTTCATGAATAGCTCTTAGTTTGCCAGAAGTGCACAGGGATTAAAGTGACATTTGATCAAGTTTATAGGCAAGTAGGCTCAATTTAAGAGCTTCCCTGTTTTCTTATAGACCAGCAATATGAGGAAGCAGAAATGTCTGGTGCTAGATAATAAAGAATAGTTTGAAATGTGTGCCCCAAGTAGGCAAGTCTTAAAGTATTTCATGAAAAACAAACACACCAATCCAAAAACAATAACAAGAACATAAGACAAGAGGGGAGTGAAAACTGTGACTTTGATGCTTCCTTATAAAATAAATCCAAAGACCCATACTTTCGAACACATATACTACTCCCTAATGCTGGAATTTGTCTCTTTGTAGAATCCATAAAGGAGACTAATTTTCCAACAGAGCTTTTGGAAAATGTGTGAACTCTGTACATAGTCATATTCTAAAGTACACCGGGACGTGAATAAAATCAGGTTTGCCAAAGTTTTAAACCATTAAAAATAAGTTATTTAGTCTTCTAATTTGTGATCCCAATTGTGTCTCCACTAGAAATACATACAATAAAATAATGATAATTATCAGGGCACCTGGAGCTAACTCCTATAACACCCACCTTTTCTCCACCCTCAAGGATTCAAAGAAACAGCAGTGTCCAAACATCCAGCATCCGACCTGAATCACTACATATTATGCACATCTGATACGCGATGACAATGAGACATGCAACTTAATGCACTGGCTTGTTATGAAAATCCTACAGAGGGAATTTGATTAATTTGCCCAATAGATTTCCAACATATAACAGTGTGTTTAAGAGCAAGACAAATGGAAACTCATTCTGTCTGACCCCAGGGTCTCATCTGGCTTCCTTAACACTGCGATTTTAAATTTATTATTCGTGCTGTATTTTATCTATCCACATGGTTTCATGGGTGAAGAAATTTTAATTATATTAATATTTGAAAACCTAAAAAAATAAACTGAGCATTTTTTAATCAGACATTAGAAAATATGTCTAATGATGTAAGAAAATTCAAGTTCACCTCATAAAATAGGTGTCACAAAATCCAAGGCAGATATAAAATCATGTCCTTCCAATGTCATTAGCTGAGTTAACATTTCACAACACAATGTAATTCAGATGCTACGTGAGATGTCTTTTTTTATTTAGTCTTCAAATGATCAAATATGGATAAATATATTTTGTAGTATATATACACAAAATATGGATACGTATGTATGTAAACATCACAAAATATATGTAAAATATGTAAATAAATATATATAGACTCAATACGTATAAAGAAATTTATACACACACACACACACACACACACACACACCACACACACGAACGGGATACTAATGCTATAAACCTCTCATACCCGACTACACAGAATCATTTTTAATCACATCCAACGCTCTAGGAGAAAGATAATGAAGATAATGGCCTCTGAGAGCCACAGCACATTTCTGAGTCGAAGACATCCATCCTTGACACTCTGAGGCAGCCTATGGTGACTATGAATCTATACAGCAAAAGATCATTTTAAAAATTCATTCTTACAAATGAGAGGTTCCGTGATTTATACAGCAAATCACATAACAGCTGCACTATGCCAAAAAAATAGATTAATTAAAAAAGAAAACTCCTCTGATTCAATAAATCTAATGGGGTCACTTAAGAGCATTTTTTGTACATTAACAATGTGCAGAGTATTTTAAGAGGTTAAAAAAATTATACCCATTGGATCTTTCCCCTTTCTTTGTGACATTATCTACAACATTCTTTTAAAATAAACTGCTCTGTGGACTGGTGTTTCTAGAGGTCTATAGAAAAATAAACAATTTGACAAAATATACATTTATTCAATTTGAGATAATTTCCACTACAGGCTATTAAAAGAGACAACATATTACCTACCCTAATAACTCACTAGTATTAGTATAAACACAAATAAAAATACTTTGGGTAAATTATCAGAAAATTTATCTTAAAGTAACAAGCTTTAGAGTATATCTGAATATGTAACAGAAATTATTTTATTAATTCATGTTGCTATCAGTTAATACATTCTAAGCTGATCACACACTAATATCTGAGCTAGGTTTCTTAAGAACTGTTCCCAACTCTCTTTGCAACTCTTCCTAATACAATTCCTTGGGAAACAATTTAGGTGGATGATTTTTCTCTTGTTCTTTTTATTTCAAATACAGAAGTGTGTGAGCTCCTTCTTAAGCCAGTGATTAAGTTATGCTTTGCATCCCCAGCACCTGGCACATAATATGTAGTGCATATCTGATGAATAAATGATTGAATGAATGAATGATGAATAAATAAATGTACAATAAACCAATAATTACTTCTACCATTTATATGAGGATGACCCTGCCCCCTGCTCTTGTGTAATCCTTCTTCATTAAGCCTCATGCGTTTAAAAGGAAAAAAGTGACGTTACATACTGTGGGCTCCTAAGAATACATCAGAATAACAAGGTGCCCTCAAACTGAAGAGGTTAAAAAAATGACCTTAAAAAGAGAAATTTATCCCAGCCTTCAGTTCATTTCAGTAAACAGTGGTGATATAAAATGAATAAGCACAGACACCACCCTCAGGGTATCCAGAGTCTAGTGGGGGAGACATGAATATAAACAAATAATAATAATACAGGTGGTAATTCTTCCCTTGGTTCTTGCTACTACTCTCCTCCCCTAAAGCTTTGGGTCGTGTTTACTCGCTCATGTACCAATTGATGTAACTGTGAAGGGTCTCAGCAACCAACACCTTGCTTTTACCCCAAGCATCAGCCACAGGAGCCAGGCAAACCACTTCCACTCCCTCTCCTCTGCTGGTCCCTCTGCTCGGCCTTGGAGAACACACCAAGTGCCTGTCCTCCAACGCCACCACTTGATTTGATATCTCGAATGTAAGTGGCTTCCCTTAAAGCCCCTATATTATATACTTCTATACTCCAACAGAAGCTGCAGCTTTCCTCCGCTTCACTTCCATAATCAGCTAATAACCAGGGACCAGAGGCTCTGCTCCTAATCATTCAAACTAAACAAATGTTTACACTCATCGCTGAGTCACAGCCTTTCTGGCCCAAATGTTGACTCTGCCAAAGAGGCGCCCACGTGGTCCAGCTGCGTGCCAGCCACACAGCCGGCACTGCTGGGCATCTACCTAACCCGTTCCCCTGACAGCCTAACGAGACAACATGCCCTGCAGTGAGGCGCTAATCCATCAGCCACAGAGACCTAACACTTGCCCCCGTCTCCCCTTTCCAGGAACAAAGGGACAAAAATCACGAATGTCACTTAAATGGAAAAATCAAGTCATCTTAGGCACCAAACATCAATTTCAGAAGAAACAGGCTTAATTATACCTACATCAGGGGGCAGATGGGAGACTCTCCTTCTCCTAGTCACAAGAAGAAAGAAGAGCATCTAAAACAATATAGTATGTATTCTTTCCCCATCCCCTCAAAAATGCAAAGTGATTTGGTGTTTTCCCCTTTATAAAGTACATAGAAGAGACCACAGTAAAATAATTACCCGGTTCAATTTCTGGAACAGAAATGAAACCATGATTTTATAAACATCACTATATTTTCTTTAAATAAGCAGATAACAAACAGCCAGCAATATAATAAGACAGTGTGAAAATGGCTACAGGACTTCGGTGGCATAATTTTAAGACATCTTTGTCTGGAAAAAGTATAAAATTAGTCTGAAATTGACTATTACAAGCATCTCAAGTTTCACAATAAGTTTTACAGGAACCCGTAAATTTAAGGAGAAATTGGCAGGTAGGTGAATGACAGGAAATTATATTTCAAGGATCATTATTTGCAACTCTGGCTGTTTAAACATGATTACAAACCACTGGGTTCACTAGCTTATAGCACTCTGCTCTCTTACGTGGGTGTGTGTCTAAGTATTCATAATGCCAAGTGGATCCAGAGGTCTTTTCTTATTTGCTTAAAAAATAAACAGTAATGTACCACATTTAGAAGTACATCCTAAAATGTTTGCTAAAATTTCAAAATGGCCTATGTTGGACCAAATAGAAAAGAAATTGTAAACTTGTACCTTATACGCCATTACTCCTCTTGATTCTTCAAAGTGCTGGGAACTCTGAGTACATAAAAAACCTGATATACAACTGAATAAAATTAGAAAGTATGGCAAGGCTAGTTTCTTTGGCTTTATTTGTGGGCTTAGCCTTTCTTATCCAAAGAACCTTGAAACATTTAGGACTGGTCCTGCCATTGCAAGTGCCACCTCCTACCACTCGCCCTTCCCTCCCTCTCCCCAGTCCCTTCTCCCTCAGCCCTCCCCCAAACACACCAGGGACTTTGCAACAGCTGTTCCTTCTGCCACCACCTCTCTTCCCCTGACATCCCTACCACTCCCTCGTGGCTTCTGGCCATTATTCAATAGTCAATTTCTCAAGGAGGCCCTCCCTGACCACTCCATCAAATATTTAAGCCTCCCCCAAATGCCTTCTATCTCCCCTCTGAGCTTTTTTTTTTCTCGTTAACAATTATTACTGTCTAACATACTACACAGGTTGTATGTTTTGTTTATTGGCACTCTTCCACTAAAATGTAAGCTCTATGAGGGCAGGGATTTGAGTCTGATTTGCTCCCTACTGCCAGCCATATAGTAGGTGCTCAATAAATACTTCTCAACTAAGTGAATGAGTCTATACAAACATTGTTCTTAGACCGTTCTATCCATTTGCCTTCTTGATGAGCTGTGAAGTTGGCTAACTCCACCTCACAGGACCATCGCCTAGCCAAAAGTTCTTAACATACAGCCTCATTTTTCATCCTTTCCTCTCCTAGTTTTCTTCTTCTTTCCTCTATTTATTGCTTTAAGTCTTATTTAAAATAACGTTTTATTGTAAGCAACCTGAAACTGTTTGTGAATGCAGGATACGAAGAAACCAATAAGTAGAAGCAGGATCATGGTTACCGTGAAAAGTTTTCTCTCTCTCAGTTTTACACACTCTTGCAATCTTTAAATCATATTCTAAGTTCACAGAGAGGTAGCTGATACTTATCTGATATAGAAAACAGCCGATTTGTATACCTGTTTGCATATATAGAAAAGAGAATAAATTACACTGGTGCATTGAAGAGACTATTTCTGAGTATAATTCAAGGAAGTGCAGATTATAAATTAAGCATATAAACTCTTTAGTAGAGTTACAGTTAGCTGGTTATTTAATGGAGGACATCCCTTCAGTCTACTTCATGATACCCAAAAGTAACTACTGATACTTTGCTAGCAACAGCCAAATTCATATTTCAAGAAAAAAGTTCTAAATAGTCTATGCTAACATTCACTTGGGGGTGGGGGAGCCTATATTTAGACCTTAAAAACAAACATGAAAATAGTTAAAAGAAATTAGAGAACAATGAATTAAAGGTTAGACTAGCCATACCAAGTATTAGAATGTGCTATATGCCTACAATAAATAAAACAGCACAAGTTTGGCACAAGAATACATATGCAGATAAATGGAAAATAATATCTCAAGAATAAAAAAACCTACTATATATAAAAGGTTAATATATGGAAAAAGAAGGCTCAGTGGGCAGTATTCCAGGCTTTCTGATCCTCAAAACCACCCCCAACTCCAAATCATCTCAGTAATAATAAAATCCATGTTGTCGATAAGCTAGTACAAATTTTTCCATCATGGCCAAACACCACATAATAAGAATGAACTATACGCAATAAGTGGGGATCCTAACACTGACTGTTGAGATGGGGCAGGGGGGTAGGAGGGTCCATTTAAATCTTCTACACCACAATGTGAAAATGAATCCCAGATGGACAGGGTTCCACCTACCTACAGAATGGGGTGGAGTGCCCCCTTCAGGCAGGGAAGGAGAGGTAAGAGAAGTGCCTGGCTGGTGGGATCAATGGAGAGGGGTCCTGGCCTGCCCCTGAAAGTCTGGAGCTGCCAACATGCAGAGTAGAAGGGTGCAGAGCTTCCTGGGGGAGGCAAGTGTGTCTCTGTGGTTTCTACTCATCATTTATAAAATTACCTAGACAAAATGTTTTGGAAAAACATGCTTGTACAAACCATAATTATATATTTTATGATATATTTTAGCCTTCTGAGAAGAGAATCATCCCTAAAACATCTAAAAGTTTAATTTTGTTTTCCCTTCTCCTTTCCAAGTGTAATTATGGAAGCAAATTAAGCTGTTGAGATTAGTCCATAGCTAATTTCTTTTCTCACCTTGAACATGTCTACATTTGCAGAAATTCATCTTTCTTATTCTTCTAGAGGAATTTGTGGCCCCACCTTTCTTAACTCATTATCTTT
>NW_006494610.1:717506-764933 GCF_000325575.1 Pteropus alecto
AGACTGAAACTTCCAATAACAAACTCTGACAATCCCACCAAGTGATCCCCAGCCACCTCCACCAGCCAGAGGTCAAACTCTACAGACTCCTTCTTGTGATGCTACCCCAGAGGACCCATAATTAACACATGGCTTTGTCTGAAAAGCTTTATTTTTCTTCTTGCTATAAATAACCATATTCTTAAAAATATCATTCTATCTTTAGAAGCAGCCCTTTTGTAAGACTCATTCAAAATTCCCATGCAATTTTATATTCCTCTTTATTATGAACAATAGACCCACTTACTACAGAACCAGTGTCCGAGACAGCCAACTCAGTTAAATGTCCAAATGTCAATAAGATTTCCATGACAAAACATTCATCTCAATGCAGTCAGCACAACTGAACATTCAGCAGTGAACTGAACATAAAAGCAGTGAGTGGTATATATATGGAGTGACAAACAGGTTTTTAATTCAATTTATTTGATCCTTGATATCTAGGTAAAAATAAGTTTTAACCTTGATATAAATTCAGTAGATGTCAGAATACTTAAAAATGCATCAATCATAGTATTCCATTATTTTGTTATGTAGTAGCAACTATGAAAGCAAAGTAAGGATGTGTTCCATAACAAATGAAGCCTAATATTTAGAGTTTTGTGATTTACAAAAGATGGATTTGCAGTTATTCACATACGGAATTTTCTCAGTGTAATCATGTATGCTGGAATGATTACCAGAGAAGTCAGAAGACTTCTAGAGAAAATCTTAATAAGTACCACCTAAGCAACGAATTAATCAGTTTTAAGAGCTTCTTCCAAGCTCTACAGCTTTTAATATAATGAAGTAAGCAATTCTCATACCGTCTATAAGTAAGACAATAATTGGTGTCAACTTTAAACACTAACTTAGAATTTGAGGCGTCATTTTTGTGGTGAAAGAACAGAGAAAACTTATACAAATAAATGGTGTTAATTATAACACTAGAACTGACATTTTAAACTCTAGTAAAATATATGGTTTCAACACTAAGAACTTTACCTTCCCACATAAAGGTCCACATATTCTACTCCATTAACAGGCAAGTTTTCTGTGCAGTAGTTGGATAAAAAGACAAAAATATTAATCCAAATATAAAAATAAAACAGCTCAGAAGATAGTATCAATAACAGAAGTTCACAGAATTTTTTTTAATTCTGTGCAGCTGACAGGATTTGGTAGTTTGTTATGTACCCATGACTTTTTTTATTTTGTTTCCCTAATAAAAAGGGAGAAGGTGTGGTATTAGAAAAAATAAAACATATTGAATACTAAAAAAAATAGTGATTATGACGGTAACAAAAACAATCAGTGAGCACTACATTGCGACTAAAAAAATCTAGGTCCTCGTTCAGTTTTTAAAAATCTGAATTTGAACGTGACCACATCTGTGAAGTGAAGTCCTCCATGACTCCTCCAGGATGAGGGCATCACTCCCTCTTCTTTCTCTAATCACGGGCACCCATAATCATACCCAACACACTGAAGCATATCTGTATGTTTATTTCCTGTACTCACTGCCCCTCTGCTCATTGAGAATCACTACCATAGAGCCCCATTCGTGTCTGATGGGAGACAGTCCTATCCCTGAGTCATAGTGAAATGATAACAGTGTGAGAACCACAGTCTTAGACAGTGATGTGTATGAAGGAAGAAATTTAATAATTCTTGAGAATGGAACCAGCTGAAAAGTTCCAGCTCCATAACTTGAACTAAAATTAGTCTTCTAAATTTTTTATCTGCTCCTTAGAAGTAAATACACAGTTTCTGTGTCATAAAAGGTCAATCAGCATTTACACGATGGCAAACTAAAATGTTTCTGACATCTTAGAATAATTTCCCACTGACCTCTGTATCTATTGCATCTGTGTAAGAATAAAACTTATACACGGATGTTTATAGCAACAGTATTCCTAACAGCCAAGAGATAAAAACAACACAAATTTGCATCAACTGATGAATGGAAAAACAAAATATGATGTATCTATACAATGAAATATTTTTTGGCCATATAAAGGAATGAAGTACTGATGCATGCTAAAACATGGAAGAATCTTATAAACATTATGCTAAGCCAGACAAAAAGACCACATATTGTAATTGTATAATACCATTTATATAAAAATTTTCCAAATGGGCAAATCCATACAGACAAAAAGTACATTAGTAGCTGCTTAGTGGTGGGGGTGGGGCAGAAGGGAGCAGAGGGGTGACATGTAAAGCATACGAGGTTTCTTCTGGAGGTGATGCAACATTCTAAAATTGGGGTAATAACTGTACAACTCTATGACTATAATAAAACTACTGAATTGTATACTTTAAGTGGGTGAAGGGTATGGTATGTGAACAATACCTCAGTAAAGCTATTACTAAAAAAAATAGGGCCTTCTATATTCTTATATTCTGTATTCATATATTCTCCTATATTCATTTCTTAGCTTTACTCACATTTCACCTTTTCCAGTCATTTTTCCATACCAGGTCCAAGTAATTCCATAAGTTGTATTTTCTTCCTACTTCACTCATCCCCCAAAATAAACTACATTGGACACGAGGATAACTGACAGGCTATTCTAGTCCCAAAGCTCTGGCAAATGGCTGCTGGACACCAAAGAAATGGAATGGATTGCAGCTGAGCTTAAACACAGTTGTCTTTCTGTGTCATCCTCAGTTTTAGACAGCAAAATTTTAGTGGGTGTATGCCATGTCAATTTAGCTTTTCCTTCTACACACCACTAGTAAAGATGCTGAAGAAACTTCTCATTTGTTAGGAAAGTTTCCTAAGACAGTGGCAAATTCATTAGAAGAGATTTCACTGAGCATCAGGAAAGACACAAAAAAATAACCAGTGGCAGTAAATAACAAAGCTTGGTAAGGGGAAATATCACCCTTCCTTCCACAATGCCATCAAGTGTTCCCTAATCAACCACTCCAAATAAGATATAAAATTTTTAAAATGTGGGCTTGTTATCTAAATGAAACTTTAGGATGAGTCATTTTGATTGCCACATAAGCAGATTTCCCCTTCTAAGCCTATTCCATATTTGGAGTGCCCACCACTAGAAAGGACCAAGCACTAGCATCAATTTTTAAGAAAAAAATGTTTTAACTTTTCTTTATTTTGTTTGCTTACACATTAACATTTTCATATTTACTTATGATAATCTTATTCAAAGCTACAGGGGGTCTGTATAACCTTATTATGAAGGTCACAAAGGGGAGAAGATGGTGGCTCAGTAAAGAAGAACAAAAAAATAATCTCCTGAGATTTAGGAGGGAAAAAAATCTGACTTCTAATAATTGCCTGATCTCAAATTCAGTATGTTGAAAATCCTGAATGCTGGAAATAGGTGTGCTGTCACTCTGCATGAGGACCACAGCTTCTGCCTGATTTAACTGACACAGGGAGCACCATCTGGGTGAAAAATGGCAGCCATCCAGCCCTTCCAGTGGAATCTGGGTACCCAACTCAGAATGATGAAAACATCCAGCTGGCAATTTGCTAAAACAAAAGGCTCATCCACATAACATCCTCCTCTATTCTTAATGTATTCCTCGAGAATTTTACTGCAAACCCTACTAGCTTTTATTCTTAAGAAAGAGTTTCTTTCTTAAGAGCAAGCCTTAACAGGTTTGTTCGGAGAAGATATAAAGTAGCAGAAAGACTGCACCAAGAATTAAAAAAAAAAAAAAATATATTATAATTCTAGTCCTGCTGTGTGACTTTGGGCATATTCTAGAGCCTACATGAACAACAATATTTTTCTCTGTGAAATACTGTATGGGACAAAATGATCCCAAGTCTACAGGGGTAGATTAACCTGATGCACAATACTATACTAGACCTTTATCTCAAAAATACACTAAATAAAATAAAATTAGGTTCTGAAAACCTCAAAGCCACTTCCCAAATTTTCAGTTTTATAACAACCTAATACAGTTAGTTCCTGCTCTCTCTTCATGGTTGTTAGAATAGAAAAGTGTCACAGTACAGCCCATTTGATGGTCAGCGCCAACCAATGGTAAAGTGTAACGACACATCCACCTTCAATAAAATAATGCAAATGATTGCAGGCTGCAGTGGGAAAATCAGTTCTGAGGTTTACAGAAAGCCTTAGTGAATGCCAATCCATCTTTTGACCCCAAATTAGGACTGATCTTTTTAAGGGCTTTTTCCAGTACCCTAATTTCTCCCCAATAGATGTGCTGTCCATCTATTTCATACGTATGTCCATTCTTGCATTCGTCATTTATGTCTGTATGTCTGTATGTCTGTATGTCTGTATGTCTGTATGTCTGTATGTCGGTATGTCTGTCTCCCTGTCTCCCTTCTGGGTTGTCAAGTCCATGAAGGCAGAAAGCTTCTTATATATCTTGTGTCTTCATCTTCTAGCACTCTATCTGTGTAAAAAACACAACTCATTCAGCTGCAAAATATAAAAAGGAATATACAGACACATATCTGAAAGGTCCAGAAATAGTCTAAGCTTCAGGCAAAGCTAGATTCAGCTGTTCAATGGATAGTTAAGATTCCATCTCTCAGCTCACCTTTCCTCGTGCTGGTTTTATAAACGGATGGACACCCCTTTCTGGTGGTAAGACAGCAGTATTTCTAGGCTGTGCCAATTTTCTTTCCCATTAATTACAGGTGGGTCTCTTATAACCCTTTTGGGGTCTGTGTTCATCTCTAACCCAATCACTATGGCTCTAGAGATACAATCCTCATTGGCCAAGTCAGCACGATTTCCCGCTCCCTACCCTTTGAGCTGCAGACTGTGTTGTAAGATCAGCCTATAGACAGAGACTGTGGGACGGGGACTCCACACAGAATAAACCAAGTCCTATGTCCAGAAAAACAGAAAGAGAAGGCAAGGACAGCAAATACAGCAGATATCTATTATGACTTGGTTGTTTGCTTAATTAAATGTAATCCTTCATTAATAAAGACTTTGTCCTCTCATAAACTCTGACTGTACCCCCTACTACACAAATAGATTCTTATAAATTATGTCATTATTAGTTAAGGATGGAGGAGTGGAGGTGGGGGATGGGGTGTACAAATGGATGTAGACAAAGAGAAAATAGCCGCATTTCTAGAACACCCTGAAAGCTAAAGCTAAAATTTGACTTTTAAGAGTGTGGCCTCTTCCTTACATCAATATACAAAAATTACCTCGGAACATATCAAAGACCTAAGAGCTAAAACTATAAAACTCTCAGGAAAAAAAAAAAACACAGATACATAGGCACAAATCCACATGACTTTGGATAAGAATGGTTCCTTAGCTATGACCTCAAAATCACAAGCAACAACAACAACAACAACAAAAAGATAAATTGGACTTGATTAAAATTTTAAAATTTTGTGCTTCAAAGGACACCATCAAGAAAGTAAAAAGACAACCCCAAAAAATTAAATAAAATATATGCAATTAATATATCTGATAAGGGACTAGTATTTAGAATATACAAAGAATTCTTGCAACTCAATAATAAAACACAAATAATCTACTTCAAAGGTAGGCAAGGATTTGAAGAGATATTTCCCCAAAGAAGATATACAAAAATGGTCAATAGCTAAATGAAAAAGTGCTTAACATCCTTAGGCATTAGGGAAATACAAATGAAAACCAGAATGAAATATCACTTCACACCCACTAAGATGGCTAAAATGTAACAAGCAGACAATAACAGGTATGGGAACCCTCATAAACTGCTGACAGAAACTTAAAATGTTGCCCTTACTTTGGAAAAAAGTCTGGCAGTTCCTCAAAAAGTTATACATAGAATTATGACCCATCGATTCAACTTTTAGGGATATACACAAGAGAAAT
Source organism: Pteropus alecto (assembly GCF_000325575.1). NCBI lineage: Eukaryota > Metazoa > Chordata > Mammalia > Chiroptera > Pteropodidae > Pteropus > Pteropus alecto. Next base: position 723,362 of record NW_006494610.1, read on the forward strand.
TAAAGACATGTCAACACAAAAACTTGTACACAAATGTTCATTTCAGCACATTTCACAATAACCAAAAAATGGAAACATACCAAATGCTCACCAACTGATGAATGGATAAACAAAATGTGATATATCCATACCATGGGATATTACTCAGCTATAAGAAGGAATAAAGTACCAATATATGCTGAAGTACCAACATATACATGAACTTCGAAAACATTAAGCTAAATGAAAGAAGTCAGTCACAAAAGACCACATAGTGCCCAGAACAGAAGAAATCTAGAAACAGGAATTAGGTTAAGAGGGTCGAGGAGAAAAATGGGAAGTGATCGGTAATGAATATGAATTTCCTCTTGGGATAATAAAAATGTTCTGGAAGTAGATAGTGGTGATAGGCCTGTAACTTTGTGAATATCCTAAAAACCACTGAATTGCACATTAAAAGTGAAGTTTGTGGTATGTGAATTATATCTCAATATCTCTGTTTAAATACGGACCATATATTAGACATTACCAAGAAATTATTATAATGATAAGTGCAACAATATTATTGAGATCATATAAGGCAATGTCTCCTTTGTGACGATGCAAACTGGAGAGTGTAAGTGAAATGACACGGTCTTAGATATGCTTTAGAATAGTTAAGCAAAAAAAGAGAAAATGATAAAGAAAAAATCCAAAATTTTAACTGTCGCTCTTGGTAATAAGTATATGTGGGTTCAATGTACCTTCCTCTCTGCTTTTGTGTGTGTTTGAAATTTTTCAAATAAAAAAATTATTAAAGAGATTATTATATAAATTTGCATTCCATGTAGTTGGACTATATGGCAGTTAGGCCAGCCAAAGCTTTAAAGGGTCTGCACTGATGAGTAAATATTGACATACTGAAATCAAGTAGTGAAGTCCATTCAAAAAAATGAACAAAATATGTCTGTTGTTTTCACTACTTCTAAGACATTCCTTCCTCAGATATTCCCTCTTATTAACCAAAATCATGTTTTAAGGCAGTATTTTCTCAAATTATGTTCCCAAACCAGACATTCCTCAAGACATTGACAAATGTACTCCAACAGAAGTGTTCCACTGTCAAATAAGTTCAAGAAACACTGGGCCAAACAAAGTTAATGTATTTGCCACACTAATTCTCAGAGTTGTTAATATGCTCACATGTACTGTGAGTCATCCAAAAGGAGCTATAATATCCCTAATTTGGGAAACTTGTGTAAATCCACTTATTTATAAAGCATACTTATGAAGCTCATATAAATTTCTCTTGCAACCCTGGCAGAGAATCAGATCGCTTCTTGAGCCTGATATAAATACAATGTCTGTTTTTTAAGATCCATCCAAACCAGAGTTCATAAAATGAGAGTTTAGAGATAAGATCTTATCTCTGGATAAAGAAGCTAACCAGGCCACCGTGTATTCCTGGTGAAGGGGGAAAAAAGTACAGGGATGCAAATGCAAAGGGATCCATGAATCATTTCGGAACTGAGAGTAGCCTCCCCCCTACTATTGGAAGACGGGAATACATGGGGGGAGGAGGGCTGGCAGAAAATAAGGCCGAAGGGGCAGATGGGGGCCAGGCACGGAAGGGCTTTGCAGGGCTACTGAGTTTGACATGTGAGCAGTGGAAAACCACTGAAGCACTAAACAGAGGAGCGATGCAATTCCTTTTGATGTCTCCAGATACACTGTGCATCCACCAGAAGTATGATGATTTGCTCTGGATAAGTCATGTGTCCATGTTAGAACTGATTTGCTAAATGAAGCAGCTTCCCAATCCACATTTTTAAGTATTCAAACTTAAGCACCGGTATAATCAATCATGCAATACTACTACTATTCCAACTCTTTCTACTATTGGCTGCAAATGCAGAAATTTTTAAATGTGCGATTCTCCTGTTTTGCACACATGGAAAATACCCCTCCAAAATATACTTTTTTCTCTAATGCTTGATTTCTATAAAGAGGACAAAGCTTCGAGGATATGCTTCCACTTAAAAGAATTTCTCCTCATTACTTAAAAGCTACTCTACAGTTATTTCCCACGTTGCACTTTCAATTAGTGACCCTTACTGCCGCTGAGATTAAAAACTGTCCCCTTGCTGCCTGAATATGGATTTGCTTTTTAACTGGTTTGTATGCCATCAATCATGCTCTCTTTAAAAAAAATAATTAATTAGTTAAGAACATTTAAAGACCTAGAGATTTAACATAAAGTCTGGACTTCTTGAGTTCCTCGATGTTTTTTAAGATCTCTCAGTACTGAGCTTGGATTTTTGCAGGATACAATCAGCTAGAGATAAATATAACAGCACTCCCCTTCAATAAGCCTTCCAAGTACACCAAGCACCCTACTCACCCTGCACTTTGTGCAATTACATTCATGCAATGTGGACTGCGATGCCTGGTTTTCTTTTTATTATATAGGATTATAGTGATCTAAGTTTCATCCAAAAAAATGTAAGCAGTTTATCAAATTAAATACATAAGATAATTAACAATAAAAACAATACCTACCAATTAAAAGGAACAAGCAAATAGATTTTCCAGGCATCTGTTGAATGCAATTACAAAAAATGCAATTAATGCAGTTGAATTATGACCTTGCCTAAGCAAAATATGACTTCAAATTCTTTTCCCTTGAGTAAAAATTTTTGAGTTTAAGATAAAGCTGAGCTGATCATCAACTGAGATTTACCAGAATTTCCTCCTAGGAGTAGAAGTCCTTCAATGAGCTTTACTCTTCAGACCTTTCCAAGTTCTCTCAAGCACACCTGAGAGAGCAGACTCCACTCTGCAACGATCACGCTATGTGTTACCAATCTGATGCATGTAGTTAATGTCTAATAGAAGATAAAGGCCATAAATCACTTACGATTGATAAACTTTATCAAATATGTTAAATTTGGTTGGCTCCTCCTTTAGCTACTTCAATCTTAATAGTCAGTCCTCTTCACCTCTTTCAGAAAGAGAAAAGAAAACATTTACATTGGATGTAAGTAGAGTTTTCATATTCTCATTAAACTGTGGAGAAACATGTGGGGCTTGAAGGGATTATTTGCTTATGCTTTTTTGCCTTCAGGAGAGTGACCGTGTGATAACCTAATGTTATAATTATCAGATAAATATCTAGCACAGAGCAAAGGAATCTGAAATTTCATATAAATGTGGATTGTCCATTTTCTGATGGAAACATAAGAGTCACTTTGTCTCTACTTGTAGTCTTAAGCTTCCCAGAAAGATGCTTTTTCCTTTCCTTTGACTGGAAGCACACTGAAGCTCAAACACTGTGCTGCAAGGGGCTAAATCTGTCATAGACGTCAGATGGCTTCAGGACAATGCCTAAGATCCTCTGAGTTCTCTGCCCCATAAAGTATGAAGAAATAAATTATTATAGTCCTTGCAAAAGTAAACAATCATGGAGGAAAAAAAAAATTCATCTTGACCTCTTCTCACAGTTCACAGCTTGAACAGTTTTTTTAAAAATATTCACTAGTTTCAGTACTAGAGCAATTTAGCAACTTCTGCTGACTTTACCCTTTCATTACCCATTACTTCATTTGAAGGCTATTTTTCCCTACTTTCCACTAGATTGTAAATTCCACAGGGACTAAAACCAATGTTGTGTCATTGACCACTATATTCCCAGAACCTAGCACACCACCTGCCATAGAGGACACAATAAATATGGAATAAGTGAATATTCCTTAAATACTATTAATATCAACATAATTTTAAGCAACATTCAGAGGAAAAAATTGCATTTTAAAAGTTTTTAAGCAAAGTATGAGAAGTAAAATATAAAATTTGTTCCAAAAAAATTAGAAAAATATTACATTTAAAAACCCTCCAGAATGAAAATGTAAACTATTTTCATGGGCTTCAGAATCTATAACTGTAAAAACCTAATATTTTTTAGAAAGTCATTTCTATCCTGTAGAAGTTATTATAAAATATAAGCATTGCCAAGGTGCTCTTGAACCATGAAAATGACAGAAATTTGTTTCTGTTCTATTAAAGGTGACTGAAGGTTGCAATGGATTCTTAGCGAGACATTCTGAATAAAAGAGTCTGACCAAAAATCTTAAGCAGAAATTTTGCTAATAAATATTCGACGACTGGGAATATCATTAGTTTCTTGCACTAGAAAACCAGAGACAAAGAAACAATGGCTTCTCAGAGATCAGAAGCAGAAAGCATCAACACAGAGGTACTGAGATTAAAAACAGTGACTGAGAAAAATGAAGCTGAGAAGAGTAGGTTCCAAACATGCTGGAAGGAGAAGACCCATGCCTTGGCTACTTTGATGGACTGTTTCATCAACGGATCCTTACTGATCACTTGTTACACCCTCAGTACTGAGGAGAGTGATCCAAAATAAGTACAAATCTTAATGCTTTTTCTCAAGGATCTCTCAATTTCAGAGAGACAAAGCGAAGACAGAACAAAGTATTTTAAATAATTCAAGTCCCTATATATAAGTGAAGGAAAATGATGCATGCATTATAATCTATATAGAGAGAAATTTATGAAAGTTAAAGAGCAGTGTGGGGGTGGGGGGATAGAACTCTGTGAGTGTGTGTGTGTCTGTCTGTGTGTAGACGCAATGTTGAAGCTGGGTTTCACATTCATTTCCTCTAACCTTCACAACCTAATGAGTATGTAGACATATATTCCTATCTCCACTTGGCAGATGAGCAAATTGAACAGGTGGCATGAACTGAACCAAGAAAGTGAAGGAGCCCAGATCCAAAGCTATGATTATCTATCTAGTGCCAAAGTCTCTACCTAAAACTCTATAAGGGCAAGATGACCATTTAAACCTCTCTATCGGTACTTCTTCTCTTATACAGGTTTTAAAAAGTTAGAAGGCAACTTTCAACACATAATTCTAACAGCTCATGGTTGCACAGCACGTACTCTGGGCTCAACACTTCTGTAATTACAAGTATTCCTTAAAGCATCCTTGATTTGTATGAGGAAGTAAATGTGATTTTACAGATTAAGAAACTGAAGCAGAGAAAAGTTAACTAACTGCCCAAGGTCACTCTAGTAGTAAGTGACAGGGCCTTTTATAAGCATTATTCCATGCCATTTCAATAATGCGTTCAAATGAGGATTGCCCCAGCTGCACAGAGGGTTCTTTAAATGCCCCCCGCAGGTCTCTGGCTTCTCCAAGGCTACCTGACCCAGGGAGAAAATCAGGCAGGACATATGTTTCACTGACACACCATGGCCTGGGTGCTGGTTCAGATTCTACCACCCTTCGGCTCTGTCACTTCGCCCAAGTTACTTAGCTTCTCAGGGTTTCAGCTTTGACACCTGTAAAATGAGCAGTTTGTGACAAATGACATCAGAATTTCTTCCAGTTTTAAACACCTGTGGTTTAAATCAACAAGCTTGCTTTATACCTCTACTCCTAAATACCAAATGTAGAAAAAAAAATCTGGGAATGAACAGTGATCTACTTTGTTGATGAATAAATATAAATTCATAATAACATCAACATCGACATCTACATCATCCTGGTTCCAATCATCCCAAAGTTAATGTAGTTATTTTTCTAATTTCTCTAAGTTAGAATCACAAACTTAAAGTTTGTGATTCCTCAGAGTACCTATAACATTAGTTAAAATTAAAAGCACACAAACTTTTTGTCCCAAGTGAAGTGACCTCATGGGGAGATAAGTGCCAGCTTTTCTTACTCCTTTGTTGAAACACAATTTTGTTTTTCTTTCCTGGAAGTGTTCTAAGACTCTTGCCAGACGCAGCTCTAGCAAATAGCATACTTAATCCTTCTGTAATGCAGGAGAGGGTTTGACCACTCCTGGGGCAGCTGCTGCAGACTCTGCAGAACTCTCCTGGAGCAGCTGGAAGCACCGCCCGCCTTGTATAAAATAGGAGCGGCCTCTAGCACACAAGCCCGATACATTTATAACCTCCCAGCCCTTCAAGTGACAATAGAAAGATCAACCCCAGCAACAGTGGCTATAGTAACACAAATCAGACTTAAAAGTAAAGAATGCTTGGTGAGGTCCTAGCACACAAGAGTCAGAAATCCTTTAAACCAGTCACCGGATGAATTACAGTGGGAAGGCATGTCATAATCCCCTGGGTATAACAGTGAGAGTTTGGATTAATGCCATAAGACTTAGCAGGCACATGGTTTAACACAGGGTTATCTGAGAATTCGGAGTTGAAGACCTCGTCCAGTTGAAGGCCCAATATCACCATAAGGCCAGCACACATTCCAAAGAACTTGTAACAACAGGTTCTAAAACAAGACTAAGAGCCAGATGCAGCACTAGGACCTCCATGTGCAGCTTTGCGGGCTGTGTACTGTACAATTCCAAGAGGTGCACTTTACATAAACTGTGAGTATTGTCCCCTGGAGTTGTGCATTGCAGTGGCCCTGATCAGCACAACTCTAAAATAGCAATGAACCTAGGAAAAGAGCAGCAGTAGCCACAGTACCTTCTGCCCACAGAAATTTTGCAAAATATACTAGTTTTTAATTTCAGCTTGAGTAGACAGCACTAGGCAAAACTCAGCATCTCAAAGTTTTCTGTAGCTGACACAGAATTCAATTCACCTGTATCTCAACATTTTTTTCAGGAAAAGTTTCAGAATCACTGGGAAATGACCCAAAAACCATGTCTGTTCCGTCTCTAGGGCACCTCACACAGTTGGCTTCACTCCATAGTTCTGCCGGTTTCCAATCCCTTAGACTTTAGAGCCACTGTACTGCAGCTGTGCTGTAAGAAAAAATTCAAGATAGAGGAGCGTTTGCTCCCAATGGGTACGTCCACCAGAGACATGAGGGTAAAGGTTAATGTACATCCCAGTGGGCCCAACAGTCAAATTTCACTAAATCAATCCAACTAGGGGAAGGTCATTCAGAACTTAGGGAAAAGTCTAAACCACGGAGCATGTTGTATGAAAAGCTATTACTTTTCTGTTATCTGAAGAGAATCAAACTAAGTTTTTGAAAAGTCCATTGAATCGATTACCGTTTTAAAATCACAAACTAAAAAGGAAGTATGCACCTATCTGTACTGTCTTATGCTGAAGTAGTATGTGTATATCCATACATATTATTTTACCTGCTAGTCTGTAAGATTTTTGACACCAGAAATTCTCCTACATCTCCCCACTGCACTTAGCACAGTGCTAGAAACACATTAATAACAGTTACCACTTAGTGAGTGCTTATAAGGTACCAAGCATGGATCTAAGTATTAAATGTGCATTAATACATTCAGTCCTCATAGCAGTGCTATGAGGTAGGAAAGACTAAGAAACTAAAGGTCAGAAAAGTTAAGTAAAAAAAAAAAAGGAACTTGCACATGCCACAGAGTTAGTATACAGGAGAGCCAATATTTAAACCCAGGGAGCCTGATGCTAGAATCTATGCTTTCAGCTATCACATACTCAATAAATGTTACTGGAATGTCTGTGCATGAGTCCTTTCTATACTATATATATTGTATAGAAAATATACAATAGAAAATAAAGTACAGAAGTACTTTAAACCATTATTTTCTCCAAAACAGGTCAAACACTTACTTGATGTCATTGATGTCATTAATTTCTTAGAAAGTCCTATTTAAGCTCAAACTTTAACCATTTCACAAAAATTTCCTAATTAGTGGAGTCCAGATTAATAAGGTTGTACATTTACTATAAAGAGTCATCCTTGGGGCGGGGGGTGGGGGGGAAGGGCAATGTACCATTCTGGGGAGTAATGCTGATAAAGGGGCAGGCTATGCATGTATAGAGCCAGGGGATATATGGGAAATCTTTATACTTTCCCCTCAATTTTCTTATAAAGACAAAACTACTATAAAAAAAAAGTCTTTAAAAGTCAACCCAAAGACTTACACACACACACACACACACACACACACACACACACACACGTGCACTTGCCAGCTCCAGGATTCTACCCCCTCGAAAGACCCCAGAATGCTTTTTTCTTTCTGAACTACTTGAACCCTCCCCGCAGCCCTTTGTTTCAGTCTTGGAACCTTTTCTTCATTTCTGCCTTATGTCATTATTTTTATAAGCTCCCTGAAGACAAGAACAACACATATAGTTGTGATCTCCTTAGCACTTAGCACAGAAAATATACAATAGAAAATATACAATAAAAAATATTTAGATAAAACAGGGAAAATCAGGAAAATATCATAAATATGAAGATTTTTATCCTAGGACTTTTTTATTTTCCTTTTAAACCAACTGCATTATAATTCAGGGTAATATTCTTGCAGGCCAAAGTACATCATAACTTTATTTTAATAAGATCATTTCTGGCAACAGTCAGAGTTAAACTACATGCAGTTTTAAAGTAGTTTCAGACTTCTGTCGTCTCAGCAAGATATGTCTATTTATTGAACGAAAAGAAGCTATATTGGCTTAAAAGTCTGCTGTTTCCTGCAGATAGATCAAAAGAGAGGCATGTAGTCCAATCCTTTAGGGTCTGAACATAATAAGGCCTAGGGAAATGCCACAAACCAACAAAGATTATTGTCCTGCTTTGAGTTCATAAATTTTTCCCTCTAGCTATCTTTAATACTTACCCAAAAGTGCAGATTCTTATTTCAACTGATATTTCACCAACGATCTGTCGACTCTTGCTGGCTCCATTACATTGGGAATACCATTTATATAAATTCCAAAATATATATGTATTTTTTTCAAAGTACTTAAGAAAAAAAACATAAAAAGACTGTCATGTATTTTTTTTAAATCCCAAATGTATGTGCAGAAATCTGAAAACAAGTATTGATTATTTTTAAAAATGTTTTCCCTGGCACTAACGGAGAGTATCAGATGCACTATTATTGTTGTCTTGAATCTATACTCCATTGTAACCTTAATTTACTAGTAGATAGAAACCACAAGAAAGAATGAAGAACCAATCACATTTATCAAAAAGAAACTACCCTCGCTTCAGAAATGCTAAGCACAGAGTTACCATATGACCAGCAATTCTACTCCTAGGCATACTCCCAAGCAAAAAGAAACCATAAGTCTACACAAAAACTTGTATATGAATGTTTACAGTAGCATTATTCATACTAACCAAAAAGTAATAATGACCCAAATTTCCACCAACTGATTAATGAATAAACAAAATGTGGTATATCCATGTGATAGATTATTCAACCATAAAAAGAAACTAAGTACTTTTCAGACTTCGACAAGGATGGACCTCATGTTAAATGAAAGAAACCAGTCACAAATGGCTAACAAACATGTGGTACAAGTATACAATGGAATATTACTCAGCCATAAAAAAAGAATGAAATCTTGCCACATGCGACAATATGGATGGCCCTAGAGGGTAGTACACTAAGTAAAATAAGTCAGAGAAAGACAAACACCATATGATTTCACTTATATGTGGAATCTAAAAATCAAAATAAATGAATAAACAAAACAGAAACAAACTCATAGATACAGAGAACAAACTGATGATTGCCAGATGGGTAAAAAAGGTGAGGAGTTTAAGACATACAAATGGCCAGTTATAGAAAAAGTCATGGGGACATTAAGTACAGTATAGAGAAAACAGTCAATAATATTGTAATAAATATGTATGGTATCAGGTGGGTAGTAGACGTATCAGAGTGACCACTTCGTAAGGTATATAAATGTCTAATCACTATGTTGTACACCTGAAACTAATACAATACTGCATGTCGACTATACTTGAAATTTTTTTTTAAAAGAAAGGAGCCAGTCGCAAACACCATATAGTATATGATTCCATTTACGCAAAATCTCCACTATAGGGGAATCGACAGAGAAATAAGGTAGATTCATGGTTGCTAGGAGCTTGCGGGGAGGAGAGAATGGGCAGTGGGTCCAAGGTTTCATTTTAGGCTGATGAAAGTATTATGAAACTTCAATCTAATAAAACATATGACAAACCCAAATCAAGAGACGTTCTACAAAATAATTGATGCAATGGTTTGAACTGAAATTAGATCCTATGACAAAATAGAAAGAGTAAATATGTGGAACAGCGCTATGACCCTATTTGAGTTAATTATGCTTCTTAGGCCTTGGTTTCCTCACAGTAAAACAGGAGTCAACCGAATTGTTGTAAATCATAAAAATAAAATATCCAGTACCAGCTCTAGCACAAAGTAAAAAAAATGCTTGATAAATTTTTATTTTCGTTGTTGTTAAGTCTGCCAGGATATTAAGATAAAATCTAAGACAAGCCTTTAGTAATCAAATGGCTCATTTGAGCTGTGCTGTCCAATACAGCAGCCACTAACCGCATGTGGTTACTTAAACTTAAATTAACTAAAATTAAAAATCCAGTTTTTCAGTCTCATATGCCACGTTCCACATGCGCAAGAGTCACAGGTGTCTAGTGCCACAGTATTGGACACCACAGATTGAGAAAAAATATCAAAAGGCAAATTTCTGTAGATCCATCCAGAACATTTTTACCATCCCTGCACTAGAGACCTAAAGATACTCAAATGAACTATCGCATGTTAAATTTTACATCGGCTTTAAAACTTTTACATTTAGCTTAAGAAACTGTTAGCACCAACTACCAAATTCTGTCAAGACAGTAAAAAGACGGTCTGGGCTGTTAAATCGGCATTTCCAAAGCATAAAACTACGACGGTCTCCAAGGAATTAAGTAAATGACCAACGGTGATCTCTGAAATCAACCAAATGTTCATGACACCAATTTCTCACCCATAAATTATATCTTTTAAAAAATATTTTTAAATATCTATTTCTCAGTTCACACTTTTTCTACTGATATCAACAGGAGGATTAAATTTCTGAGAGCAGTGGGATGTGTCATATTTTAGCCAGTTATTTTCTATGAAACAAAATAAATCTGTTTTATAGATATAAAATACTTCTTGTTTATGCTTTTTATTAATTATAAGAAATTCCTCAATGTTTCTCACTTTTATTATCATACTAGATGCTTTGAGCTACGTGGAGAATAACTGTAGACTGGAATGGCTCCATTAAACAGGCAAAACTCGATCGAGAAGCTTAGTCTGAGTGCTCTTCAGAAGCCAGGAGGGCCACCTGTCCGCTTTCATTTAGGTTAAGGAAGATGCACATTACAAATGCCTATCTAGTGTATGACCATGTGCATGACGTCTTTAGGCTCAGATACCAAAATGATAATGAGTCCAAATTCATGATAGAATACTGAGTAATAAATCAAAACATCCCCCATTGCAACTCAAATGCTTTCACATTCAAGATATATTAGCCCTACGAAGGAGCTAAGTGGAGTCCTCGGAAGAAAAGAGTGAGCATTTGGCTTTAAAGTAAGTGCACTTTACTTGCCTTATTCAGCTGGAATATACCCAGTAATTATGCCCGGAAGTTGCAAGGCACTTTCCCCTGGGGAGCTTCAAGTGCTTTAAAAACTTGGGCTAATCCACCTTTATAATATCCCCAGGCAGCAAAGAGAGGTTTGGTATTCTTTAAAACACAAAAACGTTTAAGAGAGTTTCCTGAAGTTACAACACTCAGAGCTGGGTGATTCAAGATGGGAATTTATATGCTCAGCAGCTACATACACTGAAGCAGAACATTTAAATGGACCACTAGAAACTCGAAGGGTGTTTCAGCACGAGTCAAAGTCTCTGAAGAAAGGCTGGCAAATTCCCAGGATGTCAGACCACTTGGCAGAATTATTGGTGGCACAGGAAGTCTTGAAAGAATGGCTCTTTGCTTACTCAAAAGCAAGAAAGAGCCACATTAACAGCCCAAAGATGTGTTCATACACTAGACAGGCATTTGTAATGTGTTTACTTTCCTCAGTATGAAATAAAAATCATCAGGTAAATTGCTCACATAAAATTATAAAACAGATAAATATTTTATACTTGGTTTATTAACGTCAGATATTTCAACTCTAATTCTCAGGTCATACATAAGTATGTGATAAATTAAGTGATTAATTTAGCTTCACTGTAACTGGCAAGAAAGCAAGTATCTGCCCTCGGCTCTGACTAGTTCAAAGAAAGCCCTTTTCAGGATTAGGGACTGGACTACACGTCTGAGAACGGGCAGTTTACTCTGGAAATATTTCCTTTTTCCTGTGTTAACTTTTGATGTTGCATCCTTGCAGTATAGTGCTTGTCTCACCAGCTAAGTGATTATAGCAGGTTGAGAGCTGAACATTAACAAAAACTACATTCTTCTTGTTAAAGAAAAAAACAAAAACAACAACAACAAAAAAAAAACCCTGATGGACCTTTCCAAACTCCAATTATATCTTAAATTCTAGAACGCATGTCAAAAACTTATGTCCATACAAAAGTTTATGGTATGTCCAAACAAAAGTTTATAGCAGCTTTACTCAGCTGCCAAAATCTGAAGGCAAATTTTGTCTTTGAAAGATGTCTTTTAATACGTAAATGATTAAACTACGGTACACCCATGCAATGGAATATTATTCAGTGATAAAAGGAAATGAGCTATCAAGCCAGAAAAATATGCAGAGGAACCTTAAGTGCATGCTGCTAAGTGAAAGAAGCCAATTTGGAAAGGCTAGTACTACATGATTCCGACGATATAAGATTTTAGCTCTTCCCTAAGCCACCTGAGGTGGCTTCTAAAAATGGTTTGCTAATTACTTGACCCAGAAAACCCCAAAAATCATGTAAATTAAGAGGTTCAAATCTTTGTTTTCACTTTAAGAACACTCATGAAATTGCCCAGGCCATCAAGGGTATGTAGATCTAAAAAGCCACCGAATATCTGAACAATGTCACCCTGCAGAAGCAAGGTATGCCAATCCATTGTAATCAATGGTGCAGCTGCTAGGTGTGCCCAGGCCAAACAATGGGGCTGGACATGGGGGTCGATGGCCCCAAAACAGTGCTGAATTTTTGCTGCACATGCTTGAAAATGCAGAGAGTAACACTGAACTTCAGGGTTTGAATGTAGAGTCTCTGGTCATTGAGCGCACCCATTTAAACTAGGCTCCCAAGATGCGGCACAGAGCTTACAGAGCTCGTGGGTGGATGAACCCCTCCGTGAGCTCTCCCTGCCACACTGAGATGATCCTCACTAAAAAAACAGCAGACTATTCCTAAGCCAGAGGGGAGGCTGCACAGAAGAAAAAGATATCCCAGAAGAAACTGAAGAAACGAAAACTTACGGCTCAGGAGTAAATTCAGCACCAAATAAATGCTAATAAAAGTAAAGAAATAAATTCTAGAAAAGGCAAAACTATGGAGACGGTAAAAAGATTAATGTTTGAGAAGGGAGCAGGGGAAGGAGAGAAGGGTGAATAGGTGGAGCAGAGAGGATTTTTAGGGCAGTGAAACTATTCTGTAGGATGCTGTAACAGTGGATACACATTTGTCAAAACCCACAGAACTATACAACACAGTAAATAATGGGCTACAGTTAATAATAATGAATTAATATTGGTTAATCAATTGTAGCAAGTGTACCACACTAATGCAAAATGTTAATAAGAGGGGTATTTGGCGGGGTGAGAATAAGAAATGATAATGAAAACTATTTTCTGTTCGATTTTTCTTAAACCTAAAATTGCTCCCCAAAAGTAGTCTACTAACTTAAAAAAAAAACTTGACAGACTTTCCAAATTTCATAGACATCTTAAATCCAAGGACACAAGTAAAGAAGTTTACTTGATTGACAATTCTTATGGTGAACTTACCTCTTTAGTGAGTATGATGAGTTTTAAAAACCACACTTCCGATTATTTCACTTTTTCAAAAAAAAATTTTACATCCTCCTGGATGTTGTTTTATTAAACTAAATATAGACAAGTTTTTCTAAATTCTGACCAGGGAGCAAATCTAATGTACAGACAGAAAGAATAAGCAATCAACTTGTAAACTGCTGGCTACATTTCACACTGAGTAACACACTCATTCATATGCTAGATTCTCTCTTCAGTCACTCTGCTTCTCAAATACATTACTAGTTTCCATTTCCATTTTCAATCAGATTTTCGCCTATAACGTTCCTGAGTGCAGGGACCATGTCTTAGCCATTTCTCATCCTCTATGCAAGATGAGAAACGACAGAAGGGAGGAGGGAAGGAAGAAAGGAAGGAATGCCTTACAAGTATTTCCTCATAGCACTCTCAGCAGGGAACCGGATACGCTCAACTTGGGTATAATACATTCAAATTGAGTTTGATCAAGAGGCAGCTTTTAAAGTTGGGGCAGGGTTAGTGCTACTAACAACAAGGAATCCTTACTCTCTCTGTGCTGGCAGGGTCAGGAGTGAGATCCATTCCTGGGATTCAGAGAAAGAGAGACAGGGGAGGGAGGGAAGAAGGGCGAGGGGGAAGGAGTGCTATGGAGCCAATGGGTCAAGACCCAGTAGAGAAGAGCTGAAGGCACAAACACCTAACATCATTCTCTACCTGCCCACGGATCTCCTGAGTTCTTCCCATTAGTGGCATCTGTCTGGAAGATGAAGGGCAAGGGTATTCACTGATGTAATCCACACAGGTCAGCCAGCCAGGGCACAGAGCAGGATGGAGAAGAATTGAGAAGGGATTCAGGGGAGTAAACAGAAGATACCCAGCACATCTAAAACACCCATGCAAACAAGCACAGCATAAGAGCTCGCAACTTTCATTTCTACCTATTACAGTCTTTAGACTCAGATCAACAAAGGGCTCATTCAAATCCTATCTTCTGTCATGTAGTAGATCCTCGGGCAAGTGATTTAGCCTCAAAGCCTCAGATTCACCACTTGCAAAACAGGAATATTTAGAGGAACTGCATGAGAGCTATTAAGAATTAAATGAGAAAACATAAAGTGCTCAGTGCCTGTATACAGGAAGCACCGTTATTATATGCCCCACAACACACACTTAAGTATGGTTTTCATCACATCTTACACTTATTTTGGTCCCTCAGCTGTTTAATGTATGTGTTCTGTCTCCTCGGTACCTAGTATAGTCTTTCAAGAGGCAAGAGCTGGATCATTTTACCCCTTTGTTATCCCCCAATGCACCTACTTGATATAGTGCTGTGTAAACAGGGCAACAAGATAAATGTTTACTAAAGATACACATAACCCTCTAGTAAAAGTAGAAAGGCTTAATTAATTAATTAACCTGCAGAACAGAAGTATCATTAATGAAATCACTAGCTGTTTTCCTCTGGTCTATAAAATGCTCGCTTGATTCAATAAGTTAATATAATTATGCTTCCTCATGCAGGAGTTCTCCTTATGTCAAACTTCAAGTAATTCAGCAGACATACCTTCTCAGCAAGTGCTTCACATTTCAGTATATACATACTATAAATCATTCCAACTGGGGATAAAAAGAAAAAAACGGGAAATGGAGTTGGGAATACAAAAGGGAAAATAAAAGAGATGGCACAGCAGGACTACAAGTCTTGGGAAAGATAAAGAGAGAGGGCTAATAGGTGCAGGTCCTGCAGCTGCCCGCCAGTGGGCAGTGTGGAAGAGGGTGGAGGCCACTAGGAAGTGTGCATACGAGGCTCAAACCCCAGGTGCTGGGCAGGACCTGGTAGAGCCAAGGATACACAGTATACGCTCCTTTGCACTGGGAATGAATGCGGAAAGTACTGGGCTTAAATAGATTAAAGGAAACTACTCGGGCTGCTGGGAGGACAGCGTGGCTCTCCCAGACCGCTATGGAAACGAGGGAGGAGGATCCCAGAAGCCTGCTCATGAGTACATATCCATAAAATGAAGTCAACAACTGTGAGCACTGAAAAATTAGAAAAGCACTAAACACTTGGACAAAGGACCAAATGAAGAAGAACAGTGGGCCTCTTGCTATGACCTTGCAATAAAGAAAACTGCTACAGGTCACCATAATTGTGAGGACGACCTATTTAGGAACTTCAATTATTGTTTCAAGCAACGGGAGTGCAGAACCCTCAGATGTTAAATATTTTAAATGTCAGGGATTTAACAGAGGGAACTGATTACACAGATGTTGGGAGACTGAAAAAGTAAAACGGGGACACGAAGATACCCTGATATTAATAACTGCTAGAAGCAGCTACAACCCTAAGGCTGAAGAAACAAAAGAGAAGATGTGGGGTTACGACAATCTGGGTGCTCAAAGGAGGGGCTGGTGATAAGACTCTAAGTACTGTGGGGGGAACAGGATATACAGTATAACTGATACTTGGACCTTGGTTAGGGGCCGTGGCAAAGTTGATGCCAAAAACTTTAAAGAAACTGTAGACTCAAGCCATAGTAGGCCACAGGAGAAATGCTGCCGGGAGCTAAAAACAGTAAAGTCCTTTCTCTCCCTTCCTCCTACACTTCCATCTCCCGCCAATGCCTCCTAGTGCCAGGAACCAACAGGAATCCAATTGGCAAGGGAATCTGGGAAATGTATTTCACAGAGCCCCAGCCCCAGCTTCTTAAGGCAAAGTATAAAATGGTGGCCTCGAAGCTGAAACCACAAGTAAATAGCCAGTACAGTTCGATATTCATATTTTCCCTGTTAGGTTTCAAGTTCCTTGACTGAGAACCCTCCAATACGGCTTTTCCAGGAACCTAACTTTCATTTTTGAGACCTAATGAATGTCATGAAGCCTTTCTGACTAAAAATAAGTTGGAATATTTCACTAGAACTCCTTCCCACTGTCAGGATTATAAATCTATTTCCTGCTTATTTGAGCCAGAAATTTCATAGGCGAGTGCCTAAAGAAATACTTTTATAATTGAGAACACTATCCAAATACAGCGATTTCTTCCAACAGAGGAAAATTCTTAATAGATCCCTAGCATTTCCAAAATATGTTTAACTACCTCCTAATTCTTCTACATAAAGAGTTGGCCTCTGTATTCAGATGAGATGTGGGGGCCCCGAGAGGAATGAGTATAGATTTTTTGCAGGTGAGAGAAATATAAAATAAATCTTTGGAGACCAGCGAGTAGTCATTCTAGAATGCCCCCAGTGATCCCACCTCCTAGCAAGCACACTCTCGCATAGTCTGCTCTCATACTGAGCAGGCTGACGTGTGTAACCAAAAGGATATTGCAGGAATGACTACACTGAGGTCGTAGAAGACACTGCGGCTTCCACCTTGCTGTCTCTTGGATTACGCAATCTGAGAGAAGCTGCCAGAATGTGAGGACATTCTCTGTAGCTCTATAGAGATATTCATGTGGCAAGAAAATAAGGCCTTCTGCGTGCCATGGGAGTGAGTCACAGTGCGAGCAGACCCTCTAGGCCCAGTCACGCCTTCAGGTGACTGCGGCCCCAACAAACAGCGTAACTACAGCCTCTGAGACACACAGAGACAGAACCACCCAGCTAGGTTGCTCCCAAATTCCTGACCCACAGAAACTCTATGAGAAAATACATGATCATTGTTTTATGGCACTAAGCTTAGGGGTAACTTATTATGGATCAATAGATAATGAACATACTCCCCAAGAGCCCTCTTGGGTAATGTCCTTGTTGTGTAGTCAAATGGACAAGATTCACTAAACAGTCATTGCTTCTGGTCCCCTGACTGGGCCTGAGAGAATCTTCTAGCTTCATTACTGTGGTTTAAAGAGTCCAGCTGCTCCCACTCTCTCTATCCATTCAACTACTCTTTTAATATATCTCGAATATTCTGTCAATTAAAGCCAACAGAGGCATTAGATACCCATGAGGTTTAAAGTCCCCTAATACTGGAAGCAGTTAAACAGATGATCAAATGTTATAAAATATTTCTTACGCCAATTAGGTGGGATTAGATAATCTCTAAGGTGTCTAATAACACTAAGAAGGTTCTAAGACACAAGTCTCTGGGTGTCTCCCCCAAAACTATGCAGTAATGGTCATCAGGTATAACTAAATATTGAAAGCAGCCTGTAGTTCACAGGGAAAAAATAATTTAAATGGTTTATAAACTTAAAAAGAAAAGACGCTCAGTTTAACTAATAACTAAAGTATGCAAATTTAAAACAACTAATAAAGCATTAATTTTCATGTGCCAGACTGGATAAATCTGCAAGTTTTAGAAAACACATCAGGGCATAGGGTAGAGAAAAAGACATTGTAGGTGGGGGTGTGAATTAGTGTTTGCTCTTTGAAAGGCAAGTTTGGCTACATGTATTAAAATTTCAACTCTACATAGCCTGCGTGACTCAGCATTTCCAGTTGTGAACAATACTGTCCATTCATCTGTTTGTAAGGACAAAATTTTATGAATGATCCAAATGTTCACCAATTTAAAAAAATGGGCAAATAAACTGTAGTGCAACCGTACAAGGAATAGCATGCAATCTGTAAACAGAATGAGTTGAATCTATGAAACACTCTCATGATATATTGTTAGGAAGAAAAAGAAGATATGTCTTGTTAGTATAAAAAGGAGAGAGAGGACTTATAAGCATAGAAAATGTCTGGAAAGAGTTTTTATAATGCTGTTTATAGTTGCCTAAAGGGAGGGACACTATGGACATGGGAGGAGGAAAACATTTAACTGCATACTCTTTTGTACTGTATGCATATATTATATATATTTTTAATAAAGAGAAGAGCTTAATGCAGAAAAAAAGAACAAAAGAAAAAATAAAGTCTTAAGTTATAGCTATTTTTCAACTAATCTATAATGCATTCCATCAAAGTAGCCAGAGTCTGACTTTGGGCTTAAGACACATGCACATTCAACCATTAAAAATCATCTCTCAGAAAAAAAAAAAAGGCCCTTCGCACTGTGCATGTGCCTCTCACTAATTAGGAAATGAGAACGCTCTTGCCACCTTAATGTAAACCACTAACTCAATGACTGGAGGCATCTACCAGATGAACATCTTCCTGTCCTGAGCTTTGTGGATCATGAAAGGTGATAGAATTGCCTTTCTTTAAATGTTTAGGCAAAGAGTAGCAAGGTTAAAAAAATAAAAAGAAATCAGCACTCATTGTATACTAAGTGGTGAAAGTCACCTCCAGTACATACGACTGTCAAATGGCTGGCTGCTCCCGCCCATTGCCTCTACCCATAAATGTCAGCTGAGACTTTCTTCTCCATTGGCCAACCACTCTCTGAAACTAAGAAAGCACTTACCAGGTCAGTGATCTGCTTAAAAGAAGTCTAGTAAGTGGCTGTTAATTATTCTCAGTGTGTGTGACTAGAAGGGAAATTAAAGTAGGACAACCTGCTTTCAAAAAGAACCTTCTTTTTCTCTTTTGGCCAAAACGTTAAAGACAAGAACTTTATGTCTTGAAATGAGCTTGTATTTGCTAATAGGTGAGGGCACTTTTGTTCATCTAACTATAAATAAATATAGCTGTCTAAAAACATTCATGTAAGTGTTATCAAATACATGTTATGACCTATTTAAAAAGAAGGAAAATACCCAGAGTTTTCCTTATGAATTACTTAAGCAATCCAACATGAGACTAGATAGGAAACCCCACCAAACAACTTTATCTTCACTCCATTGTTGAGATTCTTTTTCAATGCAAACCTGACAAACATCTAGAATTTTAAAACTCCTTGAGTTACAGAAAAAGGAAAAAAATGTAGAACTAGTTTTAACCAGTCTCAAGTGATTTTAAAGCATTTTAAGGTCGTTTAAAGGGAAATCAGCATTCTTTTACTTAGAAATGAGTTTTCCTTGTAGGCTGACACATTGTAAACAAAGCATAAACCCAAAGTTAGTTTCCATAACCAAAATATTAACGCCTGAAAAGACTGAGGACTTACTTATCAAGAAAAAGTCAAGTGTCCAAAGGCATAATGTGCAGAAAATGTTCCAACTATAATATTTTGTAGAGATATATATAAATATCTTGAAAAGGACACAAGTAACCCCTAATCTCCACGTCTCTATGCAATGTAAATTCCATGATAATCAGGGCTCTCACCATTTCCTACAAAATGCCTGCCACAATGGCAAATACTCAACAGAATCAAAGCAGCTCATTTTTATAAAGGCATCGACTTTCTTTTCTTAGAGACAAGATGTCTATAAAGTTCAGAACCATCTACCTTGTGATTTTTGCCTAATCTTTATGCAAAAATAAGCTAAATTCAACTGAATTTTTTGAAGTAACATGAATATATAGTCTCATTATATTTTTAAGTTCAATAAATAGTAACAAGTATCCATGCTCATCAAACATTTAGGTACATTATAAATTAAATAGGGCTTTGGTGGCCTTGTGTAGGAATCTGACGACCACTCTGGGCTACACTGCCCAGACAGGTGTCGATGAAATGTTCCTCGCAGCAAATCATGGAAGATGCCCCTAGGACGTGACCTGAGAAACGTGAGGGTAAAGTTAAACAGGATTGTTCATTGAAGGATTTCTCAGACTTAATATTAAATGTGCATCCACCAAGAAGAGGATGTAAGTTTCACAAGCTTATTTGAGCAGGAAACACTTTGTAATCTACATGTGGTTATTGTTGGGTCTTTCTCCTCTAAAATATGTAAAGGAACTACATAGAACTATTGCCTCAAAGTGGACTTAAGCTCAGAAGGAATCCACAGATTCACTTCCCAGCATTGAGACTGGAGACAAATTACCTAACCATCAGATTCTCCACCTGTTAAAATGTATTAAAAAATATGTCTTAACTCATACTTTGCTGTGAGGAAATCCAAAACTGGCATATATGAAGTAATCAATAATTGTTTCAATTATTATAATTCCTGTCTTAGATTGCTCAGGCTGCCATAACAAAATACCATAGCCTACATAGCTTAAACAACAGAAATTTATTGTCTTACAGTTCTGGAGGCTAGAAGATCTGAAACCAGGATCTGGCAGGGTTTAGTTTCCAGTAAGGGCTCCCCTCCTGGCTTGCAGATGACCACCTTCTCACTGTGTCCTCACATGGGGAAAGAAAGCGAGTTCCCCGGTGCCTCTTCTTACGAGAACCCTACTCCTATCAGATCAGGGCCTACCCTGTGCTCTCATTTAACTTTAATTACTTCCATAAAACCTCTATCTCCAAATACAGTCAAGCTGGGGGTCAAGAATTTAGCATAGGAACCAGGGTGGGGGGAGAGGGGTGTGGCACAATTCAGTTCATAGTAATTCCCTTCCCATTTGAGTTCCATTCCCTCACTCCTTAGTATCCACTATATTGCTGAAACACTGAAAATCTCAGGCTGAGATGTGAATAAGTTTGTTCCTTTACTGCTGTAAAGGAACAAACAGTAAGGTTGTTGGTCTGATTCTTCAGGTCAAATAAATTAAGCCACCCTACCTTGAGAAGATGGGCAAAAAAAGAGAAACTGCCCCCTGGCTTCCTGACTCAGCCATGAGAATAATATCAGGGTGCACTATCATAAAGAGTCGGACATGGAAAGAGCTTGGCTGTGGGAAATATGGCCTCCACACACATTCTACATCTCTTCTCATCATTTAGTAGGAAAACAACTTCAGAAACAAGATTTTGCCAAATCCATAATTTTATGAATTAAGAAATTTCCATCATCAAAACAAGTAATCATAATCCTATGTGTTAAGAATGTAAACGATGAAAAATAACTGAAAGTCAAAGAACATACTTAAATGTCTTAAATGTGACAAAAAATAACATTAATATGAATATTTGAATGGAATATGATGGAAGCATGTTAAAAAACAACTGCACGTACTAATGATTAATAAATGGGAAA
Organism: Pteropus alecto; assembly: GCF_000325575.1. Lineage (NCBI taxonomy): Eukaryota > Metazoa > Chordata > Mammalia > Chiroptera > Pteropodidae > Pteropus > Pteropus alecto. The sequence goes on from NW_006494610.1 coordinate 744,983, forward strand.
CACAGGAGAGCTGACAACGCTTCAGAAAGAGGAATCTCTGGGAACTCCTAGCCCACATCACACAGCGTTTGGTGGCTGTGTCTATAGCTCCCACTCTACCCAGGATGCCCTCTCTTTGCCCCTCATCTTCCCTCCAAGGAAAGGCTGGTTCATCTTTCAAGCTGCACGTATATATCACTTCCCCTCTTATACTGGCCACATCCCCCAGGTTCTTCCCCAAACATCTTTTATGACTTTGATTGAAGCCCTCATTTTACCTACTATAATTATTTCTCCATGAAACGTGGATTTTTTTTTGAGTGCACAGGCTAAATAAGTCTCTCTTATCTTCATATCTCTAGTTATCTGGTACAAGTCCTGACAGAATGGGTATTCAGTAAATGCTCGCTGAATAAAAAAAATCTTATCATTCATGAAATAATAAGAAGAAACAAATACGGGCTTAAAAACAATTTACTTAGCCAAAGAAATAGAATTTAAATCAACTTTTACTATACATTTAACAAAACAGTAAAATTTTACTTTATAAATGATAAAAATTGGTTCAACCCTTCAGAAAAGTGACATGGTAATTCCTATTAAAAATCTCAGCAATCTATTCATTCTGGAGAGTCATCCAGAATTTTATCCAAAGGAAACAGCAGAAAGAAAAAAAGAAACTTAAGTGTATACAAGTTTTCATTATTTAAAATATCAAAATATGACAAAGTCCTTACATAGGAGGAGATGAGCAAAGCATCCTGCATAAACTCAATAAAATATTATGCAACCAAAAAAACTGATAATTTAAGACTAAAGACATGTTGTGCTTTTTTTCATTTTTAAAGTTACAGCTGCAACACTTCATCACAACTTTATTTAAAAGAAGCAAAGTATGTTATTTCTAGCATATTGTAAATATTGTCATTTTAAAAATAAAACCATTAATTTTTTTAAACAGCTCTACTGAGGCATAATTCAATACCTTACAATTTACCCACTGAAAGTATATAATTCAATGGCTTTTAATATAGTCACAAAGTTGTGTAAACATCAACACAATCAAATTAGAACATTTTTATTACCTCATAAAAAACCTCATAACCCTCAGCTGTCAATCCGCAATCCTCTCATCACCCTCCCACCCAGCCCTAGACAAGCATTAATCTACTTTCTGTCTCTAGATTTACCTATTTTGGATATTTGATATAAGTGGAATCCTACAATATGTAGTCCTTTGTGACTGGCTTCTTTCTTTTGGCATAATGTTATCAAAATTCATTCATGTTTTAGCATCTATCAAAACTTTATTTCTTTGTATTAACTGATAATATTCCATTGTATAGATATGCCACATTTTATTTATTCATCAGTTGATGGACAAGTGGATTTTTTCTTACCTTTTAGCTGTTATAAATAATGTTGCTATGAACATTTGTATAGACATTTTTGTGTAGACATGTTTTCATTTCTCTTGGGTTTATACCTAGGAGTGGAATTACTGGATAATATTGTAACTCTGTGTTTAAGCATTTGAGAAACCACAGACTATTTTCCAAAACAACTGAACCACATACATTCTCACCAACACATAATTATCTCTCTTTTTTATTCTAGTCATCCTAGTAGGTGTGAGGTGTTTTTGGCTAGCAGTTTTTTGATGACTAATGATGTTGAGTATCTTTTCATATGTTCATTGGCCATTCCTACATCCTTTTTGTATAAATGTCTATTCAAATTCTTTGCCAATTTTTTATTTAGATTATTTGTCTTTTTACTATTTAGTTATAACTGTTCTTTATATATTCTCGATATTAGTCCTTTATCAGATATAAAACATGCAAAAATTTTCTCCTATTCTGTGAGCTATCCTTTCACTTTCTTAATAGTATTCTTTTAAGTGTAACCAGAGAAGCCTAAATACCATGGAAATTCCATTCTCACAACAACCCACATAAAACCTACATGAACAAGAACTAGGAAAATTTACATCATACACTTTTCTCCTTGAAATTATATTTCTTTACTCTTTTCTCTCAGAATTTCATCCTAATATATTTATGCTTGAAAGTCTTTTACTGATTTAGGAATACTCTATTGTACTTCTCTGAAGCAAAGAGTTTCATACACACTTTAAAATTTTTAAATGCATTTAATTTCCTGTGATCACAATACTCTAAGCTTTAATATTTGTCTTCTGGATTCAGTCATGATTTTCACATCTTTTACTTTTATATTTCTATTATAATTACTTATTATTTTATTATAATTATTAATAAGACATAATAAACATAATGTTGACTATAATAAATAGTTATTAAACATAAGAAATACATTTCGTTGGTAACACATTGCTTATTAAGATGGACGGGGAAGGGTATAGTTAAGAGGTCTAAAGATTTGCCTGGCATCAGAACTATGAACTGGTCCTTTATTTGAAGATCAGGCCTTTGAAATCCTTGGGTCAATATGCCATAGTAAGATTATGGATGGAGGAAAGTGTTGTTTTTTTTTTTTTTAATTTGGTAAAACGGGAGGCTGTGGTAGAAGGACAGGTGGCAAAGAAGATTCTGCATGATGACCAGACCATGAGTGTAGATTTGCCTGGCATCAAAACTATGAACTGGTCCTTCATTTGAAGATCAGGCCTTTGAAATCCTTGGGTCAATATGCCATAGTAAGATTATGGATGGAGGAAAGTGTTGTTTTTTTTTTTTTTAATTTGGTAAAACGGGAGGCTGTGGTAGAAGGACAGGTGGCAAAGAAGATTCTGCATGATGACCAGACCATGAGTGTGTTTTCAGGAAGATCCATTTTCAGAAAGAATACCAGAAGTTAAGGAGCTCCCCCAGGTGTATGTATTCCCCAGTTGAGAAACAGCTGCTTTAGAGAGTCTTATGCTCCCTTGGATGATTATATATAATTAATACTTGTTATGTTACACAAAGCCTCTCTTTGCTAACAGCTCTTTTATACAGGATAGAAATGGTACTGTAGGTGAAGAAAGCATCTTACTTTCTCCAATATTTCATAATAAAATAGAATGAGTCAAAGCAGTCAAGATAACTCAAATAATCAAGAAGTTTTGTGTTCAGCAGTTGGTAAGAGATCCAAAGGCTGATTAATTATATGTAATTTTCTGTCTTTTACCCTAAAAGTTGATGGCTTCAAATAAATTGATACACTAGACAGTGATATACAAATAAGCCTAAAATAGCTACTTTTAAAATCAGACTTAAGCTTGACAACAGCTTATGACTGGATTAATACTGCTTACAGTCATCTAAATGTCACTTTGACAAACTGCATGTTTGTCTTGATGACATCTTCCCCTAGGCATATGGTGCTTCCATTAACTCCAGTGTTATCTTTGTAGCAGGAGAATATGCCTCATTGTTTTCAGAATATTCATAATTTACAAGGCCTCTCTTTGGTCATGATTCATAATTGCTCATAATATTGAGAGAAAAGTTCCCTGCACAGATGCTATCCAGTGTGTGGGTTTTTTTTTTTTTTTAATTATTATTAATTTCAAAGAACAAAGCGTTCTCTTTGAAGTAAACATTTAACAGTCATGATCTAAATTTTAGATGAAAATGTGACCTTATAAAGTATAACATAAAAAGGATGTTAGGCTGAGTTTTATCATGTCAACCTTGAGCAACTCAGAAAGTTTGCAATTATAAAATCATGGAAGAATATAAATTCATGATATTCAACAATTCCATTCAACAAGCATTTATTAAAAACTTACTTGGCATAAGACTCTGAGATAGCGGTATAGAGGATAAACACACTTCAACCCTTAATTCTATTACTAAACTGGCATCACAAAATACACAAAGAATCTGAGGGATATAGGAGATCTGTGATCCAAATATTTATCCCCAAACTTAGGTCTTCATAATTCAAAAATATTCTCTGGAGAACTAATGACTTATAAAATCAGTTTCACACTCAAATATTCTACCCTTCCCACCACTGGCATAAAAATACAAACAAATCAAGTACAAACCTTGCAAAATAGACAGCATTTCATGAGATTAATAGAAGTGATTTTGGAAAATTTCTTGTCACATATGTAAGACAAAAGAAAACAAAGCTCTCTGGATTCTCTTTATAATTAATAATTAAAGATGAAAAAAATTGCAATTTTAAAGATGCTTTAAAAGAGAATGAAATTACCAAATTTTTTAAATCCCTTGGAAAAACCAAAATAAGTAAATAGGACCCTTTATATGGTTATGCTTAAATGAAGAAAAGCATAAGTTATCATATAATTGTCAGAAATAATTATTCCCCAAAAAAACTTAATTCTTTTTTTCTAAGAATTAGCGCATAATTGCAAATAAAAACTAGAACTAATCTTTAAGATTATCAGTTTTTTTCTAAAAGACCAAATCCTAATCAAACCTTAAATGCATATTAATCATAAAATGTTGATCTCCATTTTAAGTGGATTCACCTTCAGTGACCTTCTTCTAGTGACACTCTAGCCAGATGTAAGCTTGCTCGAATTATTTGTGCTGAAAGCGGCTTTCTGTGGAATTCACTGCCATCTTTTCTCTACTGAGTCCAGGAGTCTTTCCTGGCACCAAGTGGATGCTGTGTACTGCCCTCTGGCTTTTGAGCCAAGTGCGCAGTAAGGTCTCCCAAGTCCATGAGTCTTAATGGGTTTTGTTGTTAATTGCTCTGGATATACTTCGCCAAAAAATTCTTAACAATAGTGGCCCCTGGTTTAAGGATCTTAAATTCTTCCTGGAAAGCTAAAACATACTCTACTTTCATTCACCTGACAAACTTTGACTCAGTAAAAACTGCCCCACCCCAACTTCCAGCACCCCCCACGCCCCTTCCTACCACAGCACTGGACAAACTGCCCTTTCTCCAACATGGTCTGTCTTCCCAAAATGAAAACGCAAGGGAAGCAGCACAGTGGATCTCAAGTGAATCTCAGGTGAGCAGTTCGCCTTTCTGAGGATATCTGGGCAATAAGTCACCAAGTAAGCTGGGGCATTTTACCATGTGTTTGGTCATTAAAGAAACATTTACTATAACTTGTATGTGTAGATCATGTAGTGAATTCAGAGGTATTAAGTGAGCAGCTTGGAGAAATAAGCCAAAGCCAGGACGCAGGGAATCCTTGACTACACAATGCTTCCATATGGGCAGCCCTGTCAGAGCAGCACCACCACGTTCGGAGACCACGCGAACATTGTGTGCACACAGAAAGACAGAGAAACTATAATGTAAAGGCAAAATAAAAGGGAGTGAACTTTACCATCTTTCATATGTGTAAATTATGTGTGTGTGTATATATATAGATGTTAAGATGTAAATAGGCATGACTACACTAAGTGATTTAATGATGTAGTAAGATGCTTGCAACTATTTTTAATGAGTAAATTTGTATTTGAAAGTCAAAGACATTTGCCTGAATATCTACAACACTTTTTATGGGATATTTTAAAATAAAGGCTAAGAGAGACAGAAAGAGAGACAAAGAGAGACAGAGAGAGAGAATACATACATGTATATTCATAATCATCATATTGCCCACAAATATGTACTGGCATAATTCAAATACCACAAGCAGCACTACTACTGGTGATGGGATTTGCCAAAATGTCTTTAGAAAGTTACTAATAACTCAAAGTGCAATTTTTAAAGTACTCAGCAGTTACATTCCTGAAAATTTCATATAACATAGTAAAACTGGACCTAAAAAATCGTTTTTGTCTTTAAATGTTAAATGGGGTTAGGTTCTTGGCTCAGGTAATTATAGATAGGTTTTTCATCAACAAAATCTCCAGTAGGGACATTCTAAGATTTTGCAGAATGCACAGAATAAACTTTTACTTGGTTGGCTGTTTTGTACACTACAACGTCCAGCCCCTCTGGTCCTCCATCTTTCAAACAGGGGTAGCACTCTCCGTTCTTTTGGATAACCAGTTAATTTCTCCCCAATTTCCAAAACCGAGGAGGTAGTACCACTCCCACTGAGACCCACTATAAAAAGCAGTCCTAAAAGTATTGACAGGAAACTAACAGACATCAGACCCAGTGCTAGTTACTAGGGACAAAGTGGTGAGAAAAAAAATAATAATAATAGATTTTAGAGCAGAATGGAGAAAGTGACATAAAAAAACTACCCAAGTAATAATATCAATGCAAAATCCTGTAAGTGCTATAAAAGAAAATTATAAACTGCTATAGATCAGTAAAATTATTTTCTTTTATCAACTTAGAGACACAAATAGGGTTGTCAGCTTTTTAATTTTGCCATGAAAGGTTATTTTAAAAAAAAAAAAACAATAACTACCATTTACAAGCACCATGATAACAAAAAAGCAGGAAAAATTATTTCTGAATTTTAAAAAATTGAAAAAACAAAATAGTACTTTTAGCGCAATGGAAAAACCTCACTCACATTATTAGTTTTTTCTTTTTGCTGCAGGCTGATAAAAACTTACTAGATTGTTTTTGTTACCATATCATAAGATCCTTGCCGCTCCAAGTACAGTTTTTAGACTGGCACCATCAGCATCACATGAGAATTTTTCAGAAATGCAAAATCTCAGGCCTCACCTCAGACCTACTACATCAAAATCTCACCTTAATAAGATACCCAGGTAATTCATATCCACAGCAAAGTTCGAGGAACACTGCCCTAGCATAGATTATACTGACCTTCCAAGAGCTGAAATTCAGCCATAACCGTCTATATTTAAAACTCAGTAATGATCTTTAACACACAATACCCATTTTCTCGAAGAAGGTAATTGAGGGGTGCTGGAAAAATAAGGACATAAAATGAAACATAAGCAGATGAGCTAACATCCTGAAGATCAATCATTTTTCACCTCTTAAACTTCATGACCTTGAAAAGTAATTGGGGGGAGGTACAATGAAGTGTCAATCACAAACAACATGCACAGCTTTGCTGTAGACCTCAGTCGCATGAAACGGCTTCTTTGTGAGAGAATGCATCCAAGGATTGTGCTAAATGCTGAGTCTTGCCCTGATTGCCAAGTCTTGCTGTAAAACAAAGCAATTTCTATAACTAGCAGTCAATAAGTCAGCCAACTGCTTAGGTAACTTGACACATGCTACATTTGAATTCATGTTTTAGGATATTTTATCCCGCAACTGGATTTTCTAACAAAGGAAATCTCTTAGATATGTGTTCATTATAGGCAAAGACATGAGGCACATGCCTCTTTTCTAGGCCACTCTGATAAGAAATTGCCAGTACAGTACAATGCCTTTTTGAGACAGAAGAAAAGTTACAGTATAGATCTATGTTGAACAATAAGGTAGCGGCTAGCCGCATGTGGCTACTGACCACCTGAAATGTGGCTAGTCCAAACTGAGATATGCTGTAAGTATAAAATGTACAAGTGGATTTTGAAAGCTTAGTACAAAAAAATTATCAAAAAATCTCAATAATAATTTTTAAATTCATTACCTGTCCAAATTATAATATTTTAATAAACAATAGTCTCTCCTTATCTGAAGTTTTCCTTTCCATGGTTTTGGTTACCCATGGTCCACAATGGTCCAAAATAAATTCCAGAAATAAACAATTCATAAGTTTTAAATGGTTTTCCTTTCCATGGTTTTGGTTACCCATGGTCCTCAATGGTCCAAAAATATTAAATGGTAAATTCCAGAAATAAACAATTCATAAGTTTTAAATTGCATGCCATTCTGAGTAGCATGATGAAATCTTGCACTGTGCCACTCCTTCCCACCTGGGACATCCTTGGTCCAGGTTTCCCATACTGTATTTGCTACCTGCCCATTTAGTCACTTAGTAGGCATCTCAGCTATCAGATTTGGTACTGCAGTACCAAAGTGCTTGAGTTCAAGTAACTTTCATTTTACTTAATATGCCACGTTCATATAACTTTTATTACAGGATATTGTTATAATTCTTCTACTTTATTGTTAATTATTATGATTAATCTCTTACCATAGCTAATTAGAAATTAAACTCTATCATAGGTATGTATGTACAGTAAAAATATTGTATGTACATGTAGGGCTTGGTACTATCTGGTTTTAGGCATCCACTGGGGGTCTTGGAACATATCCTCCGCAGAAAAGGGGGGACTACTATATTGGGTTAAATAACATATACTCAAATTAAAGTAACCCATTTCTTTTACTTTTTTAATATGACTACTAGGAAAAAAATGTTAATCGTATGTGGCTTGCATTGTAGTTCTACTGGACAGTGCTCATCTAGAAGCTCATTAAAATTATACACGCGTCAACCTTAAGTTTAAAAAAAAAATGTAGATAGATAAATCCAAAATCTTAGAGAATACCTGAAGAAAATGTGAATTTAGGAGGTAGGCAAATAAAAAGGGGACAGAAGGTGTTCAGCAGTGAAAATTTTATTGTAACAACTGCTGAGCAAGAGAGTCCTTTCTGAAATGTCTGCATGAGGGTCCCTAAATTTACATCCAAAGAAAAGAGAAATATCAAATATTTGATAAAAATAGAGCAAGGGGGGGAGCTGATACAAACAGAAGCGCAACCACAGTGATGGTGAGTTCTCTCAGAGTCTAGGAATGTAGAGGAGTGGAAAAGATAAACAAATTCCATTGACAATAGCCAATAATTCCCTGGCCTAGGCCATTCAAATAACTAAACCTTCCCACCCCTAAGTAAAATGGGGATGGTAAAACCACAATCTCAATACTTGAGTCAGACCAAGAAAGGTGCTACGCATGGAAAACACAGCTGGAATCTGACCATATTGATTTGTAGAGATCTAACTACAAATTAAAATGAAAAGCAAAATAAATAAATTTTTTAAATAAATTTTTTGTACTTCTTCCATAGAACAAAGTAAAACAGAAAAACTTTCATGGAATTAAAAAGTAGATTCAAAATCATTTTTTTAACAGCAAGACCTCCACACATAACAGTGAAAAAAAAAACATCATTCTCAGTACCGGAAAATGGTGCTCGATCAGTTAGTCTGAGAATGAGACTACGAATATGGAGCAAACAAAGTAGCTGAAGCCATCTCCAATCTGGGCAGATTCCTCTCATTCCTGGCCCCGGGAACAATCCTATCACTTAGGAAATCTGGACCTCTGCCAACATGCTGCTTCTGCAGTCTGCTGGGGGATGGTGAGGAGGGTGAAAATGTCTGGGCAGCTGGCTTTTATCACAAAGCCTTCTCTCTTCGAAAGGCTTATAATGAATTTCCTAGACATGATATAACACAATATTTTAAGTGATTAATAGTACGAAAACATCACATTTAAAAGATAAATGTCCAAGGTACAAGAGGACAATAACTACATGAATGAAATCTGATGCAAATATTAAAACATTATATTCTAGCAGCTTTTAAAATCCTTTCACTGGGCTTAACCTCAACAAATCTACATAGGAGAGGGAGGAAGAAAACTAACATTTAGAACTTAACAGAGGCACCAGGTACTTCCCTACTTTATCTCACTTAAAAATAACTAACAGGGAATTTACGGTGAGCCATTCACTGTTTAAAGGTGTTTACATGTGTTAAAACTCATGTGATCCTAACAACCCTATGAGGTAGGTATTATTATTACTCCCCCTCCCCTCATTTCAGCATGCATGGAGAGGTCAAGTGTCACACAGCAAAGTGGTGTTAGAGCCTGAACATGACTGCTGGCTGGCTGACGACACCAGGCAGCTTGGCTCCAGCACCCTAACTTCTTGCCCAACACATGACATGGCCTCATAGCCTACCTTCTTCAATGAGGACTCCAAGGCTCAGGGGGATTCAGAGACTGTGTATCGTAACAAAGCTACTAAATGGTGGACCATGGATTTGAATCCATATCTAATGCTAAATTCTTCTCATAAGGAGCTTCCTGTTTTCACCAAACCTTTGTCCCAGTTTATAATGCTGTCAGAAGTCTTATTTCTCCTTATTTTCAAGGGGATGGTTGCAAGCCCCTTCTCCCTTCTTTCCTCCTTAACTGCCAAAATTCCTAGCACAGTTTGAGTTGTTGGCTCTTGAAGCATTTCACGCATACAAAATAGGATTTATGTTCTTCGCAGCTATGGAAAATTAAGTATTCAGATCTATAAATCTGACAAAGAATATGGAAAATGCATCTGTCTGAATGGAAAAATTAGTGGGTGACATATTATTTGTCATCGATGTTACAATATTGAAGAAATAACTGTCATTTTGAAATCCACATTGCCAGGGCTTTTATGTCACAGGTTCCCCCCCACCCTCAAATTTGATCCGAACTAATGTCCTTAAATCCTGACTTTCTCAGGTGAAGCAAAATAATATGGTGAGGGCAGGAGGGCAGGAATCCTGGGTTCCAGACCCAGCTCCACTGTGAGAACTGAAAATTATGGCGTGGGGCACAGCACTCACCTTCTCAGAGTGCAGTTTCCTCCTTTTCAAAACAGGGATGAAAAATATTTATCCACAACTTCACAGGGTTGTTGCAAGAATTTACTGAAATAACATGTGAAATTGTTTTGTAAAGTCTGAAGCCCTATAAAATCAGCTATGAATATGCAGTGACACTCTTGCCTGGTTATGAGCCAGCATGAGAAGGGATGGCAGGACCTCTGATGATGACAAAGAGGGAGACAGCGGTCTGTCCATTTAATCCCACATACACAGGTGAAATCAGCACTGGGTTTTAAGGTTCAGGAGGTGTGTTCTCAAACAACAGTGAGAGATAATATGTACTGATTCAAATAAAAGCCTTGAAAACTCCAGGAAGACACAAACAATCACCACTGCACTGCCATCCTGATCAAGTCTCCAAGGGATGGCTGAGAATTCTCGAGGAGAGCTTTCATTGCCACACATGATCGAGTGTAAGATGGGTGGAAATTTTAGCTTAAAATCACTTAAAAATGAATTGACATGAAAAATGCTTAGGTGCTTTACATTTTTTTTAATAAATTGAAAAAAAAAAACTTAAGAAAACAAACCTAATACCTTACAGAACACTTCATATATTCCTTTTCAAGTGTTTTTTTTTCCCCCTCTTTGTTTCACATTATAAACATGCCAATATCTGCTATCAGCCCTGCCAATGAGAAGCATATATGGACAACAGCCCTTTAAAGAGAGAAGCAAAATAACTAAAGATCTTCAAATTCAACTATGGCAACAGCTGCCCTTCTCTTAAAATAAAAGATGTCTAATTATTGGTATTCATGTGGTCAGACTACACTCTCGGAAGGCACAGACCCACTCTTTCAGTCTGTGACAGAAATCCTTTTAAGCCATTTCACATCCTCCACTGTGTAGTTTTAGACCTGCACATATGTCTCAGGGGCAGAAAACTCACACGATTACAAACTCTAGGAAGAAAAATTTAAGAAGATTAAAAAAAAGATGACAAAAATTTTAAGGTAAATAAATAAAAGAAACTTTTTTTTTTTCATTATAGTACCAGGAAGCCAGTGAGCTGACAAATGGCATGCTACTACATTAATAATGGTAACTATGACTATTCCTTACACAATAGTCATAATCAGAATGAAGGAAAACCAGGGACTACAGATGGGGCAAAAATTCAGAAAGCTTTTAAAAGAAAAAATGGAAGAAGGAGGAGGAAAGAAAAAACACATATAGCCTCAGAAGTTACTATTTAAGAAACAGTCCCTGGGTGGAAACTTTGATCTAAGATAAGATGAGACGCTAAGGAAGGAACTTCCTTACACAGAAGTAAATAAATAAACAATAAAAACTACTCAAAACGACAGGAATAACTTTCAGTAAAAACAGAGTCAGGGCAGTCTTTGCTAGGATGTTTGGGATAAGAATAATACAGCTCCCAAAGATTAACAGGTATTGCCCCGCCCTCCCACTCCATCACTTCCAACTAGAGAAGGGAAAACCTTAGATAAAAATCCATTGCACCAACATGTAATCTCAAAAACCAAAGATACAAATAGAGTTAACCCCAAAACACATGCTTATGGATAACAGCTTGTTTTTTCCCCTATTACAAGCTACAGACTTCTGAAAAAGGTCACCACGCTGGATCCTTAGTCTTTCCAGTAGATTGTTTCAAGGTAAGCACAGAAAACTCGTAAGCTCTAGATGAGCAAAAACACTACCACACAAATGGACAGTCACTTGGTTTTAAAAATGTGCAAAGATTACTCTAAATTGTTTCCAAACTAACAATCAGAGCAAAAGACGTGGAACTAAATTACTCCCAACACACAACATCTGGCCAGTACTTTTTAATTAAATAAGAATCCTGAAGGCAAATGCCAGAGGACTGTTTGAACTGGAGTAAGCACCTACTCTAAGTAGGAAAATCGATTTGTTTGCAGCACTTTCATTTTGTTTCTCAATTAGTCTCACAGCCAATACACACTTAGCATTAATTTGCAACTTGAAAGTCACACAAACAGTAAATGTAACTCAATATCATTTAAATGCAAGGAACTTTTAAAAGGTCAATGGTCCAACAGGTCCCTCCCAGCGGCTACTTTAGCTGTTGGCAAGGGGGCTGACTAGGTCACCTCCAGTTCCACGACTTCACTAGCCTTGCACTGGTGCTCAGCTTCTCTAAACCTCAGCTTCCTCCTATGTAAAGGTAGAAATAATAATGCCAAAATTACTGGGAAGATTAAATAATGTACATAAAGAGAAAACATTTAAGGGTAAAGAGGAGTCAACTATATGGTGACAAAGGGAGACTAGACTTTGGGTGGTGAGCACACAATGCAATACTCAGATGATGTATAATAGAATGGTATACCTAAAACTCTTATAATGTTGTTAACCAACATCACCCCAATAAGTTTAATATTTTTTAACTTTTAAAAGAAAATAAGGGTTTTTTGTGTCATAATCAATAAATCATTGGTCAATTTGTTGGCTTCTAAAAAAGAGAAAAAAAGAAATCTTATGTCTGAATTATGGAAATAAACTCACCAAAAAGACTCCAAAAGTGTTGCCTGATTATTCTTTCAAGCAATACTTATTCAGCAATACTTACTCAGCACAGCACTATGCTGAACCAATAACAAAACCCACCTAGCTAACAAACCCCACCATTGGACATTCCTTCCTGCCAAATGCAGTCAGCACAGTCATGGCAAGGCCACTGTGATGGGAGAAGCAGGGAGCAGTGGCAGGAGGAAGCCAAGGTTGAACTTCACAGCCTGTTTCCCCATCTTTAAAATGAGGAGGTTCCTAAAATTAGATCACTGGTGTCTCATGATAAAGCTAAGCAAGTGTCATGTGACCCTCAGTTTGTGCTCCATGGATGTGAGGGCTAACATGGAGAGAAGATTGACCCAAATGTCACTGAGCATGATGGAGGCTATGAGTGGCACAATGAAGCTCTATGAAGTAAAGTGCCCGCTATGTGCCAAGACCTGTTAAAGGATTCACAAGCATTATCTGATTAACCTTCACAATCACTTTGCCAGGTAGAGATTATGATCCTTGCTGGACGGATAAGAAAAAGGGGGCACACATAGGTTGGGGGTGGGAGGAATCCCAGTTAGAAGACAGGAGAAGAGAGATGCCAAGGCTCCTGTTCCACTCACCACCCTGCGTCAGAGGGGCCTCAGAGTGAAAAGCCCTCGACAGCACAGTCACGACCAAAGCCTGCTAGCGCCCAACGGTTAATCCCTTGAAAATAAAAGAAATCTCAAAGAAAAATATCCAGTCCATCAGCCACTGAATCAATAATTCCTGTGACTCATCCCCAAATTGGAGATGCTCGCTGATCCCTGAAATGGCACATGTCCCACCAAAAGTTCATAAACATTTTTCAGGTTTCTAAACAAAAATACTACATGCTAACTGCAAATTTTACAGGACACACTTGTGGCTTTCGTTATACATTTAACACATTTCCCGTTTGCCCCAAGAATACTCCCAAGAGGCACTTGCAGCTGCAGCGTTTGTCCCGAGATAACTCGGGGATTGCAGTCCTAACCTTACCCCCAAAATTTGCCATGAAATATTTGGCTTTTCTTATTATTTTCACATCGCTCTAGTATATCAAAAGTCTTTGAAAACAAATGACATCATTCTATTTATAGCATTCTGTTTTTAGGAGTGGTAGTTTCATTTACAAAACATAGTAATTCTAGATCGCTGAAAATGTTAAATCCTAGAAAACGCAGCATTCCTACGCATGATGTTGACATCATTCTCCAACAGTTGTTAGCCGAAAAGCCATTTGATGAATCTGATTAATGCATAAATTTCTGTTACATTTCTGATAGAAAAAACTCCAAGAACATTTTTTATATTTATTTTCACATTGAAAACCGGTCAGATTTGCTTCAACTTCCAAGAGAGTGTTAATGTAAAATTAAATTAACACTGGCAATGAGCTGCACTTTTTTTCTAAATAGGAAATCGGTTAATATACACATTTAATATACAGATTTTTAACAGCAAAAGAATGTCAAGAATATAATGAATAAGGAGATATATATCACTTTTTCAAAAAAATAAATGTAAAAAATCTCAGAACACCCTTCAAATAATTAAACATAATCAGCAGTTCTCTAATACAGTATGCTTTAAAAACTCACCAACAAAACTTAAGATAAAATGTATCTGAGGACCCTTTGGTTTTTAAACATCTAGAAGTTGAAATTATCATTATTTTAGGTTCATAAAAATTGTTTATATTGAAAAAATAGTCATCTGAAATCTAAAAAATAACAGCTTTAGCTGAGAAAGTCACAAGCATCAAGAGAAAAAATACTAATACAGGAAAAGAAGAGATTAAAAAATTGTTTGCAAATAATACGATTACATACCTAGAAAACCCAAAGGAAACCTCTGAAAAATACTGAAACCAATAGAGTTTAGTAAAATAGCAAAATACAAAATAAATATATGTCTATAGAAGCAGAAACAGAAATTGAGTCTCACTCTTAATTAGCAATTATTTTTTTAAAGGATGTCTCAAAATAACATGAACGACAAGTAAAAAAGGCAAGTCACAAAGATTAAAACTTTTCATTACGAAGAGATCATGATTTTAAAAAAGGACTTGAACAATAGTGGGATATAGCATGTTCCTGCATGGGGAAAAAAGAACACTGTAAACCGAAAAGAATACTCTTTTAGAAGTACTGAAAGAAAACTTTTGAGTAAATATAAAATTTAATTTTTATAAACTTCCAATTTTTCCATATTATATGTATTTTTTATCTTTTCATTAATAGCCAGGTGTTGTTTTATATTGTCAAAAAATAAAATATTAGAATTAATAACAATAAATAAACACCAAAATTTTTCAAATGTAATCTTCAAGTTTTGAGGTTATATTTTAAACAGATTTCCAGTTTTCTTAAATCCCTGAATATATGTCAACTGAGTTAATCAGAAATAAGTTTAACAAGATTGAGCAGCAGACACAGAGAAAGAGGAAAGAATTAATTTAGCTTCACTTCTGCCCCTTCCTTTACTCAAGAAAAACTTAATTTGAAATTAAAAAAAAAAAAAAAACAGGTGTTATAAGCAAGATCAGCACATCACGCTAGCCACTGGCCCTAGAGGTACAATGCCCAAATGGAAGTGGAAACTAGTTAGAGGCTCTCGCATGTAAGTTAAGTACTTCCCAAATAAACAGCAGGAAGGGCTGGCGAATACATTCATTTTAAAAGTAAATATTAACTTAATGAGCTTGGTGACCGGAAAACTGATTCTGCTCTCTTGAGATTTTCACTTCCTTGCTCCCCATCAAAAAGAAAAAGAAAAAACACTAAGGCACAAATTCTCCTATTTCTGAGCCCAACTGGTACCAGAGAAGAATCTGTAAATCACTCGTTATGTTTATGTCCTCAAATCTCCCCAACTCGGCTGGTGGTAAAAGCAAAAGACAAAGTGAATCAAACGATATGCAAGCCAGAACTGGTCCATGAAATGCAGTGGGGAGCATAAGGATGTCCAAGTGTTTTTTTAGGGGTCAAAATTCTGCTAATTGCAGAACAAGAGCCAATCATTATAAAACATCAACTACTTTACTGCCTGCGACTTTGCTCTTCTTTAGCCATGCACCAGAAAAGAATTATGTCTGTCACAGTGGAAGGACGGCACAAACAACCAAAAGGTCATAAACTGACTGGACCCACTGCCTGGGCTGTGAAAGGGCTCAGGGTGAAAGAAGCACTGTGGCTGGCGGCTGAACCATTTGCTTCAGACAAGATGGAGCAAACAGTTCCTACCAAGACCAAGCATTTTCAAGAAAAAACGGAAAGAATACCCAATGGTACTGCAAAAGCATAGGAAAGAGGAGAAAGAAAGAAAAAAAACGGGTCTCTTTTTCTCAGCACCCACTTAACAATAAAAAGGAATACAAAGTATTCAATGTCTCTAGCCACTCTCAACTAAAATCTTCCTTTTTTCTTACTAAGATCTAAGTATTTAAAAGATCTACCTGCTTTTTCCATATTTTTAACCTTCACAAAGATTTCAGGTACCACAATATGAAATAAAAATGAAGCTAGAATCACTTCACATGCACAAGCTGATCAGGATTGGAGAGAAAGAATGAATTTATTATCTGATGATTCTGTTCAATACTAACTATTTGCCTTGTTCAAAGAAGGCAATTTACACCCATTGAAAGATCTTCTGACACTGGTTTTCTGAACATGCCAGTTAAAACACATAACAGCATCACTCTCATAAAGCCTCCCAGCTCGAACCAATCTATAGGCAGGGTGGTTCACAGAACCTCATCCGACCATTAACCTTCAGTAACCTTCACTGTCTGCAGAACCTTATTGTCTAGCTGGAAATCAGTATTAAACTATTACTGCTAGAAGTTTATATCTCAAACAATGCCACCCAATCCCCACACAAATCCAGATAAAAACAGCAATACAAGCGATGTAAAGAGCACTTCAGAAAAGAGACCCCCTTCATCTCCCACTAACCAACCATGTTCTCTTCGACAATTTATTTAACCTTCCTGGACCTCAGTTTCCCAGGTAAAATGGGCGTGACTTGGCTCGCAAATGACGTGTATCTGCTGCAGGAACCTTTTAGGTTCACTTACTCTTCCGCCTTACTAGGAAAACCGTGCCGCTACTGGAATCACTACCAGACATCAGCCACATCTTCGTAAGAACTTCAGGTCCTTTCCCACCTATACACCACGTACCACGCCCATTGTGCCCGTGTATTGTTTCTCTTTTCTCCTGGGAAGCAGCCCAGTAAAATGCTAAGCACACACTGGAACCAGAGACTAGGCTGGAATCACAAATTAAATGACTTTCTAGCTGAGGGGCTTTAAGCAAGTCACAACTTCAATGAACCTCAATTTCCATATTATCCTTTTGTTGTATTTTCTTTTTTTCAGATGTTTTCCCCATGCACAGAACACATATGTTTTACAAAGCTGAGATCATACTCTTTATAAAATGGTTGTTTTCACTTAACATTGTAATTTTTATTTTATGCTTTTTAATATTTTATAATTTTCTGCAATGAGCATTACTTTTATTAATAGCAAATATTAAAATTATTAAGTAAAAAAGATTTAATTGTGAAGATTTAATTGTGAAGATTTATTCTGCTCACAAGAAAAATTCTGAACCTGAAAATAAATCCAGAGTGAATTCAATATGCCTATGTTGCCTGAAAAAAAAATATTGAAATAGAGGGAAATATATGTATAAAACAATATAATAAGGAAAATAAAGGGAATGCTGTAGATACTAAAAGTGAATCATCTGAAATTGTCATCATCCAATTAATGTCATTAATATGGGTTTAAGATTTTTATTTTCAAACAACTGTAGAGAAATTAATGTAAAGCAGACCAGTATACTGCAAAGTACATATTTATTTATATTTTCCTTTTATGACTAAAGCACCTTTTTGTTGCACATATAACACATTATTTAGATAAAGTCATGCAAACCTCTTGGGGAAAGTTCTGAGCGCAATTAAAGCATCCGGGGACAGGCCATATGTTACCAAGCATTTTGCACACCTGAACCCCAATATCTAATGACCCAAAGATGCTCATTTATAAAATTAAATAGTCTGCCTTTTAAGAGAGAGAATCAAGCACTGCAAAACATTCTCCATCATATTCACTTAAAACAATATAAAAAAGCTATACAGCTGAAGATTTGAAATGAGCGCGTATAATACAAAAGAAGTTATAATTCATGCCTTGAATGACTATTACGAACATATAATTTTATTTCATCAATCCTATCTCTTCTTCATAATTTTTAAATAAGAAAATTTTCATCAAAATTGGAAAAATAATCATTAGTTATCCTTATTTATTTTTATCTGTGGTAGATAAATGTCTACTTAGCCCTTCCTTTGTTTAAAATTTATCACTGTCTTAGTTTTTCCTTTAGCTAAAATATCTGGAAAATTAATGTGATGTTAAGAAACATACAACTGTAGAACTAGGAATATATTTTCTGAACCAAAACTCAGGATGCATGATCTAAAATCAAGAGCTGTTCAAAAAAATTCAGACTGCATGTGAATATACCAATATCCATCTTCAATTCCTTTCTGATAATTCAATAACAGATATTTTAGAAGACTGGCTCTCAATCATTTTTATCATCCAAATACACTTGTGGGATATAACGTACTCTCAAAAAAAAAAATTCTGCTCACATGTGGGATATAAAACTGAAGGCAACAAACAAACATGACAAAGAGAGAGACTCACAGCACGGATGGTGAATAGTGAGGAAAGAGGGGAAGGCTAAGAGGGGTCAAATATTTGGTGATGGAAGGAAATCTACCTTTGGGTGGTGAACACACATGCAAAATATATATACGAAAAACTGTTGAATTGTACACTTGGAACTTATCTGATTTTATTCATCAAAGTTACCCCAATAATTTTTAATTAAAAAAAATAATAATAACCCTGGCTAAATGCAGCAGCAGATTTGGGGTAGGGGGAAGAAGAGAAGCCTGCACAAAAATTCAGAGAGCACTTAGAAAATTCCTTCTATGCACATCATTGTTTATAAAACTGGTACATCTTTTTTTGAAAATCCTTTAAAAAAAGAACAAATAATTTTCTAAGATAACTAAGTTATAATCATAGCCCAGCCTTAAGGCAAGGAACAGACTAAAGAAACATATTTCAGTTTGTTTCAACCAAGACATATGTAATGGGTAAAAACTTCATACTTGGCACATTCCCATGGGCAAACTCTGGAATATGCCAAATTCCTGGTATTCTAACTGCAACTTGGCCCCTTTCTTTCCTACTCCAGAAAATACATCAAAATATAAATGAAAGACTAAAATCAATGTGCTCTACATTTTTTTAAGGAATGACTACATACTTTAATATTTCAGCTGGTCAGAACACAGAGCTAGAACCAACGTGCTTGAGATGAGCTAGACTAAAATAGTTCCCACATACTGAACGTGAAGACACCTTCTAGAATCACACATCTCCTTTACAGACATCTCACATGAGGGTATCCACAGACTGAGAAAACACAAATAAGCACATGGAACTGGTGACTCTAAGACTCTCTGAGATCTCTGTCCAATTTCAAGTCTCTTTCAAAACATACAAGTCTGATTTGCCAGGCTGAAGAAAAGCATATGATGAAAAGTCAAATAAAGTACCCTACCTGATACGATTCGGGTAAGTATACAATTACATGTTGAAATGATTTTTTTCTACTTTATTTTAACTGGTCATAAGAACCGGAAAAATTTATTTCCACACATTCCTTACCCATGCATGTAAGATTTAATATCATGGAATTTAACGAGTAGCTATTTGAAAAGACTTACACATAAAAACTATTAATCTCATTATGAAAAATGAGAAAAAAACTAAGCACATAATGTTGCACTATAAGACACCGTAATAAATAGTAATGCCACATACTGAGATCATAAACAAAATTTTAAGAAAATCCCCAGGTTTATATGGTTAAACAAAAGAAGGGAAGGGGAAGGGGACGGGGACGGGAAGGGAAGGGA
>NW_006494610.1:765195-768603 GCF_000325575.1 Pteropus alecto
GAGTGAGAAGGAGAAGAAGGGAAGGAGGGAAAAAGTAAGGGAGAGAGGAGGGAAGAAGAAAGGAAAAGAAGAAGGAAGGGAAGAACAGGGCAGGACAGAACAGGAAGAAAGGGGAGAAAGCAAGCAGAGAAAAGAAGAAAATAAAATTTAAAAACTGAAAAATAAATGGACAGAATAACCAGAAACAACTTTATATAGTGAAAATAAAATAGATTCAGAAAGAAAAATCGAGTATTCCTCCAATGCTGTCTTTACGGGGTGAAAGAGCTCCTTTGAGAAACCTGACATTGATGTACCCTGGAGAACTCAAGCATGCAAAATTGAGAGCGACTTGCTGGTTTCCAATTTTTTGTAATTGTGTCTTTTGTAAATTTTATGACACAGAGAATAAGAAGAGTTAAGTGTTTCAGACTATAAAAAATATTTAATAAATGTATTCCTCAGAGAAGGATCATTTAGAAAAGTATGTCTATCACAGTGACAGCACACTCCCTATCAAATGCAGACCATGATTCCAGTCCTCAAAAAACCTTGATCTGGTGAGCACACAATAGAGTATACAGATGTCGTATTACAGAGGTTGTACACCTGAAATTTATGTTATTAACCAATGTTATCTCAATAAATTTAATTTTAAAAAAATCATTTGACCATAAAATATAAAGACACATCTTTGACCTCATTAAAAAAAAAAAAAAAAAACTGACCTCCCCTTCCCTCCCCCCACCCACACACACACACTAGCTAGGCTGATCTCAATTATCATTATGGCTCCTAGAACAAGAGCCATCGCAACCACAACCAAGCAACTTAAAGATCTCTAGATTATAAATCAGTGGCTGAAATTTCAGTCAGAAAGAAAATGGGTATAATGTTCTCCCTATAGTTGGGCCCATTTTGTACTTGCTGAAGAAAATTATAAACACCTAGGCTGTATGAAGAGACTTCCTACACCAAAGTCAGCTTTCTGCAAATGAATTCAAACATGCAAATCAAAGCACTGCCCAAAAGGGAACACCAACCATCTTTACAGGACAGACTTCCTACAGGCTAATGGGCCTGTCGTCAGGATGCCCAGGACTCAGGAAGAGAGAAACAAGACACTACTCATGCTTTCAACCACTGTAAGAGTCTGTCTTTTGGGAATAAAGAATATGAAAGTGACCAGTTCTCCCAAATATCATATATATTTTGCATTTTCTGACATAAATTTCTCTCTGAATCTTTATAGACACTCCAGCCACTGTCTGGGACTAGACATAATTATGGTAATTATGGCTACCATAATTAGGGAGATGGCAAATGTGATCAAACATTTATAGAAAGGAAAAACTGAAGCATAAAAAGTTTCAAGCATCCAAAAATTTCAACCAAATTTCCAATGAGAAAATTAAGGAGGAAGTAAAGTTCTTTTTCAGTTACCCAAAATGTTGAATTTGAAACATAATGACTTACTGGATTACTGGCATCAGCAGAGAACAGTCTGCAAATTTCTAGACATCTTGCACGGGATAGGTTCATAACACCCAGGGTTGGCAGACATGAGCCATGGTGAAAACAAACAGGATGTAAAGTAAAATAAAATCTTACGCTAAAGAGTAAGACTGAATCTGTGCCCAGGCCCAACACTGCAAGATGACAGGAGCCGGTCGATCTGTACAGGCCAGTAGGATTAAATTCTGTGAGACTAACTAGATTGAGAGTTGGGTTCAGAGCATATCCAGAGCCCATACAAAACAGACATCAATAAATCACTGATGTACAAATCTTTGAACTGAAGGGAAGTCTCACAATAAGAAAGAAGTTTTGGGAAAGTGGGAGTGAAGAAGTGAGAGATGCAACAGTGAGAACAAATAAGAGGGTATTGGGATAAAATAGGTAAAGGTGATAAAAGTCCTAAACTGAGGCCGCGGCAGCTGAATTGACAAGGAAGACATTAAAATAAGAGACGACTGTTTGATAAGGATGGAAAAGTAGGAAAAAGATAGATCACGAAAGGCCTTGAAAGCCAAGCTAGGAGTTTGGACTTGAACCTGCAGCTGACAGGGAGCTTTTAAAATACTAAGCAAGAGATCTTGCTTCCGGCATGTCATCAGTTTATTTCATGTAAGCTCTTATAAAAACTCTAAAAAATATAAAGTGTTAAGCGAGAGAAAAGCATGATTCGTATTTCAGATCTGTCATTCTTTGGAACTGGAGGCAAGCAGTAGACAGGGAAGCCAGTCAGACCACCGCAAGCCCAAGCAAGACCGGATGATGCTGACCATGCAGTCAGCAGTGGGAATGGGGACAGCAGGGGGAGACAAGAGCCAAGCCAACACCTGGATCTGGGGCTTGGAGGGAAGTTTAGGACAGTGTCAGTTTTTTGCCTTGGAAAATCATGGGGCTGTTAAAGCTAATCACTGAGACAGGAAAGAGAATACATGCAGGTTTAGGAAATAAAAGAATTAGTAATAGTTTCTAAGTGCTGAGACCAAAGTGACTATGAGATGCAGAGGCAGAACCATCCAATGGGCAGCTAGATATCTGGGTGTAGAGTTCAGAATAGAAAGCTGAGTCAATCACATCGATGCGAGTATAATAACAGAGCAGCCAAAAGCAAGACAGACAAATCACTGGAGGACAGCACGAAAAAGTGATCAGAGGTCAGAGGGTTTCCGTTACGATGAAAGAGACGGGGAAGATTCAACTATGCTCAGAGCCCACGGTGAAATACCTACAAAAAGGAAGAGACTGGAAATGTACATAAGAAGCAATTACGCAAGTTCTTGGCATGGGAAGGAGGGAAAGGAATCAAGAGGACAGGAGGAGGAACTAGCCTCGAACCAAAGAGACAATTCCCCCTCTGAGGCTGAGGTGGGGGTGGGCAGACTGGAGCAAATGAAGATGTATGTGTGGGCCAGGCGCTGACGCCTAATAGTGTTCAGTGTTCTAAGAAGCTGGAGGGAGTTGCGAGTTGAACTGTGTCCACCAAAAATTCCTATACTGAAGTCTTAACCCCCAGTGCCTCCAGATGTGATCTTATTCAGAAACAGGGTCATTGCAGATATAATTAGTTAAATTAAGATGAGGTCATACTGAAATAGGGTAGGCCCCTAATTCAGTATGATTGATCTCCTTATAAAAAGGAGAAATTTGGACACACAGACACTCATTGAGGGAAGACAACGTAAACACACGCAGGGAGAAGACGTCCATCTACAAGCAAAGGAAAGAGGCCTGGACTAGATCTTCCCCTCACAGCCCTCAGAAGGAATCAACCCTGCCGACACTGTGATTTCAGACTTCTGATCTCTACAACTCAGACAATGAATTTCTGTTCTTTAAGCCGCCAGTTTGTAGTAATTTTCTATGACAACTCTAGCAAACTAACACAGAGGGAAAGTCATCTACTAAAGGTAGGAGGGG
>NW_006494610.1:768651-770318 GCF_000325575.1 Pteropus alecto
AGCTACACAGTGCCAGACTGTGCACAGCTGCCTTAGGTTCCAGCTAAGGATGGAGACGATAAATTTATTTATAGAGTGATTTCCTCAAGCAGCTCTTGGCAGCCACGTGGTAAGAGAGGAAAATATGGCAGGTCACAATCAAGGGTGGGCAGAGTAGATTACAAGCAAAGTACAAAGAGGTAAGGCCATGGGGATAGTGGCAAGGGAGTGATGCACCATGAGCAAACGAAGAAGAGGAGGGGGATGTGTTATATGTTGGAATAATGGAATAGGGCGGGTGGAGGGGTCACCTGGAAACTGGAAGCCAGCAAAGAGTCAGAAGGAGGACAGCAGGAGTGAAACAGCTAGGAAGGAAAGGCTGTTTCTGGGATTTAATATTTTAGAAGAGGAAGTTAGGGAATTCTGAAGCTAGACCATTGTATACAACATATACAAATCATTCACAGAGACTGAGGCCTCCGATGGTGACAATGATGATGACGACGATGATGGGGTGAGAAAAGACTGCAAAAGCTTCCACTGCCCTCAGTGGATGGTAAAGAATGACCAGGAGTATCCCCAAATCATATTATCTAATTCCTGTATTCCAATAGTCATAAAAATCACTGCCACATTTATCGCCTCAAATATTGTACTTACATCTTTAAACAAAGAGGGACATGGACAAGAAACTGAGATCAATACACTAACCCCCTCTAGCTCACAAAATGATTACATTAAGCAGACAGGGAACCAGTTAACCTGTAAGGATGTACCTGAAGAAGTTACAGGTTTTCCTAGGATACAAAAAATAAAATAGCTGGAAATGCCTAAACAAGTGTTGGCAGCCCCTTCTACTTCACAAAAATGAAATTACTGAGCACAGCAAAGAATAATTAGAAAACTCATAAATGATCACCAATGTTTTACGAACAAATAAGTGAGTGATCACAGATTATATGCTATAAAGAAATGAAACTTTGCATTTCAAAGGTTTATTTCAATCACTCAAATTTTTATTTTTCTCCCCAAAGAGCTAAGCATAGTCAACACTTTGTTCTGACAATTTATCTAGGCTAAAATAATAGAAGCATGAAGCAGAACTAAAACTACACAATTTAACCTTTTAATTTACTCACAAGAACCATTCATGAACTGCTGTAGCTTTAGACATTTCCAACTCTTTCTACACACATATATTTACACTTAATTGGAGCAGTTTGCTTCCAAAGTTCAAAATGTTTTATGTGTAGTAATTTTATATTGAGGTAGAGTAACTGTATTTCTGACCTTCTATATTTTAAGTACCATTATTTTAAAACAAATCATGAAATCCAAAAATAAGAATCAAAAATTTACCTAAAGTCATACTATAGCTATTTTTCATTGCCTCAGAAAGAATGGAGCCACTCAGGGGACATGGCTTTGGCATTTATTAGGGACCAAAAGGTGAGAATAAAATCTGAAAAGTTCTGTGGCAGTATCATAGATACAAAGTTCACACTTACTAGAAGCTCTCATCAGTGTCAAAACACTATCCGCTTAAACTATGACACAAAATAGCAATCTTCTTTCATCTTTCGATTTGTCTTAACCATTTGTTTCTCCAATTATTTATTTAGCCCCTTCATTTTGGCCAAGTACTGTGCCCAACTCTAAGGCTCTAAAGATCAAAAAGTTTTGTAGGG
>NW_006494610.1:770386-775644 GCF_000325575.1 Pteropus alecto
CAAAAGACAAATTAAAACCTATAAATTTTATTTGAGACATTCTTATAAATGATTAGTTTATCCATAACAAAGGTGTAGATTAAACCCACAAAACATAAAATGCTTCATATTTGAATGAGGGCCCAGATACAAAATGAATTAAGGGCAAAATGATCATCTGTAGAGTGTTCTCTTTCCAAATATGATGGCTTCACCAAAATTCCCTATTCCAACAAAACTGCCTATCATTGTAAATATATGAAGCCCTCAATACTTAATTTCCAAAGTGCTTCATCTTCTCTCTACAACAAGCATTAGTGGGCAGTTCCTGAATAATTCCAGGTTGGTTACGAAAATCAGCAGTCGTGGTATTGCAGCCTACTTAAGAACAAATAAATAAATACATTTTTCAAATGGGTCCATATTTCTTTTTCTCCTCTGTTCAAGATCAAACATTTATACAAACCCTAGAGAAATTCCCAATATAAATTAGAGAACAGCCACTGAACTCCAGCTCCAGGCACTCTGGAGGAAGCCATTCATCGAGATAAGGAGCCCTCCAGCTCATAAATATCAAAAAAGTTGCCACACCTTGATGCCTATCTAAGAAGCTGACCCTGCCCCCTGGGTTTCAAGATTCAAATATTAATTGAATTCCGACACACCGTAGAATTCTCCCAACATCAAGAAGACCACAAAACTAGTTCAAGAAAGCTTCTACCACTAAAATCTGAAGACGATCTTAGAAATCAGTGACTTCCTGTTATATAATCATAGCTCGGGTGCTCTTTTCTGATCTTGGTAAAATTATAATTTTATGTTATTGTTATGCAGGATTCTATCCTAGATTTAAACATAGAAAGCAACTTGAAGATCATAGTCTAACTGACTAGTTTTACAAATGAGAAATTGAGCCCTGGGTAAATTAAATGATTTGCCCAAATAGCTAGAACTGGCCGGTGAGAATCCACATTGTCTGACATTCAAAGCTATTTGCAACAGGTATTTACTCATATTCATTGAACCTTGTTGAATGTTAACCATGTGCAAGACACCCAAAGGATTGCGAACCTGAATGCAGTCATCCTCCTAAGGAATCTAAAAACATGGTAGGTTTTAGACAATATTTTCACAGTTTTAATTAATATGCAAATCACATGAAGGCTTATTGAAATTTTAGAGGAATATATGAAAGTATCTCTCCTCACAGCCCTAATTCTCAATTTTGAAAAGAGTCAGACTTGAGAGGGTGGCTGAGTTAGGGTTCGCTTGCACCCAGGCATGCCTTTCCTACTACTTCTTTCTCCCAGGCTCCGGAACCTGGGTCTTCCTCCTATTATATGGAAACTACCCGGGCCCTCTGAACCTCCATTTCTTCATCTGTGAAATGATGAAGTGAGCACAGGAGCTTCAATGTCTCTTCCAAATGTAGGATTGTGTGATTTACTGACTTGAGATATCTGACCAATCTCACGTGGTGCAAAGGAAGGAAAACACTTTGTAAAAGTTAGGGATAATTCTGTCCCAGATTACAAAATCCAGACTGACTGTGCAGAGGTTTCGGGACAGTTACAGATTTGATATAAACATCCTTAACTTTCACAGAGGCTCCAGACGCCTATTTTTTTTTAAAGCGAATGTCACAGCCTCATGATAGAATAAATAAGGTTTTCACATTCCTAATAATGATTAGAAGTCATCTGTAAAAACATGGGAAAATATCACCTGTGATTGAAAAATAAAAAAATTATTTTAAAAAAACATGGGAAAATATCGTATTTGTTATACATTAAAAGAAAAAAAGGCATGATATAATGTATGGGTTGTGGTTTTTGTTTTTGTTTTGTAACATGAGAAAAGAAGCAGAAGAACTTTCAACAGTGGTTGTAGCTGGATAACAGGATTTGGGAGACTTTTCTTTCTCCTTTTCCTTATTTTTCTTTTTTATGTAAGCTTAAATTACTTCTATAATTATAGGGGAGACTTTTCTTTATAAATAGAGAAAAAGTGCTCAATATTCTCACATTGATTTTTTCTGAAAAGAAAGAAAATACTTTCCTAAAAATACCTCAGTAACACTGTTAAAATTCCAGAAATACAAGTTTAGAAAAGAACATCATTATTACCTACTACAGATAGGGGGAAAGAGATTCCCCTATTGCTTCAGGTCTAGAATAACTAAGTTTTATAGGATGTTTCAGGAATGCTGGCAGGGGAAGTTGCTTTGGAGTCCAGGGACATATAGCTTTGCAGAGCTGGCCCCAGGAAAAAAAAAAAGAAAAAAGAAAAAGCGCGGTTGCAGCAGAGGAAGCAGCAGACCGTGAGAGCTAAATGACACTGGCCTCATCCAGAAATCCCAGTCTGGAGCAGGTTCTCCCTGAGTGGTCCTTCCCTGCACCGCAGCCAGCCACATGGCCAAGGGAACTTTCCATGAGCACGAACGTGCTTTCCTCTCTGAAGCACTATAGCAGAGAGAGGACAGGTAGCATATTTCATATTGCAACTGTTAAATCAAACAACCACACCAAACTAATGTATGCTTTCATTAGGCTGCAGGATAAACACATCGTGTAGACACATCTGTGTTCATATGTAAACATGCGATAAATACACACATGTGGCCCAGTTTACAACACAGATCAATTACTGTGGCTTTAGATGGTGACAATGAAATACCACTCTACGACGCTCCTGAGAACATTTTGTAAACATATTTCTTCTCTGGTGATTTCCACTGATACACAAAAAAAACTCAGAAAAGAGTACAATTGAAAAATCACATTGAGAATGCTATTAATTACATATGATCCCTCTGCCTCACTTGAACAGGCTTTTTGCTACTTTGCAGCAACTAGATAAAGACAGATCTGATATACAAAGAATAGGAAAACTAGAACAGGAAAAGTCAGCTCCTCCTTTGGGAGTCTGACAGACGATATGTGGCGTCAACATCTCATCACACCCTAATTCGGAGGAGGGCTGCAAGGGACCTGGAATTCCCCACTTACGAACACGCACCTCACACTGGGCTGCGCCAGCACTGCCACCATCAAGAACACAACACAAAGGCCTATAGGTGTTTTTTGTTTGTTAATTTAAAAAGACCTATTTCTGTTGATGGCCACCGAAATTCAGTTGAATGATTATTTAAAATCGGAAAATAATATAATGTAACTAAAGAGATGTCACCTCTTTAAGGCTTTTTTTTTTTCTGTTTCTAAGTGTGAAGTTGGCACCTACTGACTTTACCTGGCAGTAATTAAATACATCTAACATTAGATAAAGACATTTAACCTACCTCATCAAAGGTGGTGTCATCTTTCTTCAAAGCTATAAAATAAAAAGGGAAAGGAAAGTTATTGTAAAACATCTCAAAGAGGCCAAGTATCTAAGCTCTAAAAAACATAAAAAACTAAAGCAGTATGGTGTTTTCATTTTAGAAAGTAAAACTGTACCCCAACCTGAATAACAATGTTATGATACAAATAAGAAAACTGCAAATGAGAGAGAGAATTGCACAGCATGCATCTTTGTGAAACACTCATAAATATGTAAATGGTACTGTCTTCCCAAGTATGGAAAAGTATGCATATCTTTCCTCTATCTCTTCTTTAGTAGGAAAATGTTTTAATGCAAGTGTGAAAGACTTAAACAGTAATCTTAAAGAAACTTCCCCTTAAAACTTCCATGTTTTGAGCATATATCATCATTACGCATGGTGTATGGACCTCCCAAATCAATTTGTTAGGATGACGCCCACTCTGCACAGTGCCCTGAATGAGATTTTCATATTGAGAAAAGTTTAAGTACTGTGATGAAAGACCAAGCATGTAAAATAAGCACTGCAGAGACATATTTCAAACATTTCAACATGATAAATTTTATAACAAAGTATCACCAAAGGAAACAATACATTCAGAATATTTTATTGGAACTAGCAAATACTTGAAATTTATTTTATATATACATGGCTTCAGAACTGGAATTTTATTACTCTAGGAGAAAAAGAAGTATTTCATGCACAGTGGCAAACACCTAGTCCCTTAAATCGTACAATTAATTAGAATGTTTCCTATTAAGGTAAATGTACAAAGTTGCTAATTTAGCTGAAACCACTAGTTGGAGAAATGTCTCAGATGTATGGAATTGTGCATAGATGTTTATTGGTCTATAGGGAATAGTTCTGTTCCAGATAGAAGCACTTGGGTAGCTCTGACTTAGAAAGCTATGTTCTGACAAAACAATGGAAAGCAAATTATTTTGGAAATTAAGCTTTGAGAAGTCATGTGACTAAACGGAAGTTATCACATCAAAGTTTACATTATACAGTCTAGCAATCTTGAAAAAGTTATTTTTTTATGTGTTATACTATAATTTTGTCTTTTTAAAACATCAAGAAGTACGTGGTTGTGGTGGTGAGTTAAGGGCGATGAGGGCAGGTTGAAGGAGATAAAATGGTTCTGAAAATTTAATTCCTAATCTTCTCCTTTCGCCTAAGAAATTGATCTACAATAGATTTCTCTACTTCCTTTATTAGAGAACAATTTCTTCTGAACGGAAAATTAAAAACAGTTCTCTGTCCCAGCCTCAAATGGTTTATCTCACATTCAATTACACATATTTTAATGTATATTTGACTAAATTTACATTACGTCTAAAAGAACCTATTTTGATAAAAAGATATAAGATCCTACGTGATCTTAATGGTTAGTGTAAGTTCTTAATGGTTACATTTTAATTTAGAATGTAAAATTTCTAATCTAGAAAGCTTTCTTTAAATATCAGTCAACAATGTAACTGGATATACCCCTCACTCCTTCAACCCAAGGCTCATCCTTTAATTAACATACTTGACTAGTGAGTCCGGTCATAAAATACTAATGACGTATGTAAATATAGACATGTCACTCCATCTAAAAACAAAACTATTCTTTGGAATAAGAAATGATTAGTTCATTGATTTCAAATACAACATCAATCATTGTACAGCCTCATACCTAGCGCATTTAACAAAGGTTAATCGAAAACACATTATGTGGCTGCCAAGCAAGATGCAAATAGCAGCAAGCTTATAATTCACAGTGCGCACTTTTAAATATATTCACTTTGGACACAATAAAGGTTCTGAAAATTTAGCCATGGTTCTTCTTAAGCAAAGCATCCAATAGAAATTACAGTTGATATTATTCCTTAAAGAATTGCAAATATGGAATGAAGACTCTCAAGTTGAAAGATGAAAAAAGCAGAAAATTAGAATGTCTCCAACACCCAGACCTATC
>NW_006494610.1:776232-781382 GCF_000325575.1 Pteropus alecto
GCAAGATGCAAATAGCAGCAAGCTTATAATTCACAGTGCGCACTTTTAAATATATTCACTTTGGACACAATAAAGGTTCTGAAAATTTAGCCATGGTTCTTCTTAAGCAAAGCATCCAATAGAAATTACAGTTGATATTATTCCTTAAAGAATTGCAAATATGGAATGAAGACTCTCAAGTTGAAAGATGAAAAAAGCAGAAAATTAGAATGTCTCCAACACCCAGACCTATCTCCTTCTTGCCCCTTAAGTTCTGCCAATTCCTCCAACATTCTGGATAACAGGGTGGGGTCTGGAGGTAGAAAGAAAAGGAAGAAATAGAAGAGGGAATTGTAGATGTATTTTCTAAGACATAAGGAGCAAGAAGCCAGAGTCTCTCCCTTGCACACTAATCTCAAGCCTAGGATACCACAGGGGGGACATTTTAAGACCAAGAAGTCTATTGCTTCATTGAAGCCCTTCATCGCTAGATTGACATCTTACAGTTTCTTTAAATATTGAATCTTTGCCCTGAACAGCAGTTAATAGTAACAGCAAAGGCCAATTAAAGGTGTCGTTGCCAAGTATTTATCAGGTCACTGATGAATAAACTCTGACCTAAACAAGCACACAACTCATTATGGATTACATTCCCTGATTGTCATTAATCATTCATGAAAATGCAAACCAACAGTTGTGTTCAAGGGTATCATGAAATAACAAGCATATTACACATTTCTGAGTTAACAATTTAAGATAATCAGATATTCTATTCAGTCCTCTGCTCAGACATTGATTGCTTCCTTTAGAAAGCTTTCCACGATCTCACCAAGACTATAATGGTGTCCCTCCTATGTTCTTTGATAGCAAATTATGCTAATTTGCATGGTAGATTTTGTCACTTTATACATATTGTCAATGCCCATTCATTGGCCTGTCTTCTCTTAAAGTTTCTGAGGACAAAGACTGGTAACAATGGTCACTGGATCTGAATGCCAGCACAGTATCTAGAACATAGGAAGTACTTAATAATTATTTGTTGAATTAATGAGTTACACTTCAATAGCAAAAGGACAGCATCTTATATTTTGAGACACACTAAGGTTTTGTCATATGAAAAACATATATTCTCTAATGAAAGTATCATAGATCTAAATTCCATTTCATAGTTTTCAAATTAAAGCCTTCTGAAACTACACTGGGAGGCTATGGTACAAGTTAAATTTTGTGTATGAACCTTTAACCTTACGTTTCTCTTTTCTGACAGAATTGACTTATCAAATGACACTAGACTCTAGAATTACACACTTACAGAACAAGATAACATACTCAAAAATTCAGTGTAACCACAGCCTCTTCCTTTTATTCAGTTCTCTCATAAACTCTTTTAAAGAAATGATATGTGGGTTTCATCTCAAATATCACAGAGTATAAACTTCCTTTTTGGAGATAATCCAAATAAATGTGAAGAAATGCATTTAAACAAATATGAAGACATGTCAGTTTGACCTTAATCTTACACTGGATGTTACAGAAAACCTTCTTCTAGTCTACATTCAAAATAAAAAAAGAAACAAAAAGATGAATTTTAATATAAACATTTTTAACAAGTTCCCATTTATCTTTGTTTATGCTAACCTAAATTTAAAAAAAAAAAAGTGAGACAACTATGGTAATTCCTAAATAAATGAACACCCTAACACTAAATCCTACTCAGCAGAAAACCATAAATACTACTGAAATCAATGGATGACTTTGAAATTCAATTTCAACCATCTTATAAAAGAACCATAGGTGTGTAATAGTCACTCCCTGGCAGATGTTGTAAATTAGAGTGCTATGGCTTGAAAGCCAATGTGTTTTATTAAACCTTTTATAATACGGTAATCTCAGATCAGCTATATTTGAGGTGGGCAATGATAAAGTTGGCGTGATCTTTCATGCATGGATAAATTAAACATTAGCACTGCCACTTTTATACAGTCAGAAGTATTATCATTAATAATAAACTTTGATTGAATATCACATACTTTCAAAAACTGTCCTCATTTTCTGTAGATGATTACTACTTTCTTATGGCTAGACAATGATATTGTATATTTTATCACATAACAAGCTACACTTTTGAATCACACTAAAAAAGCAAAATAAATTCAGTATGTTTATTTCAAAAGCCATCATAGATTGGTTAAAAGGAATGAATATGTTGAGATATTGGATTATTCAACAGAAATAAACAATTTATTCTTTGATCTCCTCATGAAGTACCAATGAAGAAAGGAGGAAGATGGCGGATAAACTTGGAAGAAATTGGAAAGAATAATAACTGCCTTGAGTAATGATTTCTACCATGTGAGAGATATTGCACTGTATACTTTATGTGTTTTATCCAATTTAATCTTTACGACAACCTTAGGAAAATTTGCAAATGACAACTCTGGGGTTTAGGGGAATTCTGCTAGTTGCCCAAAACACACAGCATGCAGAGAAAACAGTGCTAATCCAGACCAGCCCAACTCCAAAATCTGTCCTGTTTACAGATCAGCTATACTATAAAGTCAGTAGCCGCTTCCTCTGTTACACTTCTTGCTTTTCATCTAAAAAACCAATTATGTCAGTATGATACAATCACAATCACAAATAATGATAACATATCATGAACATCTATTGAGTCTTTATTACATATCACACAGGACATCACATGTATTATTTCACTAAATGCCAATAACAAAACTGAGTTTTACATGAAAAACTGCAGCTCGGAAATTGAGGGACCTGTCCAAGGTCACTCAGCTACAAGTGGCAACACCAGAAATCCCCAATCTGACACACAGCCCATAACGCCCTTAATCTATGCACTATATAATCCCATAATAAAGCCTCAACAGTCTCTAGAACCTTCAAAATCCTTAATTAGATTGATTTCATTGCTTTTTGATTTTGCAAATAAAATAGCAAGAAAGTAAAAAATAACGAATTCATTTTTCTGTAATGCTGCAGAAAAATTCTCATAATTGTGTTGGGCTTGGTATCCAATTATAATCACTTAAAATCTCTATTTTATTTTACAGTATTCCAGAATGATATTTACTAATCATGACCCTCCACCAATACAAAAAATAATCAGTTATTTTTACTGCACTGTACTGTTTCCAAGAAGGAGGAACTAAAATCTACTAGATCTTAGAAGACATTTTAACAAGAGTTGGAATCAAAAGGAGTTTCATATCGCTAAATCTCAGTAAGCTAGAAAATCCAATTAACTCTAATACCCCATTTGCCAGCATTGTAGTTAATCCAAATTTTACTGACTGTGGATCAAAACCTTAAAATTATTCAAACATAAGGAATTTTTATTAATGTCCTTGGTTTCTTACTGATATAAAATTGCAATGAATTATTTAACACAAAACTGGAAGGGCTCCAACTGAGTCATTAGCATTAATAAATATACAGTTAATGTGTTTTAAAACAGGGCTTAATGGACTCCAGAACCTGCCTCTGTGATGGTTTGGGACCAGGAGCTGAAACATCCTCCTTAATAATGAACACCCACTCAACACCTTGCTCTCTCTCACTCTCCTTGGCTTCCAACTTCAACTGAACGTACACTCTTCACATTCTTACCTGTCAAAGGGAAACTGCAAATATCTAATATATATAATAAATAAAACCAGGACTAAATATTGGTTTCACACCATAACTTTACAGTTATCTTCTAAAAGATTTTGTATCCCAATACAAAATTTTAAGTTAAAAGACAAAAAAAAAAAAAAAAAAAAACCCTAGGCTAAATTTTTGACCCATGTTTTCTTTTTAAGAAAGTTGGCATATTTTCTAATGCACTTACATAATGATTTTTAAATAAATGGATGGAAGGGTGACTACAAAGATCATATGCACCCCAGGGTTTTATTGTAAGGAATGAAGGACCTTATGCTTAATTTCCATTAACACCTTCATTAACGTGGATGACATGTTAAACAAGTGAAACAAAGGCTAGAAGGCTTCTCAGGAACTCAGAGGTTGGCTATTTTTAGTGCTTGCATGATTTTCTTGCTGAAAGCAGTTACCTGTATAGATGAAAGTTGTGTTAGAGGAAGTCACCGTCTTAACGTTAAGAGGGGTTTTCTGTGGCCAATCCTAGAAGTCTAACAAACCCATTCCACGGGATACTGTTGTCACCCCGTTATAGTCTGTGACATGGATTTATTCTTAAATGTCCTAAACCTTTCTCGGTCGCTTTTTATTTGTTGGTCAGTTGGTTGGTTGATTTAAAGACAATAGCCCCAGAGCTCTAGCAAATGTAAGAAGTTCAGGAGACTTATTCCTAAGTGTTCAGACAAGTTCACAGTGCGCATTTCTCTGTAGCAATGGAAAAATTCAGAGACCTCGGGACTGAACACCCAAATCTCACCTTCGAGGACCCGAAGTACCAAACAAAAGATCCCAAGGTATCTGTCCCACTTCTCTTTAGGTTGGATGTGTCAAACAATACTAAGGCACAGCTCAACGTTTCGCCAATTTCTAAAGCTAAATTACTGACGAAACACCGAATACCAAAGCCTGCGCACAAAAAATAACTAGTGACCCACGCGGTCGCACGGCCCCGTGTGCGGCGGGGCCCGGGGCGTCCCCTCTCCTTTACCCCGCGGGCGCGAAAGCCCGAGCGCTAGTGGCGAATACGGGAAATCCAAATTGTAGGCTTAAGATCATCCACAAATGAAACCCCAGATCCTGAAGGAAAGGGGTGTCTCTGCTTTCCGTCGTCACCCTCCCCCAGGTCTGGGCAATGGTCCCTCCACCCTCCGCGCGCAGCTTAGCGCACCCCACGCGAGCCCCGGGCGGCCGCGGCACTGCGAGTGCCAGGAGCGCGGTGCCGAAGGAGCGGGCGCAGGGGCGCCGGGCCAGGTGCCGCGGGCAGCGCGCCACTCACCAATGCGGCTGAAACTCTCCGACAAAGTTCTCCGCAACTTCTTCATCTTGCCGATCTTCTCGGCCGGCTGCGGCTCAATGAGATCGCACATCTGGGCGACACCGGGACACGGCAACTTCCCCAAACTGGTCCAGAGCGGAGCGCAGACAACGGCGAGGGCGCGCGACACCGGGAAGGCGGCGCCTCCTCCTCCGCCTCCACCTCCTCCTCCGGCCGGGAGGCGACGCGCGCGGCT
>NW_006494610.1:781891-826109 GCF_000325575.1 Pteropus alecto
CGCCCCGCCTCGCGATGGGGGACCCGGGCCGGTGCGGGGGCCGAGAACCCTCAGGCCTGGGAGCGGGCCGCGACTGGGGACCCTGTCTCTGGCCGTAGAGAGGCCCCCAAAAGGAAGGAGGTTGAGTCTAGATCGTTTATTCGAGCGTTTATCTCCCTGCCACAAACGCATGTGGAAAGATTGCGGAGTTGGGGGTAAAGGGGTGGCTGCCACAGCTGCCTCCGGGTCGCAGGAGTGGAAAGGCCTCGAGGATGCACTCAGTTTAACAGTGACTTTCCTTTTTAATTTTGCCAAAGAAGCTGTGAAGTGACAGATGCAAAGGGAAAGAAAGGTGGCCCGTTTTTTTAGGAGAGTCAAGAGCGAAAGCAGAAGCTTCAACTGCAACCCCTACCCCTCAAGGCTTGGCTAGTGCTCTGTTCCGTTCCCTTCATCCCCGTATCACACTGAGAGACGGCATGTAGATGAAGCTGATTTCTGATATGAATACCGAGTTCTATAGTAAATAGCTAACAAGTCCTTATTCTATTTCCCCTGTTAAGAATATATTTCTAAATTGGAAGAGTTAGAGACCAAAAAGAGTCTGACCTCCTCCTCCTCCACCTCAAAAAAAAATGAACTTTAAAAGGGGGATGGAGGGATTGCTTTATAAAATCCCAGAACAAACAATTCAGGCGGCGACACCCATCATCTTCATTCTACTAAAACGAGTGCTCCAAATGTCAGTCTCCCAGGGGAGAGAGGAGGAAGATGGGGGAGGGCCTGAATGTGCTGGTTTGGGGCCAGCAAACTCCTTATGAATAGAAGTTTAGTAATCTTGAGTCATCGGGCTGCGTAATAAGAGCTTGTGAGCTGTTGACAATGCTGTTTGGTTTAAAGGAAGTTTTGGGGAGTTTGTGTTTTGTTAATAGATTTTTATCTTGAAACAGAAACTAGCCCCCTGCCTTCCTTAAATTGTGAGGTAGAACACTTTGATTTGTCTACTCCGCACTGAGCACATTATAGAGTCTTGATAGATTGCAGCTGATAAGACAGGAAGTCAACCAAAGTGGGGAGCACAAGAGGGTGGGAAATCCATCAGGAAAGTCGATAAGAGTTAAAAGGCAAGGATGTTAGGTCCTGGCGACCAAATCTAGATATCACAGATAGCACCAAGTGTGGCCTCAGAAAAAAGTTTCACTTTTACCACTTCCTCAGGTTAATCAGGGAGAAAGTTATCAGAGCTATGAATGGAAAGACAAAAGCTACCAATCAAAGTACTGATGGGCTCTACCTACTGGTAAACAAAGATGAATAAATAACCATTAATTTAATAAAGTCTGACTGCTATGTGTTTGTGGCTGCCATGTTACCCACTCTGACAATGGCTGTTTCATGTGTGTAATTTCTGTTTTACATTCCCAGTATTTAGTATGGCCGACTTTTTAAAAGATCTATTTCTGCGTGAATAAATTATGGTATAAGTATACAAAGTTATAATAGGCAAATGTTTTTTAATGAGCTAATCGATATATATTGATGTATAAATATGTCTAGGGTAAGTGAAAAAAATATTTACCATTAACTCATTTGTGGAAAAAATATACATATATATGTTTCTATATGCATAAAATTTTTCTGAAAAAAAAACTTTTAAGTGTGCATACCCAGAATAGAATGTTTCCTTTGCACTTTATACCTTTAAGTATAATTTGAATGTTTTACCCAAACACTGCATTACTTTTATAATAATAAAAATCCTAATTTAAAACATAAAGAAAATATTCATTTCATTTTTACCTATCCCACTCCAAAACTTCAGCTCTCCTACCTCTAAAAAAAACTTCACCTAATTACAACAGAATACCTAGCAGGAAAAACAGTTGATAGTAGTAGACCAAATACACCTTGGCAATTCTGAATAACCAACTTTCTATGACATGTTTATCTGCTTCCTTTGTTGGTTACATATTAAAATGGATAATTTTGCAAGAAACTGTAATAGAAAAAAATTTTTTAACGATATTTTTAAGATATGTACACTTATGTTATAGGATTCAACTCTCATTCAGTTGTTTCACATTTGCCTTCATCTTCAATTTAAGTTTCCTGAGAGCAGGAACCGATACAAAAGATGTTATGTATATTTCAATAGTGGATGAAAATTAAATGTTTGTCAAATGAATATAGAATGTATTGCTGCCACTGAGAAGTGATGCATTATCCTCAGAAACGAAGATGACTATCCAGCATCTGTGTGGCGTATGTATTTTCAGTGGGAGGATGGATCAGTGCCAGTTCTCCATCTGAACTTCTGGTTCATGAGGTTATAGTTTGGGGCTGGTCTGAATTGAAGGCGCAGTGTCTGAATACAAATAGACAAGCTTACCTAGGATCTGAACCCAGCATTTAATCAAATTCATCAGTTAAAGTATGCATGTGTATTAATTAGGCCTGGAGTAGTAGCAAAAGTGGCTGTAGACCCAGGACTCATGAGTTCTAGTACCAACTCTATCATTAAGTATTGTGTGGTCTAAGACAAGTAAGTGATTTATTCTTATCTATAAAATGAAAGGCTTGAACTAGATGACCTCTAGGGTCAGTTATAGTTGCAAAATTCTGATTTCAAGTCGAATGGTGAAATTTCTCCTCTCCTAGCGTCTAAACGGAAGTCAGATACATTAATGAAGAGTAATTAATGCACAAATAGGAGACAAAGATCCATTGACAAAAATTCTGTGAAATTTAATTTAAGATACATTAGTTCTAGTCATGTTATACATAAATTATGTTTTTATTATAAATGGATCTTGTCTATATAAGAAAAATAACAGGCTGATATTCTGGCAGTATATTTTAAGGGAATGAATATTAATCCGAATAATATGAACTATAGAGGATTTGATTAGAATATAAAGTACCAGCAAATGCAGAAACAGATTTACTGACCTGAAGCAATATGAAAAGATATTATCAGAGAAGAGAAATCCATGAAACAAGCATGATAGAGATGCAGAGAATAGATTTGGAAAGTGAAGTTAAAGAGAGAAAACATGTGTTTGTCAATGTAAAATTTAGAATTTAACCAAAGCATAGATAGATAAAGATTAACACATATATAGTCAGGGTATCAAAATTTACATAATTAAATATTCCCTTAGAACTCTAAATAGTCACCCTAGTTAATTATTTTTACGATCAAATATCATCCTCCTTTTTTGAACACATCCAGGAACTGAAGAGGCACAAGGTTAAGTGACCTAGACCAAATTCCCAGTGAGTCATCAGTGAAACTGTTACATGGAATGCAAAACTTCTGTGACCAACTTTTAGGTTTCAACTGTTGGATAATGTCCAGTCTTAAGCAAGCATTCCTTCTTCTTCTTTTTTTTTTTTTTTTTTTTTACGAAAAGCAAATTAAAATCAAAAAGGGGAGGGAAATGAAAGGTTGCAGAAACCATTGTAAATCATTGTATTCACACTCAGGTAAATGCAGGCTCCCCCTCATCTCTTCCCCTTCCTCTTTTATCAGACATCCCTTGCCTGCTTATTCCAAATTCAAATCCTTTTTGCATTTACAGAAATCACTCCCTGCTGACACAAACCTCCAGGAATAAGACCTATATTTTGTTTTATAGGTAATTCATTATATATTTCCAGAGACCTAGGGACCCAAGTAAATTGATGTTCTCTCAAATGACTGCAGGAAGAACAAAGAAGTTGCAAAAATATACAAATGATGTCAAGCATAAATTAGCTCAGAATAGTTTTAAAGAAAATAAACTACTGGAGTCAAAGTGTACATTAAAATGCTTATAAAGTCCCCTCTCCTATTAAACCATGCATAAATATTACAATGGCAATTTATTCCTAGTTTTCATTGTTATATAATTTATACAATAGAAGTTTATATAAGAAAATATCTACCACCATTTCTAACTAACAGAAACTATTACACAAACAAATGGGCCTAGAAATATCACAAGACTGTCCCCAAGATCATCACACAGTTTCCACTTTTAGATTGAGACACACTCAGGTTATCAAAAATCTTTTCATTTATAAAACATTTTCGTAGCATATGTGACTTTTTTTTCTTTTGGTATACTTTAGGTATAATTTTGGTTGCTCTTATTATATCAATAGAAACTATTCTGAAGCAGAGTGAATTTAAAGAACTGGCCAAACTCAAATAGGTTAGTGAATGAGTAAAAACTCCTTAATTCTAGCCCTGTATTTTGCTTTTCTCTACCTTATGGGAAGAAATTAAAAGTGCTGTATTGAAAATGCACTACTGACTTTGAAAAGAGGTTCCTTTCTACTCAAATTGGTGTTTGTAAATGAACTAAACATTCTAAAACTATCACATGTTGAGTCATTGTAGCGTACGTCAGTAATGGATTAATAAAATGCAATGGAAAAATAAATAAAATGCAATGGTCATAACCAATACTTAATCCAATATTTCTCATCTATGAGGATGAGTTTATATCAAAATTATTCAGTGTTTTAGTCTGTTTGGGCTGCTATAACTGAATACTGTACATTGAGTGGCTTATAAACAACAGAAATTTATTTCTCACAGTTCTGGAGTCTGTAAGTCCAAGATCAGGGTGCCAGCATGGTTGAGTTCTGGTGAGAACCCTCTTCCAGGTTATGGATTGTCAACTTCTCACCAAGTCCTCATATGGCAGAAGGAGTGAGGGAGCCCTCTGGGCCCCCTTTTATAAAGGCACTAATCCCATTCATGAGAGCTTCACCCTCATAACCTAATCAGCTCCCAAAGACCCTCTAAATACTATCAAAATGGGGATTATGTTTCAAAGTATGAATTTAT
Organism: Pteropus alecto; assembly: GCF_000325575.1. NCBI lineage: Eukaryota > Metazoa > Chordata > Mammalia > Chiroptera > Pteropodidae > Pteropus > Pteropus alecto. Next base: position 786,705 of record NW_006494610.1, read on the forward strand.
GAGGGGGGGGGCGGGACACAAATATTCAGTCCATAGCACTTGGGGAGAATTTTCAAAAGACCACTCTGGAACATCCTAAGCAAGAACTAGAGGCTCAGGAGGAGAAGAGGCACATACAGAATGAAGAAGCTTCCAAGACAATTCTTGTACAACCTACCAAGTAAGACATGCTGATCTTCTCCCTTAAAGAGCAATGTGATAGTAATTATTTGTTGAAAGTCAGATACAGAGGACAACATAGAAATACCCATGGAGTATAAAAGAAAATAAGGTTGGAGAGGTAACAGCCTAGATGTGTTTCAAACAGTTCAACAAAAACAAACAAACAAACAAAAAAAAAAAAACAGGGTTAGGAGCCAGGACATATGAATGTTCAGTTCTAGAACTTTCTTTCATGACCTATATAGCATCACCAATCCTCTGCTTCCTCATCAGTGAACTAGAGATATGGTCTTACCCACCTATAAATTTAAAGGATCATTATCTCCTTTTCCCAGTCATGTATATTTGATTTCTTCTAATTACAAACCAAGAAAACGGGAATAGGCCAACATAGTTGAACAGAAAGAGACTGAGAGAATCAGCTTCTAGGACTATCTCTGTTTTAAAATACACATATACCTTCAGTACCTCGTGTAATGAACACCAAGAAAGCAGATGAGTAGCTGGAGACTATCTCACACGTAAGACTATCTGTTGTTCTAGGAGTGATGGGGAGTCTTGGGAGGATTCTGAGCAGGACAGTGACAAACTCTGATTCGCGTTATATTAACTTTCAATAAAGCACAGCCTTTGGACTTGGGGACCATCATCACCCTTTCCATTATTCTCTAGAGCTGAGATTCCATGTGGCTATTGAGCAGTTGAAATGTGGCTGGTCCAAATGGAGGTGAACTCTAAGTGTTAAAGGTACACCTTTTCAAAGATTTGGTATCAACAAAAGAAAGAAAGAATGGAATAGATCTCATGAACAATTATATTCACTATATGTTAAAATGATAACATTTTAGATATACTTGGTTAAATAATAATGTTTGGTTAAATATAATATTCAAGTTAATTTCACTTATGGCTTTTTGCTTTTTTAATGTAGCTACTAAAAAAGTTTTAATTACAATGTGGATGGTATTATGTTCCTATTGGACAGCATTGGTCTAGACAACTGCTCTCAGTTTCAGAATGCTATAAAGACAAATGAAATAACTTATGTAGGGCTCTCTGAGTTTTCTTAAACATATTATGTAACATCAAGCTAAATTATTGAGGATGATTGTCAGCCAAAAAATGTACTGTTCTTTATAAGCCAAAGATAATGTTACCAACTTGGTCGTGGTTTTGTGTTGTTTTTCCAACAGTAGTGATGAGTTTGCACAAAGTCATCTGTAATGTTTTCCTCTTCCCACCCATTTCACCCCCATCTGGTGCTCCCTTATGACCAAAACAGCATATTTTTGAAATACCTTGCCCAGGTTAAGAATGTAGTTCTCTGGCCATGGAATATTTTCTCTATGCAAAGCATCCAGTCCTGTATAGGTTTGCATCTCAGTCTATTTAACATGAAATTCTAATTATCTGGTTTACCCAACCAAGAAGATTTCCAATGTCAGTAATTATATCTATAATTAGAGAATACTCTTGATTCTTTTACATTTAATTCTAAATATGACTATAAGAATGTACTTAGAGTGAAAAAATTTGCACACGTCTGGCCAAGAAAGTTGTTTTTCTTTGTGAATTTGTATCTGTGGAAAGTCTCACAGTGTTATAAATTAAATCATATTTTGATTTACAGATGACAGCATTAAAATATTTTAAGACGATGGAATTATTGGAAAAGATATATCTATATTACTCTATCCTAAACCTTGAACACCAGTAGGAAAACAGACGAGTCAAATAGAGCCTCCTTCATCTTCTTTGCCTACTCGCTTCTGCTCCCATCACTTTTTTCTCTCCTGTTAGGTAGATGACAGGCCTTTACTCTCAATTTTCAGTCTCCTTCTCAAGGACCTCATTACTTTGCTTAATCATTCTCTCCTGCATGTCACTATTCCCTTCCCTATTGGATCATCTCCAATAGCAAACAGTTTTAAAATCTTCCATCTTTAAACACATACACCCCTCCTTTGGCCCCACATTTCCTTCCCTTTATAGCTTCTCTACTCCCCTTTACAATAAAATCTTTCCGAAGGGTTGCTGATAACTCTGTTTCCATGTCTTCACCTCCCATTTATTTTTCAATGCACTTAGATTGTCCAGTGAAATTGTTCTTGTTAGAGGTAAAGTAAGACCTCCATGGACCCAAATGCAGAAAACAATTAGATTGTCCAGTGAAACTGTTCTTGTCAGGGGTAAAGTAAGACCTGCATGGGCCCAAATGCAGAAAACTTCTCTTTCTTCATCTTGCAAGACTCTGGCAGTATATGTGATACAGTTGGTCACTCCCTCCTTAAAATACTCTTCCCTTTATTTCCATGATGCTTTACGCTGGTTTTCCACCTATCCAACTAGCTACTCATTCTCAATTTTCTTTCTAACTCATTTGTTTCTATCAGACCTCTAAAGTTGTGGACCCTCTCATTCCTCGGCCTCTCCTCTTTATCTACTGTTTCCCTAGATGCACCCAATCATCCCCATGGCTTTAAATGCCATTTAATTGCTGACAATTTCCAAGTGTATATCCCAAATGTAAATTCCAGATTTATATATCCACATAATTGAATCTCAACTATTTATCTCAAACCTAACATGTCTACAAATGAAATATTGATGTTTTCTTCCCATACTAGGAGAAAGGAGAAGAAGAAGAAGAAGAAGAAGAAGAAGAAGAAGAAGAAGAAGAAGAAGAAGAAGAAGAAGAAGAAGAAGAAGAAGAAGAAGAGGAGGAGGAGGAGGAGGAGGAGGAAGGAAATAATATTTTTTTTGCTCCAACTAAAATCTAGATGTCCCTTACTTCTCATACTTAATAATATTTAATCCATCAGCAAACTGTCTACCCTACCTACAGAATATGTCTCAAACCCTTCACCTTCTATTTATCTCCATTGCTACTGCTTTAGATTGGGGCATTATTATCTATTACCTCCTGAATGACCATTCTGTCTCCATTCTTGAACCTGCCCAGTTCATCTTTAAAACAGCCAAAGGGATCTTTTAAAACCATAAATCAGTCTATGTCACTCTCCTGTTTAAACTCTTCCATGGCTTGACAACTTCCCCTTGCACTTGGAATGAGATCCAAGTACTTGACCATCACTCACAGATCTGCATGAGTCAGCCCTTACCTGACTCTCCATCTTCATCTTGTGCCGCCCACCTTCCATCCCCACTCTGCCACCTTGGGGCCTTTGTACCTGCTGATCTTTCTACCAGGAATGCTCTGGAACTCCAACCTCCTCCCCTCATTTGAATGACAGACTTCTTATTTTCATCCTTCAGTCTCAATTAAATGGTACTTGACAGAGTCTTGCCAGATTACTCCTTTTAAAACCTCATCCATTTATTCTTTTACAAGGTTTTGTTTGTTTTTCTCTTAGTATTTTCCACAATTCTACTTACATATTTTTTATCTATTTGCTTTCTTGGCTGTCAGCCCCTTCTTTCTCCCTTGTCTTGGAAGCCAGTTTGAGTACCAAGTGTGTATCTGTCTGCATGCCCTTGTCAGAGGTTTCATAAGAACAAGCCTGTGCTGGGTCAGCACTGCCTGTGGCTGAGCGTGAAGTCCAGTTCAGGCCTGCAGTACCAGGAAGCCCATTGCAATGGAACAGCTAAGCCACGACCACTGTAGCTCCGTCAGTAAGCACACTGACATTTTGATCTAGATTTCAATGACTTTGCAGATCAGATAGAGGAAAGTGACTCCTTTAAAATTGACTCCTATAAAAATCAATATCTCTTTCCTGAAATTAATGAAAATTTAGCTCAGTTCTCAATTCTCAACCAATGTAGAAATGCCTTGATTACAGTAGTGATTACATTAATTCCACTTCTTTTTTTAATGTAACAAGTAACAGGAAACTCAATTCAGATTAACAAACAACAAGAAAAATTCATTGGTTCACTAAACAGAATATTTGGGGATTTCTCTGCATCAGGAAGAGGTTGATCCTGGATCAAATAACCATGATGAGTTCCTAGTTTTTTTCTCTCCATTTCTTGGTTCTATCAAGAGCTCTGAGAAGCTTAAGATGGAAAAAGAAATTGTACGACAAACAAATGGTGTTGGAACTGCTTGTGAGAGACCTCTGCTGTCATGGTTGGGAGATGATTGCCAGGAACTCCTGGTGCTACTTCTCCTCACTCATGACCAGCAGCAAAGAAAGCACTTCTGCCAGTAGCATCCGCCAAAACATATATTTAAAAAAAATTGACCAGCAATGGGACTTTGTTTATATTGTAAATAAATATTATTTTTTCATAAACAAACAAACAAACAAATGTTATATGCTTTCTTTCTCCCTAGAAGCTTGGGCAAAATCTCTTGGATTGAATTATGTGCTATCTTGAACCAATCAATTTCTCCATCCAGGAATATGGAATACACTGGCCTAGGTCAACAACTAGTCTTACCCACAGAGCTGAGCTGCAATCAATCACCAAAGTCATGTGACTAAGAATGAGCTGGCTACTCTTGGGGGTTAGCAAAAACTAGATGTTGAACGAAGGCAACCAGTTGATGTCTATGTAAGCCTAAGAGGCCTGAAGAACTGGAGCCTCTATACAGAATCAACTCTTTAATATTTAAAATCCCCTCTCTGTCTTCGAAAAATTTATGATCTTTCTTCCTCTCTCCCTCTTTTCCTTCCTTATTTTCTTCTTTCTTCCAATTGGATTGGCCAGTTAGTTAAATGTCTGTGCTCATACAGTTGTTTTATTTACAGGGCCTTAAGGGAGCTTTTGGAAGAGCTCGAAGTTTAAGAAAATACGTGCTAAAGATAGGGATAAAAAAGGTGCATTTCACAGGACAAATATAAAAGACTAGCCACAGCATTTATCAGCAGTGTCATGGTGCTAAAGTGCTAAATGAGCTATAACTTGGAAAAATAAATGCTAGAGATGAGAATCTTCAACTTGAGGGTGGGGGATATGTGAAGTTTCACCAAGAGGCAAGAATTATTTTGAGGTATTCCTTTTTCAGATAAGCTTTTCTAAACTGGGTTGACTCATTGAGCTCGTGGCCTTTGCACAATCACCTTCCTTTAATCACTTGATAATAGAAAGGCATACCTCCCATACATCCCAAACTTCCTAAGGCATTGCCAGGGGTGTAAAAACCTTTAGGATGCTCAAGAAAGGGGAAGCGAGTGATCCTAATGATAGGGTGGTTAATCCTTTCGTAAATCAGATGCACTCTAATTCTCTGCTTTCTACAGAAGGAAAGGACACTTAATCATCAGATGAGAAATTACTAAAAATAATCTTAATGATAGATAATGATGTAATTTTTGGTATAAATCTGGGAATTCAAAGAATTGAGCCCCATTGCTATAACATAACTCTATCATTCTTTTTTAGTTATTTAAGTGAAGAATTTCTTGGCATCTATATCTATAATTCAGCACTGATGTTTAAGCCTGTTATAATTATCCCTGAATAATGAGGAGAAAAGGCTTTATTCATCTTATTAAGACTTGCAATTCCACTACAGTTTCACATTTTACGTTTAGTAATTTATTCATCAGTATTTGCAATGCATTTATGTTGTTTTGAGAAATTGTGTGGAATTTTCAAACACTTTAAACTTTTAGGTCACAGGAAATTTAAAATTATTTCCACTTACATATATTTGTTGTATAGAAGTGTGTTATTCATTAAATACTTTAAAGTATAAAAATATATTAGAAAGAGGAATGGAAACATAATTTCAAGAAGAAAAATGAACAAAACAAAATTTCTTGCAGGTAAAGAAGAATTTATTTATATATATTTAAAAGCATGATGGGTAGTGAATTATTATATTGTTTAGATTCAACTAGACAGACATCAAATAGTGATGTGACAGTTTATTTTTAAAGTGGCATTGTAATATGTTGGAATTTAAATATGTATTTGCAACTCTTTAAACATGATAAAAAATTTTAGCCATCAACTAAAACTGTGGTAAGGAGTGTAGTGCTTCTTAAAATATTTTAGGAGCACTTGAGTGAAAATGTCTGGAGATAATGAAAGGAGAAAATTATGTTAGACAAGAAAATGATCAAGGAAAGAACAGGCTCACTGTTGAGACTGATTGTGCAATGGAGTATGATGATAAAGGACCTGCTTGATCACATTTGCTTTTGTGTCCCTTATCAAACAGAAAGATCAAACTAAAAATGACTGAATGGACATTGGTAAAGGGGAAGAGAAGCTCACAATGGAAAAAGAAATTGTCATAGTGTTCCCATCTCCCTCGGGAGCCAACAGAGGGTAGTGAGAATAGCAAGGATTTGAGTCAGCCAGAATTGACTCAGAATCCTGACTCTGCCAGTTATTGTCTTTGTAACCACGGGCAAAATGCTTAACTCACTTCATCTGTATTATGGGCATAATGTAATATGCCACATAAGGTTAAATTTCACAGTGGATGTAAAGTGTTTTGCATAAAGGCTAGCATGGCAATAGAAAAATAGTGGCTACTGTGATTATTATTATGTAGCTGTGGGCCTTGGAGCCATTTATCCTCTTTGAGCTTCACTGTCCTCCTATATAACACAGGAATAATAACATCTACTTCCTTGTAGCCCCATAGGATTACTATGAGGATTAAATTGATAATACACATGAGAGCGCTTATAACACAAAGAAGGCATTCGATAAATATTAGTTCTTGCCCCACCCTTCCTTCTCTAGGTTCCTATTGATTTAGACAATTCTATGGTACCCCTGATGGGATGTAAAAAGCGTCTACTTTCAAATACTTATTTATGGAATAATATATTACTTTTATTGTGTCTACTAGTAAAAAAGACTAAACCTGAAATGATTCTTTTTGCTAAGAAAAGAGACCAGGGCCTCCTATTACAAGTGACTCCTTCATTGTGGATATGACCTTTCTGCTGTACTAGCAATTCCCATTAATGACAAATGATTTTCATGAAATTGTGGAAGACAATGTTGCTGATCTAGGACCACGTAATCACTCCTCTCACAAAGAGGACCTCCTCACAAAAAGAAAAAATTCTTCCCAAGTGTTTTCTTTTTTCTTATGAATGAAAAGATAAATTACTTATTAATCTCTGGGAATAAATGCAGTTGATTACTGTGATTCACTTATTCTGGATGGCAATAAGGATGTCCTGTCTTTGCAGCTCTGTGTACAAAACAAAGCCTGGTGTAAGATGAGCTAGGATGCCAGGGAGGGGGTTAGGGAACCAAGTCACTAAACAGGCCAGGAAAGTGTCTAAAGCCACTTCTCCATTTTAATCTGTGAGATGATGTCCATTTGGTTCTTTTCAGAACTAGGCTGCCACATTGCTGTTCCCTGCTAAGGAGAGGGGTGTAGTGACTATGAATAGTCAAAATACATGGGAAGGCACTCTATCAGCCAGGATCCCAGCAAGAAACAAGTGGCATTCTCCAAAGAAATGAAAGATGTATTATTGAAGCTGGATAATAGACACGTGGGCATCTGTTATGCTAGTCTCTCTCTCTATATATATTTGTCTATGTTTGATATTGTCTATAATAAAATATATATAAACAAAGAGAAGAGTGTAAAAGAGAGACTAATGAAAGCGACTTACAAAGGTGTGGGCAAGGGTTAAAGGAAACAAGGGAAGATGAAGTCTCTCTCCCCTCCTCACCTCCACTCGCCCCCGGGACTGGCAAGAGTGGGAAGTGCTACCAGCAGCAGGCTTGAAGGCAGGAGGGAAAGGGACCAACTCTTGGAACCCAAGGAGACCTGTAACTGTAAGAGAGGACCACCCACCAGGAATCGTGGCCTTGAATGGAGGGATACGCCCATTGTAAACCAATGCCCAATACAGAATTTGTGAAGCCCAGTGTGAGTTTAAAATTATTAGCCTGAATTCAACCACTTACATTGTACAATGTCAGTTTTAAATACAATATAAGAGCATTAAAGAAAAGAATCACCAAAATTATACAATTTATATTTCATAGTTTGTACAAGCATATGTATTTTTTTCTTACAGGAACAGTTGAAACCCTGCACTAAACTAACTCAACTGTTTTATTTCACTTCTTTATACATACACATTGTGCCAACACTGTCTTCGGCTTATTGATGAGTAAAGAGGGACTGAAAAAAAAAAGGAACTATGGATTGCCTTTCTCTTTTCTTCTACGGCATTATTTTTAGTGCAAGTGGTTAGCTAATATAGGGAAGTAACATGAGTAAGAAAGGACATGATAGAGTTCTTTGGTTGTTCGTGTTTCTTAGAATGTCATTACCTTTTTTCTGAATTTGAAGCAAGTTTTGTTTCAAATGGAAAAAGAAGCATTTCGGGGCCTAACCCGTCATAGATGTGACACTTTTACTTTGTACTTGTTTTGAGTCTTTGAACTCCCAAGCATTATAGATGCACAGGAATTCTATGATCTTGGAGCATCGGAAATGCTATACACAAATGGGACAAACCAGAAATGACAAACCAGAAATGACAAACACACACTGTGCATTTCTCCTCTGTTCACATATCAGACTTCACTAACAAAACACATTCGAAGATAAAATTAGGAACTTCAAGATAGTGACAGCACAGCATTAAAACAAGTGTAGGGCCCTTCTAAGGATGGGGCCTGTCGACTGCACAGATCATACATCCATGAAACCCACTCTGCTGTCAACCCATGGCCAGGCAAGGAAGGAGCCAGAGGAATCAATGCTCTTTCCTCTAGTCCTCTCATCTCCTGCAGGTGACCCCACTGCTGGACCCTGACTAGATGGCAAGGAAGCCAAAGACACATTGAGGGCAGGTAGCCTCCTGAGCTACAGACTAGGGAAGGGAAGGGTGGAGAGTGGAACCGAAGGAGCAAGTAGAATATCCAGCATAGGCTGCTATCTCCCAAATTTCTTTCCAACAAATTTGGTTCCTATTTAATTCAGCTAAAATAACAAGAACCAGGCAGGCAGGCCCCAGGTGTGGTTCAAGATGGTGGGGGGCCTGAGGCTGATGCCCTTTTATGTGCTGTCTACAAACATCAATCAACCAATCAATCAATCAATCAATCAATCAAATACAATCAATCAATAAAACAAAATTACAAATTAAATTAGGTACAAAGCTGGCTAGTTATTTAGAATGAGAAAATAAATCACAGATTTCTTGAGAGATTTAGTTCCCTTTCTTCTGAGAGTGTTTCTAGGAAATGTACCAGAAGTGCTTATATAGATGCACTTGCAGATGGCACCTTGGCTTCTCCTTCCCACCTAGAACACTCTACAATGCCAAGCAACTCCCACCACTCGCAGGGGCTTGGGGAAAGTGAACGGTCCTGAAGTTTAAGCTTTATTAGCTTTATGGTAAATTCCTCTGCAGGCCCAAAAACTTAGAACATGGAATTAAGTGACCAGAGCAGCAAGCATTTCCTGGCGAGCAAAAATGGCAGGCCCTTGAGCGACGATGTGACCCTTCCCTTCGCATGCACGCCAAAGGCAGCAAACACGCAGGGTGGGCTGCTCTAGTGCTTTTTCATTGTTATCAGGAAATCCCATTGAATTTCAGGTACACTATGAAGGAAACTGAAGAGGTAGTGAATAGTCATGGCCACTCCTTGATTTCTTGTCTATCCTTTGGTGGCTAGGTTGGAAGAAGCCGAAGGGAAAATGACCTCATTACCTTCCGATCCTGACCAGAGTTTGTGTGCTGACCTAATCAACAGGTTCCTCTGTAGACATCAAATACTATTGGGCTTTCATCACAACAGCTGAGGCAATAGTAGAGGCAGAAAAGAGAAGGAATAGGCCAGTGAGATGGAAGCGCTGCCCTGCAAGGGGCTCCGGGGCCAGGGCTTAGGAGCCCTAGAGGCCAGGCAGGAGCCCGTGGAGGAGGGGAAGGGTGGATGAGGACACAAGGAGATGTCAGGTATGCACAGAGAAATGGAAAGATGCTAAAGAAATATTTCAAACTTTACTAAGGCCCTGGTGTTGGTGAGCCCACTATTTGTTTTTAATAAGTAGAAGGAAGCTGGGATATCTGAACTAACAACTTATGCTTAACATAAGAGCATCTGATCTAAATAAGATAGAAGAGGGTAGTGTTTAAGTGCCTAGTTTAAAATCTTGACCTTGTCCCTTAAAAGCTATGAAACTCGTTCTCTTTGTGCCCCAGTTTTCTCATTCATAAGATGAGAGTATATTATGTTACATTACATTATGTTATGTCATATCGCACCATGCCATGTCATAGCATGTTGTTAGTACATTATGTTATTCAGAGATCACCACATAGTGTGTGAGAATTAGTTATAAACCACTTATAACAGTTCTTAGTACACATATAGAAAATATATATATTGGTCTCTGCCCCTGTTCTTCACACAGATCTCCTAAAAACTTTGTAATTTCCTAAGTGATAAGAGCACAAGGAGCATCTTTTATTCTACTATTTGGCCTTTGACCTCAGTTCCTGACACACAGCTCTTAGATCTTTTGGAAGTACCTGAGTGCTAGCAGTGTCTTTTGTTCTAATAAGGTGACTCTTGGTGGGTCCTGGATGGGGGCTGTTCACCAGAAAGATCAAGCCGTGATTAGAAGCCTGGAATTTTCAGCCTACCTCCTGTTCTTTAGAGAAGGGAGAAAGGCTGAAAATGGAGTTAATGATTGATTATGCCTGTGATGAAGCCTCCATAAAAATTCCAAAGTACGGGGTTCGGAGAGTTTGTTGGTCAGTGAACACGTTGAGGTGCTGGGAGAGAGGAATGGGAGGGCATGGGAGTTCCGTGCCCTTTCCCACATACCTTGCCTTATGTATCTCTTCCATCTGGATGTTCATCTGTATCCTTTATCACATCCTTTCATGAACTGGTAAACATGAGTAAGGCTTTCCCCGAGTTCTGTGAGCTGTTCTCCCAAATAATCAAGTTCAAGGGGGAAGAGGTCATAGGAACCTCTGATTTGTAGCCAGGTCAGACAGAAGTTGTGGACAACCTGGAACTTTCTACTTCTGACTAGCATCAGGGCAGGGGGCAGCCTTGTGGGACTGAGCCCTTAGCCTGTAGGATCTGACACTATCTCCAGGTGGACAGGGTCAGGAAAAAGTTAAATCATAGGACACCTAGCTAGCGTCACAGAATTGCTTGGCGTGGGGGAAAAAAAAACAACATACATTTGGTGTTAGTAGTGTGAGTGTGGCAGTAGTGTGGTAGGAGGAGGAGGAGTGCAGGTTTGTCCCAGAGCACACGATGAGTGCTCGATAAAAATGGGAAATTATTATTATGAAAGTGTTTCCAAATATATATAGCACTTACACATATTTGGGCAACATTTAAAGCAACAAACTTTCTGTAACAGATGAAGAATTTGATCCATTTGTTTTTATTATGTATAATTTTATAAAAATTATCCTTTTGAATGGATGGAATTTTTCATATTTAATCTCTAGCCAAAGATAAGTATTGTGAGGTTTTCATTAACAAAATACAGTCATTTCTGAACTTTTCTCACCAAAAAGCAGAGGTACACTTTACCTTTTTATACCTTGCAGAGAAATTGTCATACTTCACCATCCCCAAACATTGAGAAAAGGTTTTATATTCTTTTTAACTTTGATCAATTTATATACTTACATATGGAGATTGGATGGAACACCAGGTCCCATAGAGCAAATAGCTAGGTGAGGCTCTTTCCTCATTAAAGGCAACTTTAGATTAGAATCAAATTTGAGTAACATACACAGCATAGAAAATGTTAGGGAGGCTTGGTCATTAATTGTGTTTACGTCTAGAGGTAAAGTTGAAATAAAATAGTAAGAGTCAAATTTTCTGGATTCTTGTGCCCCTCTAAGCAATCACATCACATAACATCCCTGACTTCCATGTCCTCATCCATGGAAGAATCAAGAAAATGTTGCCCAGCCTCACGCCCAAGGTTCTTGAGAAGGTTAAAGAAAAAAGAGTTAAAAAAAACAAACAAACTGAAAAACAAAGGCCTTCTACAAATGCAAAAAGAATTTACTCAAATAACTTTCTTCTTATCCAATTTCTTTTTTGCATGTCATTCGGAAGCAGGTAGACTGGCTTATCTGTCAGGAGCAACAGCCCTGAATTAATTCTATTCACATGTTCGAAGTGCTCTTACCAGTATCTGTAAGAGAAAAATTACACAATTAATCAACTGGAGTTCTTTAATGATCATTATAAATAAATGGTGCCTGGTCAATAATAGATATTCAATAAACATTTCTTGAGTGAATTAGAAAGTTCTGTAATTTAAAACATTTGACAAAATTCCACTCCCCATGCTATTAAAAGTCAAAACAATGGCTAAAACAACATAGTTACCTTGGAGACATAATTTTCTTGGAGCATTGAATAAGAAGCACCAAAGCATAGTGGTAAATGTTCTTCTTCCAGCAGAAGTGACCATTGTGGTGAAGGTTTGGCATAAATGTGTACTACCAACATTATTTAGCATTTCTATTAAACACAAAAGAGTACAAGGGAAAAGTAAAAAATTTGAAGATGGTATTAAACTCTTCATTGTAATATATTACAGCATAATATTGGACAAAAAAAATACATGTGGATTTCATAAACTCCGCGTAAGCAGGATATTTGCAATGTGCACAAGCATAGAACAGTGAATAGTGAATCCCTGATGGGGCGAAGAAGGGAAAAATAATCTTAACTGATATACTCAAGACCTATGTTAGGGTTAAAGGAGTCATAGATTCAGGATATTGGTAAATGCTGGCTGCAATTCATGAAGAAGGTTGGGAAAGGAAAAGAAGATTCTTGTTTTTTTAAATCATAATAGCAGATACTATCTTCTACTATCTGTCTTTCTTCACTATTTATCTCAACATTTTTAAGTATTTTATTTTATTTTATTTTATTTTGTAAGCAGCTTTATTGAGATACAGTTCTTACATACCAGGTAATTCACCTATTTAAAGTGTACAATTCAATGTTTTCTAGTATAGCTGCAAGATTATGTAAACATTACGACCATATAATCCCAGAACATTTCATCGCCCCTAAAAAATGCCCCTACCTATTAGCAGTCACTCCCCATTTCCTCTCTTCCCCTGAGGCAACCATTAATTTACTCTCTACTTCTATAAATTTGCCATTTCTGTACATTTCACATAAATGAAATTACACAATACGTGGTCTTCTGTGACTGGTTTCTTTCATTTAGCTTAATGATTTCAAAGTTCATCTTGTTACGGCATATATCAGTATTTCGTTTCTCTTTATTGCTGAGTAACATTCCATTGTATGAATATAATACATTTTATTTATTCTTTTATCTGTTGATAGATGTTTTGGTTATTTTCACTATTATGAATAAGGCTGCTATCAACATTTGTTACAAGTTTTTGTGTGGTCATATATCTCCATTTCTCCTGGGTGTATACCTAGGAGTGGAATGACTGGGTCATAGAAACTGTGCCAACTTTTTAAAAAAAAAACTTTAAAAATTGAGATATAATTTACATAGTATTAAATTTTACCATTTTAAAGTGTACATTTTACTGGGTTTTAGTATAGTCACAAGGCTCTGTAACCATTATCACATCTAATTCTAGAAGAATTTTACCACCCAAAAGAGAAAACCTATATCCATTATCCTTGAATTAATGTTAGATCTAGTAAGGCTAGAGTCCTCTGCTCTTTCTTTTGCCTTGGGGAAATGATTTAAAACACATTGTCTTTCTTATTCAAATTGAAATATTATCTGTATATTTGAAAAATAAGCATACTGACTTTTTTAAATAATGGGTTTATTGAGATTTAATTCATATACCATAAAATTCATGCATTTAAAGGGTACGGTTTAGTGATTTTCAGTACATTCACAAAATTGTACAATCATTACCACTGTCTAATGCCAGAATATTTTCATCATACCAAAAAGAAACCCTGTACCCATTAGCAGTCATTCTCCATTCTCCCCTCTCCCTAGCCTCTGGCAACCACTCTGTCTCAAAGAGTTTTCCTATTTTATTCTCTGTCTCAAAGAGTTTTCCTATTCTGGACTGTTTAACTTATTTAGAAAGAAAAGAGGATTCTTATATCATTGTCCATTAACTACTTCCTTGAAGTATAACTCATTGATTATATGCATGTGTGTGCACACATATACACCTACTGCTTTTGTCATTACTGACATTTCACACTATGCCACTTTCCTATACTCACAGGACTTGTTAAAATATCAAAGTGGGGAAAATACTGGCAGTGTATAGCAAATTACTGGTATCCTTAATAGATTTATACAATAAGAACCATACCATCTCCCCAGTGATCATACAATTACAAATTAAAACAAGATATCTTTTCAATCGAAAGAAAAATATTTTTTCAAAAGAAAATTTAAACACCGTAATAGCCAGTGTGGCTGGAGAAGTATGGAAAGAGGCATTCTACACACTGTCAGTTAGAATTTAAAGTAGTATAGCATTTCCCAAAGCCAATTAGGCCACATGTATAAAAAAATTTTAAAATATGCATATTGTTTTATCTAGAAATTCAACATTAAGGAATTTATTCTAAAGAGATTATCTTAGGAACCCCTAAAGATGTATGTACAGGATTTTTCATTATCTCATTGGTATTTTAAATAGCAGCAAAAAGGAAACAATCTAAATATAATTTAAAAGAAAGAAGTTAGCTTAACTTATAAAACAGCCATATGATCAATTATGTGCTGCTGTTTAAAAATATGTTGAGGACCAGCAATGAACAGTGGAATTTGAAATTAAAAACACAGTACCATTTACTTTAGCACTCTGAAAAAATGAAATACTTAGGTATAAATCTAACAAAATATGTACAAGATCTATATGAGGGAAAACTATAAAACTCTAATAAATGAAATCAAATAAGAACTAAATAAGTGAAGAGGTATTTCATGTTCATGGATAAAAAAAGACTCAATATTGTCAAGATGTTAGTTCTTCCCAACTTGATCTCTAGATCCAATGCAATCCCAATCAAAATCCCAACAAGTTATTTTATGGATATCAACTAACTCATTCTAAGGGTTATATGCAGAGGGAAGAGACCTAGAATAGCCAACATAATATTGAAGAAGAAGAACAAAGTAGGAGGACGAACGCTAACTTCAGGATTAACTATAAATTTCGGTAATGGAGACAGTGTGATACTGACAAAAGAATAGACAGAATACACAGTCCAGAAATAAATCCATATAAATATAGTCAACTGGTCTTTGACAAAGGAGAAGAAGCAACACAATGGAGCAAAGACAGTCTTTTCAACAAATGGTGCTGAAACAACTAGACGTTGACATGCAAAAAAATGAATCAAGACACTTATTTTACGTTCTTCAAAAAACTAACTCAAAATAGATCATAGATACAAAAGTAAAAAGCAAAATTATAATAATTCTAGAAGATAATAGAAGAAAACCTAGACGACCTTGGATATGGCAATGACTTTTTAGCTGCAACACCAAAGGCATAGTTCATAAAAGAAATAACCGATAAGCTAAATTTTATTAAAATTTAAAACCTCTGCTCTGCAAAAAATAATATCAAGAGAATAAGACAAACCACAGACTGGGAGAAAATATTTACAAAAGACACACCTGACAAAGGACCGTTATCCAAAATATACAAGGAACACCTAAAACGCAGTAAGAAAACAAACAATCCAATTTAAAAATGGGCCAAAGAATTTAACAGATACCTCACCAAAGAAGATATAGATGGCAAATAAGCATATGAAAAGATACCTCACATTATATGTCATCAGGGAGATGCAGATTAAAATAACAATTAGATACCACTACCCATCAAATAGAATGGCCAAAATCCAGAACACTGACAACACCAAGTGCTGACAAAGATGTGGAGCAACAGGAACTCTCATTCATTGCTGGTGGGACTGCAAAATGGTAGAGCCACTTTGGAAGACAGTTTGTCAGTTTCTTACAAAACTGAACCTACTCTTATCATACTATCCAGCAATTGTGCTCCTTGCTATTTACCTAAAAGAGCTGAAAACATGTTTACACAAAAACCTGCCTATAGATGTTTATAGCAGCTTTAGTATAATTGCCCAAACTTGGAAGCAACCAAAATGCCCTTTAGTAGGTGAATGAATAAATAAACTGTGGTACATCCAGACAATAGGATATTATTCAGCACTAAAAAGAAATGAGCCATCAACATGAAAAGACATTAAAGAATCTTAAATACATATTACCAAGTTAAAGAAGCCAATCTGAAAAGGCTACCTACTGTCTAATTCCAACTATATGACATTCTGGAAAAGGCAAAACTATGGAGACAGTAAAAAGATCGGTGGTTGCAGAGGCTGGGCTGGGGATGATGGGACAAAGGTGGAACACAGAAAAATTTTAGAGTAGTGAAAATACTCTGTATGATTCTATGATGGATACATGTCATAACACACTTATCCAAATCCACAGAATGCACAACACCAAGTGTGATCCCTAAGATAAACTAAGGACTTTAGGTGATTATGAGGTGTCAATGTAGGTTCATCAACTTTAACAAATATACTACTCTGGTGGGGCAAGTTGATAATGGGGGAGGCTATGCATATGTGTTGGCAAGAGGGATATGCGAAATCTCTGTACCTCCCTCTCAATTTGCTGTGAACCTATTTTTCAGTCTAAAAAATATTGTCTTCAAAGAAATTATTTTAAGGGGAAATATTTGGTGACTTAAGAAAATGTTCACGATTCTTGGTTAAGTGAAAAAACTGGTTAAAAACTATTAAATATTAACAACAAAAATTTGATGTTATGAATAGAAAAGAGAAAAGATAGTCAAAAATGTATAAAATTCACATAAGCGAGAGAACTTGGGATACATTTTGTGTAGATGTTACAAAATTCAATCACAGTTCCATTATACAGAAATACTTTTTTAATACTCTAAACTGAGGTTAACAGGCTGGGAGAGCCCATTTCCGATGACAGTGAACCAGTCTTGCCAATTAGAGGTAGCTTAGTTACTTACAGCATAAAATTGAGTCCCTTTTGGTAAATGTCTAGTCAGAGTTAGCTTACTATTTTATCATTTCAGAGTTTGAACTCTGTTCTCATTTCTCAAGATTTCTTCCATTCTCTCTCTTTTCAGGATCACTGGTAGCCTTCAGAACATAATGACATTGGGGGCAAGACTCTGGCTACTGGTCCTTTCTTACTGGCTCCCACTCACCATGGGTAAGGGGGGTCCTGTTGGCCCATCTTTATCGTATGTGCTCTTTTAGTGCCTGGACAGTGTGGCTTCTGGTCTCTGACCTTGGCAAACACTGTTAAGGACCTGTGGTTGTCTTTTCTATCTTCAATCCTTTACCCTTTTTCCCTACCCCATCACTCCACCATGTTTCACCTCAGCCCCTTTAGTGAGGTTGATGTCCCTTTGCCACCTAGCCCTCAGTTCTAGGTAATACTATCCCGGTAACTCCTGGCAGGCCACTGGCGCAATCTTCAGCATCCCCACACCTCAGTGTATGGAACTTTTATATCTTCTCTCTGCCTCATGCAGGTTTTGAGGAACTTGGGGATGGGATATCTTCTCCAGCCTCTCTTTCTGCCTAAGAATGAGACACTGACACTTTTAAATATTTTATTTTATTATTAGTTTTAAAGATACAGTACATTGGTTAAACATTAATATAGTTTATAAAACAATCCCCCTGATTGCTCTTTCTCTCCTCTGGCTCACCACCTAGCCATTACATTAATGCTGACTGCATTCTCTATGCTGAGACACTGACATTTTTTACTCTGCTTAGGCTGCCTCATGCTGCCTTTGGGCTCTCCGAATGGCACCCTTCTCCCAGAATTCTAGGTGGAAGAGGAACAAGGCACAGCTGCTGATGGATGCCAAAAATGTTTTGGAAATCTCTATTCTCCTAACAGCTTTTAAGGAGGAGGAGAGGTAGAATGTAAACTCTACAAAAACACCTAACCTCTCTATTCTCTCTCCTCTCTTCTCCCTTTCCTTCCCTTTTCTTCTCTTTCTTTCCCTTCCCACTATGGATGAGAGGTGGCTGTAGGTCACGCAGGTGGGTACAAAAGTCTGAAGTTTTGGGAAGCAGTCAGGGTTCAAGGTACAGATCTCGAAGGTACCAGCACGGAGGTGATGGGTCAAGCTGTGGAGCTTGTAAGTGAGACGAGATCGTGGTCCAGAGCAGAGTCCTAGCACTCATATTTTGTTATTAAGAATACACAAGAGTGGCAAGAAACTTTCTCCCAAAACTCTTGGCATGTTGCAAGATAAATAACATAAATCCTGTAAAAGAGAAGAGGTGTCATCTTCCAGTTCGTCCACAAGTAGTTCCCACTGAGCAATCAAGTCTTTGGGGAGGGAGATGGAGCGTAATGAACCCTCATGCACTCTGGCACAGATCTTTTTAAAATTAGGCTGCCCTGTTGTAAAGACTGCTCAAGCAACTTTATGTATTCTAGAAGGAAGGTCTTTAAACTGAGAATTCTTCACTGAAATGTTTCTTTTCCAGTTACCAAAGAGAAAGCAACCTTTTCTGAAGATTGTCTTTGAAGGTTAAATGTCTTAAAGATGGATGGATGAATGGATGGGTGGATGAATGGACTGGCAGAAAGACAAATGGACAGATGGACAGATGGACAGATGGGCAAATGAACTGATGGGGGGAGGAATAGATGGATGGACAGAGGGCATTACTGTTGAGTACATGGAAACATGAAAGTCTCTAGAAGTGTTAGTCCCTTAAGAACTTACAGTTAATTATTTAATTAAGCCAATAAAAATTAATGAAAGCCAACTGCTAGTCACTGTGTTGGGCAAAGTCCCTGAAGTACATATTTTGACTTCATGGAGCATTCAAACTAGAAAAAGAAACAAAGAGCAAACAAACTGATACATCAATTATAAAAATTATGAAAAGTACTCCAAAAGCTGGTTATCATTATCATCTTAATTTTCATTTTTGATTCCACTAAATTAGAAAGAGACATGCTAGTGATGCTGATTCCTTCTTACAGGAGGAGCACTGGCACCACAGAGAGGAGGATCTAAGAAACATTTAAAATTTTTTAATATTGACCAAGTTGCTTGACCTCCTGGCCAATTTTGTCACTGTCAAAAAAAAGGGGGCAAGGGATAATTTTAATTCATATTTGTATTTGAAGATCAACTTTAAAAGTGCACTAAATATAAAATATATGGAAATATGCCAAATTCAGAAACATTTATTATAAAGGAAGTTTTAAAATATTAAAAGTGTCTTCATTCTCTTTTCTTTATATCTACAGTATCTAACTTATTGGAATTACTTTAAAAATACTACCATACTCTCTCAAGTATTTTATCACAATTGTATTAAGCTGCCCTCTGGTGGTTTTTAATTTAGTAAATATCTGTAATTACCTTAGTGTCTGATGTGTAATACATTTAAGGTACTGTAGTTCATTTAATACCATATTAATTTCTATCTTCTATATGTGCTTATCTGGCAGGGCCTTTGAAATATTCACCTAATAAGAATGGACACTCACTAATGTCCAGAACAGGGAAAAACAGTTAGAAGTCATGAAGCAGAGTTTGTACGTCCAGTGCAATAAATTATCACTTGTTAGCATTGTTTCTCTTATTACCATTATAGTACAGGACTGACTGATGTACACCTCCATCACAAAGTACTAAATTTAACAACCCAAAACACCTGGAAACGAAAATATATTTATTTAGTGATGGTCCCAAATACATATTAAAGGCTCTCATATCACATAATACAATGAACCTTTGCAATGAAAGTATAAAATATTCTCATTAATGAATTGGTTAAATGTTTGTGACTGACCCTAATAATTTGATATATGGAGCTTCCTGCCCAAGACAAGCATGACGTGCCTGTTTAAAACAGATTCTTCTAGTCAAACCAGTCTCTTGTCTTTTGATAAGCTGAAAATTGTCAATCATTTTTGTTTTATTTTGTTGAACTTTCTCTAGTATAATGAATGTAATATATAAAATGACCTTGGTTATGAGAACAATATCTTTTAACCATGAGTTTGAAAGTTAGAGTATTGTTTCCTTTCCAATTGTGCCTAGAAAAATGACTCCCACAAAGAAGGGTGACGAGAAGAAGGGCTGTTCTGCCATCAACGAAGTAGTGACCAGACAATACATCATCGACATTCACGAGCACATCCATGGAGCGGGGTTCAAGAAGCGTGCCCCTCAGGCTCTCAAAGAGACCTGGAAATTTGCGGTGAAAGAGATGGGAATTCTAGATGTGTGCATTGACACCAGAGTCAAGAAAGCTGATGGGCCAAAGGAATAAGGAATGTCCAGAAAACGTAATAAAGATAAAGATTCACCAAACAAGTTTTATACATAGGTTCCTCTGTGCCTGTCACCACTTTCAAAAATTTACAAACAATTAATGTGAATGGGCACTAACTGCTGATTATCAAATAATTATAAAACTGCAAAAAAAAAAAAAAGTTGAGTATCATTTAAATTTTCCTATTATTAATTCTTTCTAGGTAAAGCAAGAGGTATTTGAACACATTTAAATTATTTATCTTACATGTATGCTTCTTCCTTCTGCTGACATTAGGCTTCATTTGTTCTTCTTTTCCTAGTCCTTTAAGATGTCATGTTGGGTTATTTATTTAGGATTTTTCTTGTTTCTTGAGATAGGCCTGTAATGATATAAATTTCCCTCTGACTGATGCTTTTGCTGACATGTTGTATTATCATTCTCATTTGTTTCTGTGAATCTTTTGACCTCTCCTTTTATTTTTTTTGACCCATTCCTTAGCAGTTTAATCTCCACATGTATGTTGTTTTTCCCGCTTTCTTTTTACAATTGATTGAAATTTCAAAGCATTGTGGTTGGAAAATATACCTGATGTGATTTCAATCTTCTTAAATTTGTTGAGGCTAGTTTTGTGTCCCAACATATATCTATCCTGAGAATGTTCCAAGTGCACCAGAGAAGAATGTATAATCTGGTGTTTGGGGATAAAAGACTCTGTAAATGATGATTATGTCCAATTGGTCTAATGTATCATTGAGGCTGATATTTCCTTATTGATTTTCTGTTTGGATGATCTACCTATAGCTATCAATGGGGTATTTAGGTCTCCTGCTATAATTGCATTTTTGTCAGTTTCTTCCCTTAGAAGAAACTGTTAGTAGTTACTTTATATATTTTGGTGCTCCCTGTTTAGGTGCATATATATTGATGTGTTATGTCTTCTTGATGAATTGTCTCCTTTATTATTATAAAATGTCCATCTTGTCTCTTGTTACATTGTCATCTTGAAATATATTTTGTCAGATATAAGTATGGCTACACCCACTTTTCTCTGGATGCCATTTGCTTGGAGTATCATTTTCCATCCTGTCGCTTTGAGTCTATATTTGTCTTTCCACCTGCAATGTGTCTCCTGAAGGCAGCATATGGTAAGGTTTTGTTTATTGATTCAATCTGCTACACTCTGCTTTTTTATTGGTGAGTTCAGTCCATTTATATTTAGGATGATTATTGATGTCTGAGGTTTCCTACAGCCAGTTTATCTTTTGTTTTCTGGTAGCTCTGTGCCTCCATTAATTTTTGTATATGGTATGAGATATGAGTTGAAGTTCATTATTCCCCCACATGAATATCTAGTTGTACTGGTCTGATGAAATGACTTTGTTCAATTTAATTTCACTGAAATTATGTCAAGAAACAGGAAGCTTTTGAAAGATTACTGAAAAAAAAGGAAATAAGGAATCAAAAAGGGCGCTTGACTCACACTTGAGTCATTTTTTGTACTCATACAGCAAGCATACACAAATGACTGCTAATATTTTTTAAAATATAGCCATCACACATATGAATTTCTGACAGCTAGATCTATTCCCTGAATGAACTAACAAAACTATTTTATGTGGAAAGGGTCCCCTATCTGCAGCAGAATTCTAACTTTGTTGAAAAATTGCATCATTCTATTTTACTAGGTGCCTCTGAAGACGGGTAAATATTTTTGTGGGGGAGTATGCAGGGGTGGAGTGATTGGAAACTTTCAGTGTACCTTTTGACTATGCAAAGATAGAGCCAAATCTTTTCTAGACTGCAGAGTTTTAAGGACTCCAAGGAACTAGACTGCAAATAACGACACACACTGAGCTGGGGTAGGTTTTACACCAGGACAAGAGGAGGAAACCAAATTTTTCTCTGTCTTTGATCCTCAGAAGAGATGGGGGTTATGTTCTGGGTAGGTGGTAACTTGTAGGAGATATAAACATGGGGCATAAGGCAGGGGTCGAGGGTGGGGGCAGGTGAACTGTGTCTTAGCAACATATCAAGGAAGAAAGCCAAATGTCAAAATCCTGCCTGGGAGAGGAATGGCTATGAACTAGTGAAGCACTCCTTTCCAGTGGCTGGTTATCTGCATGTGTTTCCACTCCATAGACCCACCCCCCACCCCCCAAGTCTTCGGTAAAGTTATAATTAGGTCTTACTTTCGGAAAATTAAGAAAATTAAAGTTATAATTAGGTCTTGCTTCAGAAAATTCAGTTCAGAGTGAAATTGGAAGGGTGGGGGGCAGCAATCTAAAAAAGGCAACCTACGAAAAGCCTAAAAAATAAACTGAAAAACTTTGCAAGCAGAATCTAAGCCACAGAGAGAATACCAAGTGTTTGGTTTAGATGTAACACATTCCAACTTATGTGAAGCACTGTGTATTTATTGTTAGGGTTTCTGTGTTTTCAGGGAGGAAATTTAGCTCTTAAGAAGGATTAATTAATAAAGCAAAAAGTAGCATCACACACATGATTTGACTCTTTTTTTAAAAAACCATTTTGAAAGGTGAAGGCTAAATGAAAGTATGACAGTAATTCTGCACAGAAGCTGCATTATGAGCTAACTTGGGATTGTCTGACTTATACAAGATCATCCAAATGAGTGCTTCTCAAACAATAATGGCCATCCTGAAACTAACATAATCTTCTACGTCAATTATATCTCAATTAAAAAATTTTAATGTTCATACAAATAATCTGAGGGTTTTGTTAAAATGTAGATTCTGAATCAGTACAATAGGATGGGACCTAAGAGCCTATTTTTAACAAATCTAAAGCGGTGGTTCTCAAAGTGTGGTCCCTAGACCCGCAGCATCAGTACCACTTGGGAAGTGGCTAGAAAGCAAATTCTCAGGCCCATGAGTTAGAATGCAAATTGTCAGACCCCGCTTCAGAACTACACTCACTATTGGAAACTCCGGAGTTGGGGTCCAGCAATCTGTGACTAACAAGCCCTCCGGTGATCCTGATACACCTTCAAGTTTGGGAGCCACTCTTCCAGAGCTGTACTGTCAACATTCACTAATCACACATATAAATTTAAAATCTATAAAATTAAATAAAAGTTAAAATTCACTTCTCCGGTAGCACTAGCCAAATAGCAAATACTTGATAGCCACATGGATAAAAAAGACAGAACATTTCCATCATAGCAAGTTCTATTGGGCAGTGCTGCTCTCAGAGTACTACTTACAATCATGGAGTCACATTAGAACCACATAGTAACATTTTTTTAAGTACCATTGTTTGTGCCCACACCAGACCAACTGAGTTAGAATATCTGGGGGTGAGATCTTAATCTTCAAAAATTCCTACTATGCTTAACTCTTGCTTCGGGCTATGAAGATCACTAGCCAATGGAAGGGGGGATGGAAGGATGGGTAGATAATCGCATCTACTACAGTTTCAAGGGATGAGAGATGGTTTTGTTTTGTTTTGTTTTGTTTTTTAATTCCACACAGGCATTCTGAATGCCTTACCTCCACAAACTGCTTCTTTCCTTTGATACAGAAATGAACAAAACAGAGACAATATCTTCCTTTAAATATCTTATAGTCCAGCTGGGAAGTCAGTTCTCAAGTAAGTAATTATAAATAATACGAAGAAGCAAGAGGTATGATATGAGATGTGCTATATGCTTTAGGAATCCACAGCAGAATGAATAATCTAGGGGTCAGGAAATATCTCCCTGGAAAAGGGACATTTATGTTGAGGCCAGAAGGATGAATAGGCGTTTTTGAGAAGAATAAGAGGGGTGAGAAGTTTCCCAGGCAAACGGGACAATATATCCAAAAGCTCAAAGCAAAAGAGAGAATTGTGAGTTTAAAGAAGTGAAGGCTGGTGTGTATAGTAGCACAGAAGATGGGCTGCTGTCAGGGGTCACATGCCACAGAGCTCTAGAAATAAGATGACTTTATATCTAATTTTTCCAGACAGTCTCAGTTTACTCACCTGTTCCCTCAGGAAGTAATTGTAAGAGCACTTCCTTTCACTCTTCAGTGCGCCCTCTAAGGACAATAAATGAGATGGTCGCACTACCTATACACTCTGACATAAAACTTTGACTTTATCCTAAGGGCAATGGGGAGATACTGAAGAATTTTAAGCAGAGAAATGACATTTTTAAAGTGTTGTAAAGCAATCCCTTAGGCTGCAGAGAGAACAACGAATTTAAGAGCAGTCAGGTGGCTGTAACAATCGTCCAGGCAAGAGATAATGGTGTCTTGAGCCATAATTGTGGCATTGTGAATGAAGAGAAATGGACAGAATTTTAAAGTATTCAGAAAAGAGAATGACAACAATTGAGTATATGGACAGATGGGAGTCAAGCTGATTACTTTTCTAGCCTGGGCAAAAATGGTCATATAGTAATGCCAATTGCCATGATAGAAAAAAAAGA
This sequence comes from Pteropus alecto, assembly GCF_000325575.1. Lineage (NCBI taxonomy): Eukaryota > Metazoa > Chordata > Mammalia > Chiroptera > Pteropodidae > Pteropus > Pteropus alecto. Next base: position 811,552 of record NW_006494610.1, read on the forward strand.
GGAAGAAAAGGAAAATGGGGGTGGGAGATAGTAGTTAATAAGTTTAGTTTTATATTTGCTGAGTAGTACCAGCTCAGGAGGAAACCAAAGATATCAATTCAGGATTCATTAAGAAGTGAGACTGGCCAGGTAAGCTATCTAGAGTGAGAAGTACAAACAACCTGATATTCATACATAGGGGTATGAGTATCAGTAAATGAGGGATCACTGGGAGCTGTTTTACAGACTACCTGCCACAGAGTGATAATCTCTAAACAAGAGAGGGAAGCCTCTTCCATGGACTAGAAAGGAAGGAGGAAGAACTGGATCTAGATTAGAGTAGATTTGTATAACTGTAGTGAGAATGGAGAGAGAGCTTTTCAGATGGCTTTTATTTTCTATGTCAAGTTTGACAAAGTCTTTTTCTGAAAGTGAAGAGAGAATTGGAGTGTTGATAGCAGAGAAGTTTTGAAACAATCATTGTTGAGAATAAGAGAAAGAAGTGAGTTGGGAAACAGGATTGACTGAGAATGTTGCAGGCCTAGCAGAAGTGGATATCTGCAAATTTATAGTGAAATCAATCTATCCAATAGAGTGATTTTTCTCCAGCAGCACTTCGTAATAGGAAAGAGGAATTTCTCCATGGCTACTTTCTCATGATTGTCCACTTTCCCTTTGGGGAACATAGAAAGCATGGAAAATTGCTGAGACAGATACCAAAATGTATATAACCATAAAACTGAACAAAATAGCTGCCAGTTTCAGAGTCTAAAAAAATAACCTGTCACACAAAGTTTCATTTGCCACAAAAGTCACAGTCAGTTTAGCACAAAATAGGCCAGATTGTTAAGTCACATACCATAAAGTTGTCTTTTATTTGCCTTCACTGGAATTCATGCTTGCTAAAGACAATTCAACGCATCAACCCTAGGAGAGCATTAGACATTTTTCATTGATTATTTTGGAAAAGATTGTCTTATGAAAAATGACTTTTTGAAAAATGGATTCACCTGTTTACTCCATCATCTGAGTGAAACCTAATTAAAACTCTACTTTAATGATTTTTTTTTTCTTGTATATAAAACTTAGCCCTTTCCCAAGAACGAGACTAAGTCCTGACTGACGTCCTACTACGGGGGGTACGTCTTCCCCTTTTGCTGTCAGCTTTCTGCCAAGCGACACTTGGCCACTGCAGTGGAGGGAAGGCTCTGACAAAAACTAACATATACAGTACTGTCTCCCACCGTTGTGTGTATGTGTTATTGGATCAGGAAAATGAAAATATTCAAGCGTCATAGCTTCCTTTTACTCAGCCTTGCCTCACCTCTTTCTTTATATTCAAGTACCTAGTGAACAAGAGACATTCAAAGATTAGAACATGAAAAGACAGTCTAAGGCAAAAGGTAATAAAATTTTACTATTCCAGAGACAGCTTAAAGCCAAGACATAAACATGGAGAAAATAGGCAGTTGGATTTCTCTTTACTTAAGATTATCTCAGACAAGAGAGTCTGAAGGACAGAGAAACAAGGAAGTTCATGATTAACCAGTAAGAGTGGTTGACATATTGGTCATGATAGGGTAGGACATGAAGGCAGGAGGGGCTACGAAATGTAAAGAGTAGAATTGTTGCTGGGTGGGTGGTGTTGATAAGGCAAACCAGAGGTGCTAAGAGTGACTAAGCCACTGAGCTGGAAGGGGAGACCCTTGTAGCCCTAAAAATGGGGTTTGAATTCATGATCTCTGGGAATCTTACTGAGCGTCATATGGTAAAATGGGGTTTGCCGACTAATTGCTATGTATGACATGATTTTTATGTGTGATTTCCAGATTCCTGTGCTTTCACAGGCATTTAATTTGCATTCCCCTGTAGCATGGAGACTTATAAGAGGAATAGAGCAGCCAAAATAAGTTTGGATAATTATTGGATATGACAATTGAGAAGGCTTAAGTTATATAACTGGTGAACATCCTCCTTGACACAAGATATTCCTCCCAAATATCTTTTCCTTATTGTAAAAGGGAAAATACTCACTGTAGAAAACTCAGAAAATTGATCTGCCATTAATCCATTTATTCAGTGAAAACATAGCACCTTGATATCTTTGTTGGAGTCACAGGGATACAATAAATATAACAAATAAAGCCCCTGCTTTCATGAGCCCTGCTTTCTAATAAGGGAGCCTGATAAGTAAAAAGCAGAATAATTTTAGTTCAGGAAAAAATATATAGGGCAATGAGATGGGGAATGATTGTTGGGTGGGATGGGAAATAAGACACAGTAAATGGGTGCTCAGAGAAAGGCCTCTTAGAGAAGGTGACATCTGAACTGAGATTTGAATGAGAAAGGGTCAGTCAGGATCTGGGAGAAGAGCGAAGTAAGTGAACATAATAATTGCCAAGGCTTTAAGGTGAAAGAGATATTTGCATAGGCTAGGAACTGGCCAAAGCCCAGTGGGTCTGGAGTTGAATGAGCCAAGCAAGGAGGTGCTGAAGACACAGTTAGAGCAGTCACAAAAGCAGGACCATGAAGGTCCTTGCAGACAGTAGAAAGGCTTTGCATTTTGTTCTGGGTGCAGTGAAAAGCCATGCTGGAATTTTAGGCAAAGGAGACATATGATTTGGTCCACATTTATAAAAAATGACTTTGGCTGCTTTTTGAAGAATAAATAAGAAAAAAGTATAAGGAAGTATAAAAAAAATCAAATCTATGAATATTTTCAGACTTGCAGTTCTAATGCAGGTACAGTTTTGTTTCTGCTTTTTTCATTCTATACCTTGAGGACACAACCATGTCATTAAAAGCCATTTGAAACAATTTTTAAATGAATATATGAAAATTTTGTCTGTCTTACCTTAATCTATTTCACCATTCTCCTATTGTTGGACAATTAGCTCATTTCTAATTTTGCCTGTTTTAACTATGGCAGAGGTAGTTATCTTTTTTATTTAATCTTTGGTTACATTATCCACTTCATTAGGAACTATTCCGAAATGTGAAATGAGTCCGTAGGATCAAAAGATACGAATGCTGTATTGTTCTATTGTCAACTTGATTAAACTGAGAATTATGTCACCCAGAATTCCTTTCTCTGCACGAGTAGAAGTAGAGTTGGCCAAAAGAGGAACTCATATGAAGTTTGGGCAGCAGATGTGAGGCAGCAGCTTTGCTTACTCTTTGAAAGTCTTTGTTGTCAGTAAGCTCAGTGGTTTCCAGGTTGTCCTCACTCTTCTCTTGGCACTGAGCCCTTCTTCCCGTGTGCTGGCCCTGCTGATGGAAAGCGGCCCCAGACCAGCCACCCGATGTCTGGCTGAGGGTACTCGGAGGCAGTGGTCTCCCAGAGACCTCCCCACTAATCCAAATGCCCCTTTGCGTGTCCACATCAATGTCCTGGATTTGCTCTGCTTTGTCCACCCACCCCAGGGCTTGAAATCTGGTGAGTGACTCTCCCTGATTCTCAAATCCCTATATTGGTTTCACTTCCCCAACTTTTCCCACAATTGTGTAAGGTCTATTTCTATAATAAATCCCACATTCTGTAACCCTCATGCTAGTTCTGCTTGCCTGACTAGTATAATATATGAACCTTTTGATGGTTCTTGTTACATATTGCCAGATTGCTTTCCTGAAAACTCATAATCACTTATATACCCACTTGAAGTTTATGAAAATGCTCATCTCACCACCCTCTCAACAGTATTGAGATTTTAAATCACTTTTAATTTTATAGGGAAAAGTTGGTATCTAGTTTTATTTCTCTTTGATTACTGATGAAGTTGAACTATTTTTTTTCTTTTGATATATTCCCTTTTCTATTGGGGACAATTACCACGTTTGTAAAGATTTTTGAAAATTTTGAGGAAAATTTGCAGCAACTTTATTTACATCTCTCTCTTTTTGTTTGTCTATTTAACGTTGGCACTGGCTGTCTAAGTTTTTTCATAGGTTTGTAGAGTTGTCGTATGTGTGGTTTTTTGGCTTTTTTTTCAGTCTTGATATCATAGTTCAATATGGTCAATTTATAAATCAGTAGATAGAAGGTGAATCAGTTAGGATTTGTAGATTGAAAACAACAAAAATCAAATCTGCTAAATCTAAGGAAAATGAAATTATATGGGAACTCATGGAATGTATGCAAATCGCCGGAGGCCTAGGCCTAGGATCAATGAACAGAGTGCTGGTGCAGGAATAAGTACATCCTGCCGATGTCAGTTTTGTTTTCACTCGTCAGGATTTAAATTCCCAGGATTGAGCTTCAACCAGACCTAGCTTACATCAAGTGCTGGCCCCTGGTTCCATCTGGTTGCAGAGTGAAAGGGTCTGGTGGAAAGAGCCTACAAGGCCCCTCTCTCATCCATAATGGGAGGAAAGGGACCCGAACTGACCATTTACCAAGAGTATTTCCAAGCAGAAAGAGCAATTCCCCAAAGGATTCTGGGATGCTGTTAAGAAGGGGACATGGTTGTTGGGTGGCCAAAGTCCAAATACCTATTAAGCAAAATCTAGCTGTCTCAGGTGAATTTCCACTGACATTGATTCCAGAGTGAACTAATTTTGGAATCTCAGATTTCTTTTTAACTATACGTATTATATGAACCACCATTTAGAAACCTATCTAGGAAATAAATTAATTTCCCTTTTAAATTTTTATGAGATGATCTGAGTTTTATGGCTTTCTAAAACCATGAGTAGATCAAGATTTTTTATTAGGATATTTTGTATGTATTTATCATACCGTATAAAAAAATCGTATTGCTAAAATACTATGTAACCCTGTGGTAGCAATTTCTAGTATTTGTGGAATCTTTTCTAATGAGGACTATTTCTTTAAAAGGATATTTTACTAAAAAATAGAAGAATTTAACAGGTTTAGCAAACCCTACCAATAACTTCCAGTCTCTTTTATGTGTATCTTTCTTTTTATACATACCTTCTTTTGTGGTTACATAGTTAAATATCAATGTATATTATCAGACTACTGGGGAGCTGATTTCTTGCCCACTTGCTGCTATGGCAATTACTTTCCAGTAAGAATAAGCAGTTAGACTTAGTCTAAACTGTTGGTTGAAAGCAAGTACTTGTTTGGCAAGTAAGCGGGCATTATAAACAGGAAAGTTACTTTAAAAAGAAACTAAAACTTGAATTTATAAGCCATTTAAGGCTGAAAAATAAGGAATAAGAAAGTGCTTCTATAACATGAGGGATCAGAATAAGGATCTAAAAAGCTCTGGGAACCCAGGCAGCTTCTATGTCACCTGCTCTCTCCCTGGTCTTTGGTCTCTGGCTTCTACTTTTCTATGTAGCTCCATCCATTTCCATCTCTATATGCCAACTTTTTCTGCTTCTGTACATGGTGCTCCTTTTTTCCTTGCTACACTATATAAAGTCATTGTCTTTTTACGGTCTCTGACCCATTAACTGTTCCCTAATATCCATTTGCTCTTTTATCCAAAGCATATTGCATTTTAGCTAGGCCCATGACAACTTAAATACAGAACACATTTTTTTCAACTTTCCTTACCCCATGGATGTATGACTCTCTTTTGACCAGAAATAATAAGTGCAACTTCTAGGTCATGCCCTTAAAAGGAGTGTGTCTTTGCCTTTCCTCCTTCCTGCTGGTTGTGATGTGAAGCAGATGGCGAGAGGCAGAGAAGCTACCCAGTGCCCAGAGAGGAAGCTGGTGCTAGGATGGCACAGCTGTCCTACAGGCCTTGGCTGTCCGCCTCGGGACACTGGCATAGAAGAGAGCTTTCCACCCATCATTCTACTCTGAGGTCTCTTTGCCACAGAGGCTTAAATGGCAGTTCTAAATAAAATACGCTCTTCAAGATTTGGACCTGTACAAGGGCAGGTGGGAAGACCTCTTTTTTTCATAGTTGTCTCAATCTTTAAAACAGCTCATAATAGGCACTCAAAAAAAAAATATTGGTTAAATGTTATTATGGGCTGAATTATCTATCCCCTCCCCCTCCAAAAAAAAAATTAGTGTGTCAAAGTCCTAACCCTCAAGTACCTCAGAAAGTGACTGTAGTTAGAAATAGGGTCTTTAAAAAGGTAATTAAGGTCAAATGATGTCATTAGGGTGGGCCCTAATCTGTCTGGTGTCTGAAGAGGAAATTTGGACACAGATACACACAGAAGAAAGACTGTGTGAAAACATAGGAAGAAAACAGCCATCTGAAAGCCAAGGAGAGAGGCCTCAGAAGAAGCTAACCCTCCAGACACTTTGATCTTCAGACTCTTGGCCCCCAGAATTGTGGGAAAATAAATGTCTGTTGTTTAAGCCACCCATCTGTGGTACTTTGTTATGGCACCCCTAGAAAACTAATATAAAAGTTTAAACGATAGGAAAGTTTTTATAAAAATTATGTTTTGTTTTAAAAAATAAGGAACAGGTTATCAATTAAGGTTAGAAAAAAGCAAGCATATAGAAAATATTTTTCTTTTACTTCAAAGTGTGCTAGAATCACTAACATATACAGTACATAGGGACTATTAAAATCAAGAGGTAAAGTTCCATATTTTCAAGTTTGCTGATGATTTGAGTCACTATGGACGTTAGCAATTGATTAGACATCTAATTATTGCTGAGAAATTCAGGGGAGAGATCTTTATTTTAAAATTCCAAGAACATGGCAAATCGTACCACTCACATTATCCACAGTAAAAATGACTGCTTTAAATAGAACTTTCTTATGGAGCAGAAAAACAAATTCTTGTTAAAGTGACAGTAATCGCAGAATTTCAGGATGTGCTCAGACCAAAGAAAGTCACTCTTAAGATTTTCTTTAAAGTTTAATGAGTTGAAAACTCATGACTGTACACAAGTTAAAAGACAAACTTTTAACAAGCATGTTTGTTAAGAACTTCCATTTAAAATAGCAAATATCTACTGCAGCCAGTATAAAGAGGAAAAAAAACAACAAATTTTACTGGAAAGCTACAAGGAGTCTCTCAGAAGCAACGTGCAGGAACTGAAGGTGGGCCTCAAGTGTGGAACCAGGAACTGGAAAGCTGTCAAGACCCAAGGCCATCACTCTTGCTGTGTGTATGTGAGCCTCTCTCTGGGCCATTTTGGTCTCTCATCTCTGCTCCTTCACTCATCAGTTCTAGTCCTTCTTCCATCCCCTTCCTCTCTGTGGCCAAAGGTGAAAGGGATTATGGTGACGCATGTTGTATAAATAGAGCAGACATTTTGTCCATCTATAGAAGCAGGGGAAGTTGTTTCTTAGAGAACTGGGGATGAGTTATGATTGGATTAGTACCCTAAAAAGTTTATGTTATGATATTCACTTAAAAAAAATCCACATGTATGACTTCTCATCCTCGACATGCTTCTTTTCATTAAAAAGAAAAAAAAATCCCACACTTCATTAGGGCATGATTTCATAGGAAACAGTGATATGCCAACTGAAATTGATAAAGTATTACATGCTTTTACATTCATTCTCTTTATTTATTCTCATGTAGTGTTTCATATGACCTAAAGAAATTAATTTCTGGGGTTTAGAATCTCTGGTATGGGGGCCAGAATTCTGGGCTGAACCTTTATAACTGGTACTAAAATCAGATAGGCCATTGGAGAGGAGGAATAGGAAACAAAACAGTACACAAATATACATCTTCTTAAATGATGAACGCAGCCTGTCAATAAACAGAAGAACCAGTTTTCAAAATAAGAGTACTTATTGCCTTCCCACATGTTTGGACTGCCCTCACTGAAGAAGCTGATGATGAATAATTGATGCTTTCGAGACTATAGTCTTCATAGTTATTGGCCTTTTCTTCGTGGTTTACCACACTGTAGCATATTTTCAATTGGCTCAACTGTTGGGTGTTATAAATTTAGCAATACTTCAATGAGTGGATTATTGTTTAGCAGTTTATAGTTCCTTTCCCTTGTAAACTAGGAGGATGTAGGTAAGAGGCAGGATGGTACCTAGCAGAAAGGGGCTAACAAGGAAGAGGATTAATACTGGACATAGAACTCCCTCCCCACCAGGGTATAGAGGAGAGGGGTGGGGCAACTCCCCCATTTTTAGGGATTGGTTAGATCAAGACTAATCCTACAGTTTTAGAAAGAACGACAGCACAGACATGAGTCATTCACACACATCAACAAGAAAACTATCAGACATGATTCTTTTAGTCGGCAGAAACCTCACCCCAGATTAGCTTGAGCAAAAACAAAATGAATTAGCTCATAAAACTAGATGTCCCAGGACAGGGTTGACTTTAGGTGATGCTTATGTGGAGACTCACATGACGTAACCATAACCCGGTTCTTGCCATCTCTTGATTTGGCTCATTCTTCTCTTATGTGTTGGATTTTTTCTAAGACAGCTTCTACCCTCATGGTTATGAGAGGGTTGCTTGCAGCTAAGTGCCACCCTTAGATCCAGGCAAAAGGGCCTCCCCTGGATCCTTCACTATAGAGAGCTCTCTTCTGTCTCTCCTCCAGCTGTGTCCTTCCTCATGGGGTGAAGAGCCTCTGGAGCCAAAGGCACATCGTCCCCTGGAATCTTCTCACATCCCTCTAGATCATACTCTGGGTACCGTGGACCCAAGAATTCCCTGACAAAAATCTCCAAGTTAGTTCTTAGCCCTGTGTGGGGGCCTCTTCCTTGAATCTATTCATCTGAACCAAATTGCCAATTTGCATACCTTTTGATCCAAGAGGTAGCTGTTGGCAAAAGGTGTGTATGGAATTTGGATGAATAAGCTAGGGTGTTCATACATGGCTTATGAGTCCCGTTGTGGTACAGAACTGAGGCAGGAGTGAGAAGAGGAGATGGGCCAAAGTATGTGTGAGCTCTTCATCCAGCCATGTTCCAAAGTAGAAATCTGAGTCTGAGAATTTGAACTTGACCTTTCAGGTCATTATCGAAGTGTATTTATCCAGATAGGGAAAAGAACAATTTTTATTTAATGTTGTGTTAAATTTTTTAAATTATAATTTAATACATATTTAAATTTTATAATTTTTAAATATTTAGACATATGGTTCTGTGTTTAGAACATGGACCTCTATTGTTCTCTTGCTCAGTCACCTGCAAATGTTAGTGTCAAACTTGCTTCAGTTACGACCTTTCAGGTTTAAATTTAACCAAAGAAGAGGGAGCAACCGTCCTACAACTTCCAGGGTAAGTCCTGACATCTTCTCTGGGTCATTTTAGGTCGCGTTTCAAATATTTAGACATATGGTTCTGTGTTTAGAACATGGACCTCTATTGTTCTCTTGCTCAGTCACCTGCAAATGTTAGTGTCAAACTTGCTTCAGTTACGACCTTTCAGGTTTAAATTTAACCAAAGAAGAGGGAGCAACCGTCCTACAACTTCCAGGGTAAGTCCTGACATCTTCTCTGGGTCATTTTAGGTCGCGTTTCGCCTCTGAACCAATCACTGTGAGAATAGGCTATCTTAGTCCCAAACTCTGTCCTCTAGGGTTTATAGGAGTGGCCTACCCAGTCTACTCAGACTAAAATGAAGGAAGGACCATGGGAAGCAAATGTTAGGATCGCTGCTGAGAGGAGGAGGAATGGGTGTTTAGACTAGGAGGACAGCCATAATACTGGAGAACTGGTCCCGTGCTCAGTTCTAAGATTTTGATGGCATGTGTTACAGGATGGCCTGATTGATCCTAGGAGGAGAGACATCACTACTAGGTAAGGTAGGTGAGAAGGCGGACCGGGCATCTAAGGCAGATGCCGTATCCGGGGACAAGCCAATGGGAAAGGGAGAGGGAGGGGATGAAGAGCTCTAGCTCAGGAGTGCCCAGGCTCCTAGGGCGCACCAGAGACTCCAGGCTTCCTGGAAACAGACGCCTGAGGGAAGAGCTCAAGGATTCAGGTCCAGTATGACGAGTTAATTCTCAAAAGCTTGCAGATAGTCTGAGGAACTTATGATTAGACAGAAACAGGGGTGGACTTGTGCCTGGGAAGAGGGTATCTATGGAAAAGACAAAGGAGAGGAGAAGAGGCAGGGGAATGACAACAGGCTGGCTTTCCCTAACGTTACTTCCAAAGAGAAGACTCTGTTCAAAAAACAAACTTGTCTCTTGAGTGTGATGTTTGCAATGTTAGAAGCATTATGACCAAAAGAGAGTTTGTATACTCTTCAAAAAGTATTATGTGAGAATACCATTACTTTTAAGATTCCTATATCAAATATATGTTTGCTCTGCCATAATTCATAAAATTCTAAGACCTTTTTAAATAGGTGGCTTTTATTAAGTCAAGAGCATTAAACGTACTACCATCATTTAGATGGGAAACAAAGGAAGAACTTAATTTAAGCCACAATTTGCAGGATTTACTCTCACCCCTTCTCACTATTTCTATCGCTTGCTCCCATTGTTCAGGATGTCTAAGGTGATGTTTACATTTCTATTAGCTTAAATTTCTAGCTATAGCATTTTAATTTTTGCATGAATAAAAGCATAGTACCCTATATATTATAGGGACACCTCAAATATTTGATTTATATGGAAGACAGTAATATAGCCTTCACTAATATCCTAATTTATATCATATTGATTCATAGACACTTGAACCTGAAAAAATATTTGGAAAGCACTCTTGTCCATCTTGTCTCTTCTTGACAGAGGAGAAGTCTATCTCAGACAGTGGTTAACTGATTTATGCAGGTTAAACACAGGTGTTAGACTAATGGGAACATCTGAGGACACCTGAAAATCACTGCTTCTTTGCCTACACACAGGGTGGCTTATATGGACTTAAACAAACAAACAAAAAAACCCTCTTCCTTTTCTATCAATAATTTAGAAACATTAATAGCTGTTCTTTGAAAATTAAAAAAAAAACAACATTGGGAAAAATCTTTACTTCTCAAGAGTGGGATAAAGTCTGGGAAATCACTTAGCTTAAAACCACATCTGATGCAAGAATACCTTTTTCTTTCTTTCATTTCCTTTTCTTTTTTTCTTGCCTTGAAAATATTTAACAGTAAATAATTGAAAGGTCAGGCAATTCTTTTTTTTTTTTAATGTACATAGTATTTCTTTATTAGTTGAATGATTAGGTTGGATGAACTAAACAAACAAATAAACAAATAAACAAAACTTCGGGGGTTCTAATTTCTATGGTTTAAATAGAGCCAGTACAGCACAGTGGAAAAGAGTATTAGATTTTGAGTCAGAAATTCTCTCATCAGTTTCTAGCTCTGTCATTAATTTTTTTTCCAGAGTTCATGTACTTTTTTTTAAGTTTACTGGAGCAACATTGATTAATAAAATTACATCATTTTCAGGTGTACATTATAATTTGACATCTATATAGTCTATTGTGTGATTACCACCCAGAGTCTAGTTTCCTTCAGCTACCACATATTTGATCCCCTTTACACACTTCACCCTCTCCCTAACCCCCCCATATTTGATCCCCTTTACCCTGTCTACTTCTTCCCTTTTCCCTCACACTCTACCCTCTGATAACCACTAGTCCATTGTCCATGTTCCTGAAACTCTGTTTGCCCTGTTCATTTGTTGCTTTTAGGTTTATATCCCACATACAAGTGATATCATGTGATTTTCAACTTTTTCTGTATGGCTTATTTCATTTAGCATGATTATTTCGAGGTCTATCTAGGTTGTCGCAAATGGCAGTATTTCATCTCTTCTTATGGCTTAGTGATATTCCATCGTATATATGCAGCACAGCTTCTCTAGCTAATCATCTATTGTAGGACACTTCAGTTGCTTCCATGTTCTGGCCACTGTGAATAGTGCAGCTATGAATATTGGTGTGCAAATATCTTTTCTGATATGGGTTTTTAAATCTTTGGGGTAAATACCCTGTAGATGGATTGCTGGATCATATGGTAGATCAATTCTTAGTTTTTTGAGGAACCGCCAGTGTTTTGCATTGTGGCTGTACCAATTTACAGTCCCACCAGCAGTGTATGAGGGTTCCTTTTTCTCCGCATCCTCTCCAACATTTGTTATTACTTGTCCTGTTGACTAGTTATTCTAACAGGTGTGATATGGTATCTCATTGTGGTTTTGATTTGCATTTCCCTAATAGCTAGTGATGTTGAGCATCTTTTCGTATATTTTTTGGCCGTTTGTATTTCCAACATACAAACGTATGTTTGGGGAGAAGTGTCTGTTCAGGTTCTCTGTCTATTTTTTGATTGGATCCTTTGTTTTTTTGGTGTTATTGAGTCATATGAGTTCTTTGTATATTTTGGATATTAGGCTCTTATTGGAGTCATTGCTTGCAAATATATTTACCTTGTTGACCATTTCTTTTCCTGAGCAGAAGCTTTTTAGTTTGATGTAGTCCCATTCATTTATTTTTGCTTTTACTTCCCTTGTCTTTGAGGTCAAATTCATAAAATTCTCTTTAAGTCCAAGGTCTTTGAGTTTAGTTCCCATGTTTTCTTCTATGCATTTTATTGATCCTGGTCTTATATTCAGGTCTTTAATCCATTTTGAGTTAATTTTGGTGTGTGGTGATAGACAAAAGTCTAGTTTCATTCTTTTTCAGGTGGCCTTCCAATTTTTCCAGCATCATTTATTGAAGAGGCTTTCCTTTCTCCACTGTATGTTTTTGGCCTTTTTGTCCAAAATTATTTGCCCATATAACCATGGGATTACTTCTGGACTCTCAATTCTGTTCCACTGGTCCGTGTGTCTGTTTTGCTGCCAATACTATGTCGTTTGATTACTGTCACTTTGTAATATAATTTGAAGCCAGGATGGCTTTGGCAATTCGGGCTTTTTTGTGCTTCCATACAAATCTGATGGTTTTTGTTCTATTTCTTTAAAAAATGCTGATAGGATTTTGATAGGGATTGCATTAAATCTGTATAGTGATTTAGAAAATAAGGTCATTTTAACTATGTTGATTCTTCCAGTCCAAGAACACGAAATATCTTTCCATTTCTTTGTATCGTCTTCAAAGATACAATTTCTTTTAATAGGGTCTTGTTTTCATTATATAGATCTTTCATGTTTCGTTAAATTTATTCTTAGGTATTTTATTCTTTTTGTTGCAGTTGCAAAAGGAATTATTTTTTCCACCTCTTTTTCTGACATTTTGTTATTAGAGTATAGGAATGCTATGGATTTTTGAACGTTGATTTTGTATCCAGAGACTTTACTGTATTTGCTTATTGTTTCTAGTAGTGTTCTTGTGTAGTCTTTAGGGTTTTCTATATAGAGAATCATGTCATCTGCGAAGAGTGACAGTTTGACTTCTTCATTTCCCATTTGGATGCTTTTTATATCTTTCTCTTGTCAGGCAATTCTTAAATATTGGCAGCAAACCCAGACCAAGACAAAATGGTTGTGAAACACTGGATGTAAGTCAACAGGTAGTAGCAAAAGAGAATAGTCCCTGAACTCCTGGTGCAAAAGACAATTCCACTTCATTTCATTGAAGGTGAAATTTCAGAACTGTAAAGTCAGAATAATAAGAAAATCACCAAGTTACAAACTACTTTGATATGAAGGTACAGTGGCTGAAAGAAAGATGGGTGAAGTGAGATTGCCTGGGATAGCCCGTCTCCTCTTTTACACTGTGATCAATATAATAACAGGAATGTTGGGAGGTCCAGCCTAGATTCTGCTACTTGGCACTTACTTAAGCTTTTTACCAATTATTTCTCACATTATATCAACACTGAGCATATATCAGCATTTGATATTTGAAATACTTAGAAATCTTTTAATAGCTTGGCCCTAGGCGACTTTTACAATGCACGTTCCTAGAAATTACACTGAAAAATCATGTTAGAACTCACTGAAGTTTGCATTTTCCAGTTTATATATTTTTAATCAGCAAGAAGTGTTCAGTAACTCCAGTGAAATGGTTTACAGATTGCAAGAATCATAGATTGATGATAGAGCTGAAGTGTTCCAGTTGGATCAAGGAAAAAGTTCGTCTTCCTCATTTTATAGTTGAGACTGAGTCCCAAGTCAGTTTCAAGATCACTTGGCTGGTTAGCAACAACCCTAAGGCTGGATAATTTAGAGGCTCAATGACATCATTGAGGAAGTAGGTTATTTTCATTAATTAGTTCTGCCCCTTGCAAGGTATCTACATTTTCCATAGACTCGCTTATCTCATGATAAGAAAGTATCTGAAACAGCTCTGGGAATCACATTTAGATACAATATTGCCCAAGTGAAGAAGAGGAAAGTGTCCTTCGTGTGTTTTATTAAGAGTGGGAAAGCCTTTCCTAGAAGCTCGCAGCAGACTTCTTATTTCTGTTTGGTCAGAATTGGGTCATGTGTCCTTCATAAAACAATTACTGGCAATAGGCCAACTAGAATCATCCTATGAGGTTGTGAATCAGGCTATCCTCTTTCAAGTACATGGCCATATGGAGAAGGCTGGTTATTTGAACAAAATCAGGGTCATTTTAGCACTTGTGTGTTGGGAAATAGATATCAAGTAGGCATCCAATAGACTCTTCTATACTCTATAAGGAACTCAAAGCCTCCAGTAACAGCTGAAGATCACTGGAAATTATTTATTTTAGAAACCTACAAAGTATTTCTCTGTTGTCTCTTGCTCTGCTGTGCCCACCTTTTTTTTTTCTTCCCTGTCTGC
>NW_006494610.1:826148-840738 GCF_000325575.1 Pteropus alecto
TTCCCTTAAACTGGCTATGAACAAAATTAGTCTACACTACTTTGAGGGCCTACTGTATTCAAAGCACCATACTGACATGACTTAATATCTTTGGGATGTTTATTAAAATGTAATAAGCTGTATTACTTAAAAGTCAGTATATTATTTTATAATATTAATCAATGTCTAAACTAAATTGCTATTTAATATCAAAAACTAATTCTTATTTCTTCCTTCCTTTTCCACTGCTAATCAAAAATCTTCCACAGAGAAAAGATTTCCACTGAGTTGCTGCCACCAAAATACATAAAAATTCACATAATGCATTGGCATTTTTTTCTTAAGTGTTCATTGTATCTCAAAATGCTAACGAATCTATTATTATTATCTTTACTGGCCATTTTATTCTATAATCAGAATTACATTCTCTACTAGTGGGAGGTCTTTTTTTCCCTTAAAATTTTTTTGTATGACAGTTCCTTGTCCCAAAGACTGTATTGGCACCAATAAGGGCCAATTGCTTTGTGTCCCAAAACTTGCTATAAATATTGAAATGAATGTTCTTCTTTATCCATGAAGGAATTTAATGTGAATTATTATGAATTATGATATGAACGTATAAGGGCTGACCATAAATAAGACTGATTATTTTTTAACATTACATACCTTCATTAAACATCAGCCAGTCTGTTACTGGCCTGAAAAGCACAGAAAAACACATAGATTTTTCAGGAAAAAAAAGCTAGCTGAAGTCTCCACTGAAATAGTTATTATTTTTGTGGCTTTTTGTAGATTGTTTCTAAATCGTAGTTTTCTTTTTTCTAAAATACAAAAAATTAAAATACAAAGAATAGAGTCATCCTATAATTTGTTGGCCAAATGAAACACTTTCTGCATGCTTCCCTCAGGGATTCTTTCAGGGTTTTTTTTGTTTTGTTTTGTTTTGCTGTTGTTTTGGTTGAAGAATAACAGATATAGAGAAAAGTGCACATATTGTAAATGGATTTTCACGAACTGAATAAATCTATGAAACCAATACCCAAACTAAAAATCTATGAAATCAACACCCAGATTAAAAAATAGAATATTACCAACATGCAAATTGTAATACCTTCTTGAGTGAAACACAGCATTATTTTTCTAACAGCCTAACTGAGGTATAATTGATATACAATAAACTGTGCACATTTAAATTTAGAGTTTGATGATTTTGGATGTATCCCCGTGAAACTATTACTACAGTCAAGATAATGAACATATTCATCATTCCCAAAGGTTTTCTTACGCCACTTTGCAATCTCTCCTTTCATCCTCTTTTCCTATTCCTAGGCAAACACTTGTTTCTGTCACAAGTTTGCTTTCATAGAATTTTGTATAAACTGAATCATATACTCTGTCCTTTTTTGTTTGACCTCTTTCACACAGAGATTCTTACATGTTGTGAGCATCGATAGTTTCTTCCTAGCTATCTCTGAGTAGTATTCCATTGTATAACTACATAATTGATCCATTCTCTTGTTGATAGATATCTGCATTTCCAGTTTGGAATTATTACAAACAAAGCTGCTATGAACATTCATGTAAAAGTTTTGGTATAAACATATGTGTTTATTTTTCTTATATAAGTATCTAGGTGTAGAATGTCTGGGTGGTATGATAAGTCCATTTAAGTTTTTGAGAACTGTCAAATAATTTTCCAAAGTGATTGTACCATTTTACACTCTTTATAGCAATGTATTAAAAATATAGTTTCTCCACACCCTAACATTTGGTATGGATAGGGTTTATAATTATAGTCATTCTAGTGAGTGTGTAGCGGCATCTCATTTCGGTTTTAATTTGCACTTTCCTAATGACTAATGATGGTGAACGTGCTTTCATGTGCTTAGTTGAGGGGGCTCTACATTTAATTACACCAACACAATAAGCGTAAAGTAGGACTGTCCTGGGCAAATTGGGACATAGGGTAACCTAAACAAAGATGAATGAAGGATTGATTTGTATATTTTGAAACATCCTTGCACCCCTGGAATAAATCTCGCCTAATCATGGTGTAGGTTATACACCAGAGTAACAAGATAAAAGATACAAATTATATGATCATCTTAATAGATACAGAAAAAAGCATTTGAGAAAATTCATAATTAAAAAAAAAAACTCTCAATAAACTGGATATAGATAGAATGTACCTCAACACAATAAAGGCCAGATATGAAAAACACAGTTAACATCATGTTCAGTGATAAAAAGCTGAAAGTTTTTCCTCTAAGATCAGGAATAAGTCAGAGCTGCCCACTCTCACCCTTGTATTCAGCATAGCACTAGAAGTCCTAGCCAGAACAATTAGGCAAGAAAAAGATATAAAATTAGAAAATAAAAGTAGAGTGTCTCAATTTGCAGATGATATGATATATGAATTCAGTAAAGTTTCAGGATATAAAATCAATATACAAAAATTAGTGGTGTTTCTCTACACTAATAACAAATTATCTGAAAGAGAAACCAAGAAAACTGTCTATTTACAATTACATCAACAAGAATAAAATACCTAAGAATAAATTTAACCAAGGAAGTATAAGACCTATATATTGAAAACTATAAGACATTGATGAAAGAAACTGAAAAACACAAAAATAAATGGAAAGATACTCCGTGTTCATAGATTGGAAGAATTAATGTTGTTAAAATGGTCGTACTACCTAGAACAATCTACGAATTCAATGCAATTCCTGTCAAAATTCCAATAACATTTTTCATTGAAATAGAACAAACAATTCTAACATTTGTATGGAACCACAAAGGCCTCTGAATAGCCAACTCAATCTTGAGAAAGAATAAAGCTGGAGGCATCATACTTCCGGATTTCAAATTATGTTACAAAGGTATAGAAATTAAAACAGTATGATATTGGCATAAAAAACAAAAAGATGCATAGATCAATGAAACAGAATAGAGAGTCCAGCAATAAATCCATGTAGATATAATCAATTAATTTATGACAAAGGAGCCAAATGGAAAAAGGAGAGTCTCTTCAATAAATGGTGTCGAAAAAACTGAACAGCCACATGCAAAAGAATGAAACTGGTCCACTATCTTACACCATACACAAAATTCAACTCAGAATGAATTAAAGATTTGACTGTTAAGACCTGAAACTATAAAACTCCTAGAAGAAAATATAGGAGATAAGTTTTTTGACATTGGTTTTGGTGCTGATTTTTTGGATTTGGCACCAAAAGCAAAAATAAACAAGTAGGACCACATCAAACTAAGAAGCTTCTGCACGGCAAAGGAAACCATCAACAAAATGAAAAGACAACCTACAGATTGAGAGAAAACATTTACGAATCAAATATCTGGTAACGAATTAATATCCAAAATATAGATAACTCATACAACTCAATAGCAAAACAAAACAAACAAAACAAAAACAACCAGTTCAACTAAAAAATGGGCAGAGAACTGAATAGATATTTTTCCAAAGACTGGCCAACAAGTACATGAAAAGGTGCTTAACATCACTAATGACCAGGGAAAAACAAATCAAAACCACAATGAGATATCACCTCATACCTATTAGGATGGCTATTATCAAAAAGTAAACAAACAAACAAACAAACGAATGAATGAATGAATAAATGAATGAATGAATAAAAATAAAAATGAAAAGAGATAATGAGTGTCGGTGAGGGTGTGGAGAAAAAGGAATCCTCTGCACTGTTGGTGCGAGTGTAAATTGGTGCAGCCACTATGGAAAACAATTTGGAAGTTTGTCAAAAAAATTAAAATTAGAAGTACCATCTGATCCAGTAATTCCACTTCTGAGTATTTATTTAAAGAAAACAAATGATCTCAAAAAAAAAAAATAAAAATCTGCATCCCCATGATCATTGCATCATTATTTACAATAGCCAAGACATGAAGCAACCTAAATGTCCATCAAATTGATTTAAAAATGTGATATATATATATATGAATATTATTCAGCCATAAAAAGGAGGGAATCCTGCCATTTGTGACAACATGGATAGACCCTGAGGGCATTATGCTAAGTGAAATAAGTCAGATGGAGATAGATAAATACTGTATGATATCACTTACGTGTGAAATCTAAAAAAAACAAACTCACGGATACAGATAGCAGATTGGTGGTTGCCAGAGACATGGGGTAAGAGATGGGTGAAATGGGTAAAGGGAGTCAAAAGATATAAAGTTCTAGTTAGAAAACTAATAAGTTCCAGGATGGAATGTACAGCATGGTGAGTATAAAACAATATTATATTGCATATTTGAAAGTTGCTAAGAGAGTACATCTTAAAAGTTCTTCTCATACACAAAAAAATTGTAACTATGTGAGGTGATGGATATTAACTAAACTTAATCCGGTAACCATTTTGCAGTGTATACATATATCAACTCATTACATTGTATACTAATGCTAATACAAATACTAAATGTCATATAATATCATATGTCAATTATATATCAAAAAATATTTAAAAAAGAATGAAGAAGGTAAAGGGAGAGAAATATTGGGAAAAAAGAAAAAAGACTTTTACTTGATTATAAATTTGTGACAATGCTTTATTAACATAATGCTATATAAAATTTTATTTTCGTTATTACATAAGCTATTAATAATAATTCAAAGAGATGGGGTTTTTTTCCCAAAGGAAAAATATGGCATAAGTTACATGCTTAAGGGCCAATATTTTTATAGTAAAATGCATATCAAATGGTATATACTATAACACTTCAAAAGGTATATATTTAAATAGTACAATAGAGTAAGCATTTCAATGTTGTACTTAATATGGCCTAGTTTCATAGAACATTGTAAATGTTCCTTTCTCCTAAAGCCATTCTAGCTTTCCTTTTTCCCTCAGTGCAATAATTCAGAATGTATAAGATGTTGGAGAAACTGCCAGGCAACTTTGAGGAGACAATTAGAGAGAATGAGAGACAGTTGATTAAGCATTTTGAACCATGGATGTTTTGTTCTTTTGTTCCCTTCTTATAAAAACAAAAACAAAACATATTGGCAATTGCAAATATTTATGAACACTCCACTGATTTTTTTCTGTTGTAACTATCTTTTTTTAAATGAAATAATCTCTGTCTATAGGCTAGAGAAGTAAGTTAATGCAAGAGGACATGAAAATATCCTGTTCAGAATCTGTATCTATAGTGCATGATGTCCAGGGGCATTATGTAATATTTGTCTATGCAATATTGTTATAGCAATTATTCTGAACAGCCTATAATGCTTTTAACATAGTAGGGTCTGAAATGTTGTTAGTTAGGATTAAACATTGGGAACAAAAACCATTCCAAAATATGGAAACTGAGTGCCTAAGATGTTAGTATTTGATTTCCAGATGACTAGAAGGCTGCTTTTAATATAATCTTATGTGCTTTGAAATTTTTGCAATGATGAACAATCTAAACATTTGAGCCAGAAATCACTAGCAGTGTTTGAACCAAATAAAAAGGTAATAAGTAAACCTATCCTTAATTTTATAAGCCACCATAGATTTTTCTAGTTTATTCTTGTATAGTTGAGAGAGCATTTTCCTCCAGAATTGTTCAGTTTCACTGACAGGGAAGTTTATTCTAGCACAATAACCTCTTTCTTGAGTGATTTCAGACAAATTTAAAGGAAATTTTTGAGCTATAATCTCACAGAGAAGTGGCTTTTTATGATAGAAAAGCAGTGTCCTTCCAAGTATAGCTCCACCTCCTGATCCTGGGTAATTTATTTTGCTGTTATTGGTTTGTTTCTTAAATTCCTTATCTATACAAAAGGGGTACCAGTACCTGTTTATCTCAAAGGAGTCATTTAGGAGAAAACTACCATTTTCTTGAAGTAATTTGTCAAGATCACAAATAATTTAGGGTCAGAGCTGAATTAGGACTAGGTCTCCTAAATCTAAATCTTGATCTCTTTCAAGCATACCTCTCAGTCTTATGAGGTAAGACATAATGAAGCTTGGATAATTAGTATAAAATTTCAGCTAGCAACTGGTATTGAATTGATCATTGATCCAGATTGTAGCTTCTTAATGTGAAAACCACTCAAAAGTTCCTGTTAGAATGGTGTCTCTCTCCTTCCCTCCCTCCCCTGCACGCTCTCTCTCTCTCCCTCTCTCTCAATCTAGGCTCCTTACCCTCTTTTCTAAATTTACTTTGTTCTCTCAGTCCAAGGCCAACATTTCCTGGAGCCATCTTGATTCAGCACTATCTATGCAAATAACAAATTTTCAGAAAGTAAACAAAGCTAAGCTGTCTCCCAATAAGCATCAAAATGATGGCACGAGGTAGAGAGTAAGATTTTTGGCCAGACTGATGCTAGGTGGGTGGAAGAGCTTTAGGAAATCTTAATCAGATTCAGTTTTAATTTATATCACCTTAAATGCTAATATTGATATAATGTCCTCAAAAGTATAAATGAAAATCATGTAAAATCTCAGTTTTTTTGTGGGCTGCCAGTACTACTAAATGATTGCATTCTTTCAAAATAGTCACCATGGAAAACTCCAAGCTTTTTCAATAACTATTGAAACCAGTCGTATTTTTCTTTTCAAATTACTATCATAGTCGTTTTGTTTTGGAGTCCTTCTTTTCCTCGCTACTTTTTCATTGTTCCTCTTTCCTGCATGTAACAAGTTCTTTACAGCCTATTCTCAAATATAGCCCCCAAAATAGACTTTATCAGAAATAATCAGTTACCTGTTCATCATATATGGCTCTGAATGCCTTTCCGTTACTTCAAAACCAAATTTTGTTTCCATTTCCTCAAAGAATGATGACCTGCCACTACTGAAGACGTATTTTAAATGTTTTACAGATTTTTAAGGGCATTTCAAAGGAAGAGTTCCAAAGACACTTTAAGTAACAGCAGCCGTACTGAAATAATTGTATAATTTCTTATAGTGAAAATACTTAACGGAGAAAATTAATTAGGGTTCTTAATTTTAGTGTTTGTTAAAAGATGAGTCAGATTAAATTGTTGCTATACTTTATGTATGCACACTGTACGCATACATGTGTTTGTACAAATTTAAAATCTCTTGTATATTTTTAAAAGGAAAGTTAAAGTGGAAAGATAGCAGCAAAAGAAAAATCAGCATGTAAAACGCCATGGGAGGAAACACCTGCCGAGTAAACATAAATGTACAAGAGATCTAACAGGCTTCCTTCATAATTTTACCCAATAAAGCAGTAATGGTTAGAAATAAAAATGTTGTAAAAAAGCAATAGCATTTCACATTTTTAAAACATTTAAGAGCTCTGGCTTCACAGTCAACCTGTCAGGAACCTCAAAAGCTATAAGAACCTTTGTTTTTCTAATAATCAATTTCAATATGCATTTTATTCCATTTTTAAACGTATTTTATTTAGTGAAATTTTAGGAATAAGCTTTAACTTTAAATTCTGTCTTACCGATACATCTTGTAAAACTGCACTTACATTTTATCTAGATGTTTCATTCTACTGCAGGCCACTAAAAATTCAGTAATCATAAGTACATAACCTTTTACTCATAAAGCATGCACACAAGATCTCTTTAATAATTCAAAGAGCTTTCTATAATAATGAAATCACACTTATGAATTCAATAGGAAAATTCTAATACTATTAAATATAACAAATAATTCACTGTAAAAACCAGGCATAATAGAGCAAGAAAAATAAATTCTAAGTGCTCAAAATATTTTTCTTTTTCTTATGCCAATGAATATTTTTTAAATCATAGTGACAGTTTTTCCTCTCTTTTGTTGGAGTATATGACAGCTATTCAGAGACTGGAGCAGGTGCAAAAGATAACTGCTTTACTATTAAAGTCAAGAATGTCAGCGTTCTCTGTGTAGTGTTGGGCAGATCTCCATCATTTTTGCATAAGCTATCACCAGACTTTACTACACTATCAACTTACTCTCACCTCAAATTATTATTTTTCAAAGACAACCAACTGAGTTTCACTTTACTTTTTTAGATTCCCTGATAGGTTAGGAAAGAAAAAAGTGAAACAGAGCACAGAGAATAAAGTTACTCATAATTTCACTTAACATTAAACTACTCTACAATCACTAATTCTTTAGATATAATATCGTGTATTTTAGAATTATGATGTATCAGTGGTGATTCAATCTGACTATATAAAATAAATGATTGAGAAAAATATTGGAAAAAGTCAGTAGATTGTAATTACAATAAAATAAATAAAATATGGCTTACCATATTATTATTTCCTTTGGTATTTATTTAAAGAAGCCCTTTTTTCAGATGATTAAAAGTCAAGAGCCGTACTCAGGTTGTGTAATTAAAGTATGAATTTTTTCACAATTTATTGGAGGTGACGACATTCTACAGAAGACAACACAGTCTGTACTGAATTATTTTGAACTAAGAAACTAAATTGGAATTTGTTATGATGAAAGGAGAAAAAATGAAACTCCCCCAAAGACATCAATTAATGAGATTTTGAAAGATTTGTGAAAATGACCATATGTAGAGAATTAACAAAAAACGAATACATTTTTAACATTCTAAAAGTTAGCATGTTTTAAGATATGAATTTCTGTAATAAAAAAATGACACATTTAAAGCTGGCAATGGTAATCTTATAGTCAAACGAGTATTCCTTCCAGTTATTCTTCCTAATTTTTCTATATGTAAATGCCCCACCTTTACCAAGAATTATGAGAAAAAGCTCCAATCTTTGGCAAGTTTAATAAAACTTGAATTTCCTGGGCCCCATCTATCTGTTCACTTTATCTCAGTACCACCACTATTTCCAACTGACAATGAGGCTAATTGAGTTCCGATGGATGTATAAGCCCCGAGAAAGCTACCGAAAAAACTATCACCAAAAAAAAATCCATAAAGGCATATTGAGAGTTCTATAAGATATACTCCTTCCACAATGAGATTCAATATCCACACTTCAGTATCCACATTATATATACATATATATCTATGTAATGGAATAAATATTATTTGGCCATGAGAAAGAAGGAAATTCTACTGTTTGAAACAACATGGATGAAACTGGAAGATATTATGCTAAATGAAATAAGACAAATACTGTATCATCTCACTTATAAGTGGAACTTAAAACAGACAAACAAACAAACAAAAAAGCCAAACTCATAGGATGGTGGTTACAAGAGGCTTGGGTGTGGGGGAAATGGGAAGATGCTTTTCAAAGTGTACAAGCTTTCAGTGATAAGATGAACAAATTCTGGAGATACAATATGCAGCATGGCGACTGTAGTTAATAATAGTATCTTTTATAGTTGAAATTTGGTAAGAGAGTAGTCTGAAACATTCTCATTACACACACACAGAGATAACCATGTGAGGCGATAAATATTTTAATTATCCTAATTATGATAATTATTTCACAATGTATATGTATATCAAATCATCATGTTTTTAAACTTTAAATATACAGTAATGCATCATTTAATGATGGGAATATGTTCTGAGAAATTTGTCATTAGTCGATTTCATCATCATGCAAATATCGTGTAGTGCATTTACACAAACCTAGATGGTATAGTCTATTGCTCCTAGGCTACAAACCTGTACAGTATGTTACTCTACTGAATACTGTAGGCAACTGCAACACAAAATAAGTATTTGTGTATCTAAACATATCTAAACATAGAAAAGTTACAGTAAAATATGGTATAAAAGATTAAAAAAAAAAAAGATACACCAGTATAGGGTGTTTACCATGAATAGAGCTTACAAGACTGGAAGTTGCTCTGGGTGAGTCAGTGAGTGGTGAGTAAATCTGAAGGCAGGACATTATTATACACTACTGTAGAGTTTAATACACTGTACACTTAGGCTACACTAAATCTATTTTAAAATAGTGTAGTATTGCACTGTGACATTGACAGTTACATCACTAGGTAATAGCAATTTTTCAGCTCTGTTATAATTTTACGGGATCACTGTCATATATGTGGTCCATTGTTGACTGAAATGTCATTACGCAGTGCATGCCTTTTTCCATGTCAATTATTCTTCCATAAAACTGGGTGGGGAGGGGGGTGGATAAAGTAAGGACAAACTCCAAGAAACAAGCTAAAATGGAAAGTAACAAGACAGGAGAGAACCTCAGTTGACTAGATGACCTATTACTTCATGGGGTAAGGGAAAACGGAGAAAGTTCTTGAATTTTGATGAAAGAAAAGAAATTAGTTATTTCTGCATTGCTGTTTTAGTTCTTTAACCAATGTCAAATTTTCTGCCTAGCACAGAAATCAACCTTTGATCCAGTACAAGATCTGTCTCGCTGGACCACCTACAGCCACCTCGACTCAGACAAATTTGGTTTTTCCTAGCTCAAGTAATTCCAGTCTTGATATCTTGGAGGAAAATTTTCATACATATAGAATCAAGCTTTATTTACCCACAATATGACAATTTTTGATATCACATGCCCCCCCATCAAGTTCAACTAAAGCCATATTTATTTTCTATCAAAGTGCTGCAAGTAGCAACAATATCAAATTTAAGTTTACGCCTTCTTTTTCCAAATATTACCTAAGAGGTAGAAGTTTCAAAAAAAGTTGATGAAATATACTTATTAATGAATAATAAACTATTTGATATTGAAACAAGACTGGCATAATTTTGTTCTATTAAAAAATTCTCTATATTTTTCTTAAATTGTTGAGTCTTTAGGGTTTTTTTGAAAGTACCTACAGCATTAAAATATATTATCATTGATCCACTCAAAATTTCATCAACAGAGACTCTAATGATATCAATCATTACCTCAAATTTACTATTGTTGTGAAGATTTTGAATAGTGGGGCAATTTTTATAATAATAAATGTAAGTAAAATTAAAATTAGAGTATTAATTTATTTCCTGGTAACACTGAGAAAATAGCAAAGTCAGAGAGAATCACAGGGTATAGCCTCCAATCCTTTTGCCACATATAAATTTATATGTCAGGTGCTTGAACATTATATATTTATACTACCTTATGTTCAAAGGGAAGAATATTTGGATTGTAAAACTAGCTAGGAAGGAGCTTATTCAAAAGTTTAAAAGAAAACATTTTAAACCAACCATAAAATCTTGTTTCAAGAGCTTTTTCAACACTTATGATCTTAAATTACCACAAGTCGTAATGTAAAAATAATGAAATACTCTACGAAAATGTTCAATAGAATTTAAAATTTTAACTTAAGGGAATGTGGAAGTTCAATCATTCTCAAAGAGGCTGTAGGATGATTAAAATCCTGAAGGAAGCCTGAAAGAAAAAGGACACAGTCATTATTGGAAATGTAATACAATGTAAACTCTCAGGTTTCACATTTAGACTAGAAAGCTTAAGTTCAAGGCCATTATGCCAATTTTTATAGAAATGCAATGTTTTCCAACTCATGGTCCATCCCTTGAAAAGCTGTATGTAGGTAATAATGATTATTAACTCAAATTAGTCACACACACGAGGGTAAATTGGAAATGAAAAGCTTCTTCCATTACCCAAACTAACATAAATGATTTATTTCCTTCTGCTGACATGAAAGGAAAAGAGTTAACTGTTGGTGAAGGATAGCATTTACCTACCCTGCACTAAGTTCAAAGAGCTCACTGAGCACAAATATTCCCAGAAAAGGTTCAACTTGGCGGAAAAGAAACCATCTATTCCAAAAGGTCACTATGTCAGCTCAACTTTTCGTCTGCTATGCGAAAAGTCCTGTCAAAGTCCATTACAGCAAGGCAGCAGCTGTTGTGTAGAGTGATACCCTCCAAAAGAGAATAGCTTCTCGTATGCTTCAATGCAACTCCTCCACTTCGCAGATGATTTCTTGTCTCCTCTGACACTATTCTTAGCCACAATCCCACGGCTTTGCTCTGGCATCTCAAATGCCTGCTCCCAAACCTTTCTCTACATTTTACATAGTCTTTAGCCCAGCTGAAAATCACACGGTCTCAGTCAAGTCTATTACAACCCAAACTCCTTCTAATGGCCTAGAGAGCCTTACATAATCTGATCCCTGCCTATGTTTCTGGTTCAACTTCTTGCTTACTCCAGCCACAGTGAACGTCAGTTTCTCCGACACCCTGAACTCTGTCTTACTTCAGAGCCTTGACCCGGTATGTTCCTTCCCCCAGCTCTGCTCCTGGCTGGCTCCTTATCATGTTTTGATCTTTGCTTAAACCCACTTCCTCAGGGAGGGCTTTCCTATTCATCTCAAGTAAGTAGGTTCCTCGTCTTTATTTCCCCAATTTTGGTCTCTTCTTTTCTTCTCAACAGTGTCACAATTTTTAATTAATTTCCTTTGCTCCTCACTTTATTTTAGTATCCACACTGGGATCATAGATTGTCTCCCCACCACCCCCAACCCCAGTTTTATTGAGATATAATTGACATATAACCTTGTGTAAGTTTAAGATGTACAATGTGTTGATTTGATGATTGCAAAATGATTACCACCATAGTATTAGCTAACACCTCTGTTATGTCACATTATGAATAGTTCTTTTTCATGGTAAGAACATCTCAGATCTACTCTCCTAGCAGCTTTAAAGTATAAAATACAGTATTATTAGCTATAATCACTATGCTGTACATTAGATCTTCAAAATGTATTCATCTTTTAAGTTTGTAGAAGTTTGTATCCTTTGACCAACTTCTCCCCATTTCCACCCAATATTGTCTGTCTTATTCACATTGTATATGCAATGCTGGCACAAAGCAAAAATGCAACAAATGCTTATTCGATCAAATCCATTTTACCCTGATCTTTTTCCAACTTCCTTATTCTTATAGGAATCAGACCACAACAAACTTATTATTTACTCAATTTTATCATTATTATTTAAATCAATATATATGTATATATACTTGCTACATGACAGGAACTGTAAAGTGCTGCCATAAAAGCTATTCGTTCCTGAGTGTTTATTATGTGCTAGGCACTGTCATAAGTACTTTACATATGTTATCTCATATCACCATAACCACGTAAACAAGCAACTATTTTTATCCCTATTTTAATGATGAGAAAACTGAGACATAGAGAGGCTGGTAATGTGCCCAAGATATCACAAACAATAAGTGATGGCACTGAGATTCTGTACTCTATTGAATAAAACACAATTTCCAATTTAAGATAAGTATCAGGAAAGAGGGAAAAGGCAAGTGAGCTGGAAATTCAAAGGGAGAGATGATATCTGCTTAAGGGAGACCAGGAAAATTTGTTTGAAGGTGGCATTTAAGACGAGATTTGAAAAAAAGTTAGAGTTTTGACAAATGAATAAAAGGAATTGGTACAAGAGACTCTTATCAGAAAGAAAATAGTGAGAACAAAGATACAGAGAAAAGAGATACTAAGTGTGCACAGGAAATAGTAATAGTAGAGTTATTTTATATTGTCCATCTCTTGCTTGTATATCACTGAGAATAGAACTTATCTGCGCCTCAAAAAGGAATAAAGATGCAATCAGGGTGGTAAAATAGTAATTACTGGGACCAGTTCTCTGTTGTTACTTCATTACCTATTTCTGGTGTCTATTCGCTCAGCAATTGGATTTTAAGATTTTTGATGGCAGGACCATGTCTTACACTTTCTTCAGTGGGATTATAAAAGCTGACTCTTGAAAATGTCAGTGAACAAGAAGAAAAGTCAGAGGAGACTAGAGAGAGGCTAGGGTTAGGCACTACACACTGTGATGCCAATGGTACAGATACCTCCCTCCTCCTCAAGGGGCTTATATTCTGATTGGTATAAATTCTTATAATATAGTGAATATGTTAGAAGAAATACAAAGACCTACAGCTCTAGAATTCTGCAAAGCAAAATTATTTTAAAATTAATTCCACTAGATACTTAAATTATATTTTTCAAAAGTGTTTATGCACAATTTTTTCAAGACTAAGAACAGTGAATGTCTATGATAATGAATACTTATAAAATAAAAGCTTTTGGCAACACTTATTTACACAGAACAGTGGAGAGTCTCCTCTAAAATTTTATTAATGCAGTTACCATAAATTATCCTCAGTGAATAATTCAACTCAGCATTTGCTTTTTATGTTTCCTACCTGTGGCTTTCTATAATCAAAGTTCTTGACTGGAGAAATTTAAATAACTTGTTTTCCTCTTTCATTAAAAAGCAATTACTTTCAATTCCTTTCACATATTCCCACCATACTCCCATTAGAAGTCCCAAATAATAGAACACACACACACTTGAACACACACACACTTACACACACACACACACACACAACCCTCCTGCTTGTATTAGCAAAGAACTGAGTTTAAGGTGTGCAGTAATTCTTCCTTATTTATTCTACTGAATACACATAATTTTTTTTTTATTCATTCACTCTTAGAGAGTCTGACATTCAACTTCCTTGTCCAAGTCCTGGCACTGAAAAAACTGTGTTACAAAACCATGAGGAGATATTTTCCAGCCCCCACCTTTTAAAAATTAATGTGTATGATAAACTAGGTTCTTATAATCATAGACTCTTAGAGTTTTAACAATAGAATTTTTATGTAGAGTGTAATCAAAGGAAGACTAATTAGATACAATATTCTCCACTCCACTCCAGGAGGGAGTGGAGCGT
>NW_006494610.1:840757-870195 GCF_000325575.1 Pteropus alecto
TCTTTCCCCCCGAGCCTGAGTATCACTCAGATTCTTTCTCTACATGATGCTCCAGGCAACCTCTGTCCTCTGAGAGAAAACATTTATTGCGTATGACCCTTTTCACAGTATAGAAAATGCATCCTGCAATTCAAGGCATTTGAAAGCTACAATCTATTTTCAGCTACCATAGTACCTAATATTTAGCAAAGTGCTCCTTAGTATCTGAAAACATCCTAATAGTTTAAAAGCATTACTGCAGTTTACAAAATAGACTGTGTGTATGAGCTACTTTAGCTTGTGCCATGCACTTCGTGCTCCTGAACACCTTATCCTACCTCTGAGCACTGCTGTATCCTGGTTCACTTATTCCAAGTTAGTCCTCCATCTTCTTGGAGGTAATCAGAACTTCTTTCCACGTCTGAGATTAAGGCCATGCTGAAGGATCCATTCTTGCCCTTCTGTTCTCTAGGCATACTCCACAATCACTCTCACCCACACCCATGACTTCATAGACTGTTTCCTTATTTAAGTCTCCAGCTCAAATTTCCCCAGCGCCAGACCCACAATCCCAACTCGTGGTTGGAATTTCTACACACATGTCTTGTTATTACCACAAAATCAGCATGAAAATGTCATCCTTCTCATTAAAACTTCCTTGCCTTTCCGCCTGCTTTCCTTCTGTATATTAAAAGCATCATTATCTTCCAGTCACCCAAGCTGGAAACCTTGGGGTCTCCTTCAGCTCCTCCTTTTCACACTATACTTCTAAGTGATTACTAGGGCTTGCCAATTCCAATCGGAAAATGTCATTCAAGTCTGTCCGGTCCTCCCACCACCTTTCTTTGGGCTTTCATTCATTCCCACTTTAATGCCTGGCACTCTTCTCCTAACGCGTCTTCCTGCCTGAATCTCCCCTCTCTAAATCCATCCCATCTCCCTGTCCCCACTAATAATATCATCAAGGTATGTTTCCTTACAAATGTGATTATTATTCCTCACCTCTGCTAGAAAGTGCCCCTGCATTCCTTCAAAATAAAGTCAATGCCTCTCAGTAACTTTAAAATAAAGCTCAAATTCCTAAGTGAAGAGTTCAAAGCTCTCCACAAATAAGGACCAGGTGCCTTTCTCATCACATAGTTTCATAATTAAAAGCTCAGACTCTGAAGCCAGATTGCCCAGCTTTGTGACGTTAAGCAGGACTGCTGCACCTACTAGTGCAGGCCGAGTGGTCCCGAGTGAGGCATCTGGCTGAGGGGTGCGGGGTGGAGGGCAGGTTGGAGTGCAGCCCCTGCCCCGCTCACCAAGCTGTGTCTAAGAACAGGGCTGCTACAGGCTCAGAGGAAGTGGCACCATTTTCTATTTCACTTATAAGCACTTAGGGGCTCCATTTCCTTATCCATAAAGTGGAGCTAATACTAAGACTTATTTCATGAAGTTGTTGTGAGAATTTAATGAATTGATATGTGAAAAGCCCTTAGAACAGTGCCAGGCACATAAGTGCCTAATAAGAGTCAGTTAATCCCGCACCTTCTCCATTCTTTATACTTTAAATAAGTAGTAGAATTTATTTACTATTTGACACATGTATAATCTGTGCTTTTCACCTTTATAGCTTTCATTGCTTATTCTGCTTCCTTTCCCCAATACTCCCTCCCCTAGCAACTCCAGTCTCTATGTGTTGATATCCTGTCCACTCTTTAAACTCTGTTGATTTTCTATGATCGCCTCCATTACGTCTTACTTGATCCCTATAAATATGAGTTCTCTAGGCTTTTTTTTTTTTATGAGTTTACTTGAGTCAAACTGATAACATATGCAAGAGAGTGAGGTCTCAAAGCTCTCTTCTAGACTTTAACTCAACCCTCAGGTACCTGTGGATCCCTACTGTAAAACTTACTATTGTATATTTTGTGCTATCTAATCTTATGCTTACCTCAAGGCCTTATCTTCCTTGACATGTTTTAAGTGTCTTAAGGTACCCTGTACAGTTCTTTCTGTTCCCACAGTGCTTACAGCCCTACAGTGACATAATAGGACCATAATAAGCAATAATAGAATCATTTATTAAGTACTGACTATATGCCAGGTACTATAAAAAGTGTTTTCCATAGAGAATTTAAAGTCTTACCCAACTTTCATAGTATTATTTCTCTTTTATATAGCAAGATAGTGTTTAAATAACTTGCTTAGCAGTAAGCAGCTAAAAAGTGGTGTGTAGAGATTAGAACCCAAGATCTTATTGATTCAAGGATTGAACTCTTTCTTCATGGTGGTGTCTTATCTGGCTCCTTCTCTTGCCCAAGAACTACCATTTGTTGATGATTATATGTTATATTCCGGGAGCTTTTCTTACATTATTCCTAAATGTCCCTGTAAAGTGGTTATTATTATTCCTATATACATGAGAAGATCAAGGCTCAGAGATATTAAACAATTTATCGCAGATCTCACAGCTAATAAATTCCAGATGTGACTTTTAATCCTGACCACAGAACTCCCTCCCTTCAAAAAAGCATTTGTCATGTTTCAGAAGTCCCTTAAGAAATGTTATTGTTTTGTTGTTGTTATTGTTATTTTATTATTACTCACAGTCTCATTTATGTGGTTCTATTTCATCTATATACCCTTTTGACAGAAACTATCACTACATAACTTATAGAAAAAAATGTTATTTCTGAATTATATTTTACCAATTTTTGTCTTTATATATTGACTACTTAATCCTACATATTATAAATAACTTGGTGAAAATGCTTATTCTCCCAAGAATCTGATGGAGTTTTACATATAAATAATCTTGATATGATAAAAGTTATTGATATTAAATAATTGATTATATAAACACTAGGTCAGGAATATGTTGAGGGATCCACACTTTGTACCTGTGATTATTAATTTCACCAGATCATTAGGTTTTGCCTGGTAGTTCTATTCCATTCAAGTTATTTGAAAGGTCAAGATAAAATACTGCACCTAAAGAAACACGTAGACACTGATATGAATGCCAAAATGAACCTTGAACTAAATGCCATGCATAGAGAGAAGAGGGGGAGAAGGAGAAATGAGGAATCAGAATTAACCATTACATTTTAAGAGAATATAAGAATATAATTTTTAAAAGGAAAAATTGTAGGAGATGGTGATTTTACTGGAAATTAGTCTGACTTATTTATGAGAAAACAATATTCAATACCAAATTAACATGCATGCAGCAACTACCAAGGTAATTAAAAATTATTTTAAATATAGATATTATTTAAAGTTACAAGAATGGAATACCATTATTCAATTTTGCCAGTGCTCATTATTTGATTTGAAAAATCCTATTGTTTCTGAGGTGAAAAAAAAGTGCAAGTGAAGTAGAAAAAAATTAATAGAACCAAAAATCTTCCTAAGAAAAGAAATAACTCCAAAAGAGCATCCATCATTATGAAAGTACTGGATTCTGTAGCTCTCAGAGGATTCTGAGTAAAACTAGATACACTTGCAATGCATTATAAATATGTAATTACCATTTAAATGGAGGGAGAAAAGCTAGTGAGTGAAATGAGAAAAAGGCATTTTCTTACAGCCAACCAGAAGCTGGCATATCAGGTAATGATCATCTAATCTACAGGGTCAGGTTAACAAACCTATTGTCATTCTGCCACTCATGCTCAGCCTTTTAATTGTTGCTCAACTCTACCAAAAGGACACAGCAGGTTAAGTCTTTTTTGAAGACTTCAGTCACAATTTACTCCTTAGGCTATGGCATATTCAATATATAATTCGACAGCATATGTTTACCAAAAGACAGCCAAGAGACATAAAAGCTTTTCTTAACTCTCTCTTTTTAATTATTTGGGCACCTAAATTACTAAAGTAAGTGAAATTTTGGAGTAAATTGCTATTGGTTGTGCAGTTATGATGGTTAGGGTCATCTCCTTTCACCTGATGTCCAACAAAGCCTTTCCTTAATAACATCCCTGTTTGTGAATTTGGCTAGGCAGTAACTTGGATGTGGAAAATATTGTCTTATTCTTAAAAGGCACTGAACATCTTTTTAAAATGAGTTTAAAAATTGTCATGTAGATTTCAAAACTCTTGAAATACATCCAATGTGTTTTTATTGGACAGCTGCATAATGAAGTATAGAGGGTAAAAGAGTTGTCAAGAATCACACAAATTATGTGGAAAGGCCCCTTTCCCTGTCCCATGTGTGTTTCAGAAGTCCAATTTATTCCTTTTGGGTTACTGTTATATTTCTTATCAAGAGATTAACTACTTCTAATGATATGTTTGTCAAAACCCATTTGGATTTATCAAGATGGCATATGTTGCTTGGATTAATCATTGCTTCTCTCTCTCAAAAAAAGAAAAAAAATTCCTGAGTATTTCTGAAGTAAGACCATGAATAAGAATCATAAAAAATCAGTAAATCATGAAACCAAAGTGTGCACACATGATCCACCATGTGACAAAAATGAGGGATTAGGAGTTACATGCTGGCTACTTTATTCTATACTGGCTTTCCCTCTGTATCTTCTTTTGGCTCTTTTACTTAGTATCTTTTAAAAATTTGTTGCAAGTTAGTGTAACAAGTTAGGTAAACAGTGGTTAGCCATTTGGTGGTCTTTTTTCATCTTCTAAACCAGGGGTCCACAAACTATGGCTCCCAGACCAAATCTGACCCTCTGCATGACTGTAAATAAAATTTTACTGGAGCACAGTCACAGAGATTCATTTATGTATTGTCTCTGGTTGATTCCGCACAACAACATTCAAGTTGATTAGACAACAAGGCCCCCAAAACCTAAAATATTTACTATCTAGCCCTTAATAGATAAAGTTTGCCAATCCCTGATCTAAATGGTTCCATCTCTTAGTGTTCTCAGACGAAATTATACTCTCTGGCCACAACCTTCTACCCCACCACTCTCTGCCTCATTAGGTCTGTTTTTTCTACTTCTCCAAGATACCCTATTTTTCAATTACCTTCCTTTTTTAGTAAATTTACCATCTTCTATTTATATACCTTTCCCCTCTCAGTTACGAACACAATGAATTATATTCCAAAATTTATTTAACCTGAAAATAAAGCTGGTCATATGTGACCCAATCTCTGCACTGGGTCAGTCAAAAACAAAAACAAAAACAAAAACAAAACAAAACAAAAGAACAGTTCAATATCAATGGAAAGATATAATTCAAAGAAATTTAAATATTTATTTATGCTATAAAGAAAATGTAAAGTGGTGGGGAGGAGTGTACTCTTAATGAGTAGAACATTCAAAATCCTATCTTCTCAGCATCACTACTCTCAATATCCCCCTAAATCAATGACAGCTGCTGTGCTAGATGCTATGTTGTGCTGCCCGTACTTCCCAGTCAAGAACAAGGTACTCACTCCTCCAGCTGCCAGGCTGTCTTTGGGAATTGCCCTCAATCAAAGGGAGCCACCTCATTCAAGGTTAAGCCTTCTTTTGGAGAGCATTCCACCTCTAATGATGGTTGATATGGCGGTTTCAGACCCTTTGCCTCAATTAGGGAGGCCATCCAGGTTCCAGAGCTCCTTACAAGATTGACTGAGGCCTCTGTTGTGACTGTATAGCAATTCAACTATTCCCTCTGCCCAAGTCTGCTTTTTCTCCCGTATATGTGTTATTTCTAAGAGCATTCCAAATCAACTCCTTCAGGCAAATCTGCCTTGGAGCCTATTTCCCAGGGAACTTAATTTAATAGGACTGCTCTCTTCAAAGTCTCTCTCATTCCATTCTCATCCCCCAAACAGAAGCTTCCCCAAATCTTAGTCTTTTCAGCTCTTTATTTCTCTCTCCTCGCAGCCCTATTTCCTCACAATCCTGGGTCCACTCCTTTTCTCTCGATAGCATTTGTTATCTTTTCTTTAAGTTTACTAATTAGATATGAAAAGGAACCCATAACTAGTTTTATAATTTATGCTAGTATGTTTTAATGCCTCATTCTTAGATTTCAAAATATTACCTTCTAGAGGTCAGTTTTGAATTGGACTATCGGGTCTAATTTTTAAATGTTTTGTTGTTTTGTTTTTAATAGAATATCTAACCAAAAAGCATTTAAAATTGTGTCTTTTACATTGTGCATTTAAAAGTCTTTATATGATTATTATAGTCAACTCTATGGTGAACACTCTTCTTCAATAACATTTCCCCACTGCAGTAGCATTTTGACTCAAAATGAAATGTTCTGGCACAAAAATTGGACACCAAGGCAGCATGAGAAAATATAAAAAGTTAAAAAATTCCTAATATCATCAAGTTCTTCTTTGGTAAATGTGCTTCTGAAAAAAAGGCAGGCAGGTAGGCAGGCAGGCAGGATGGATGGATGGATGAATGGAAGAAAGGGAGGAAAGAAGGATGGAAGACAGAAAGGAGGGAGGAAGAAGAAAAAGAAAGAGGAAAAGAGAAAGGAGATGGGAAGGAAAGGGAAGAGAAGGGAAGGGAGGGAAGGAAGAGAAAATCAAGTTGAAACAAATCAAGAAAAAATTATTGTAAATTCATGAATTACTTTGCATGCACTACCTCTGAAGTTTTAGAATGATTATCTTTTTCAGAGACCAAATGTTTAATTTTTCTGAAATTTCCAGCATTGGCACAAGTTAGAATTAACAACTCATCTTTATTCAGCCTGAACTGAAAATTAAGAAAAATAGAAACAAAAAGAGTAATGATTTAATATCATTTCCAGATATTAAAGTAATTTATATATTCTCCATCACTAGACAATTATGGCATTAGGGAATAATTAGCCAAACAAATGAATGGCAGTGAATAGAATATACAAAAATATGCTCAAATGTGTATATAAATTTAATCTATGAAAAAGATTCCACTTCATATAACTGGCATAAAGATGGGCTTTTCAAATAAATTGTGTTGGGACAATGAAATAGCCATTTGGAAAATGATAAAATTGGAGCTGAATCTCATACTTTATACCATGACAAATTCCAAATGAATCATAGAGCTAAATGTTAAAAAATGAAACTATTCCGATTATTTCCAGAGGATAAATTCCCCAAAGTGGCATTTTGAGATAAAGAATGAAAAAAAAAGTTAAGGCTCTTGATTCATATTAGGAAAGTGATTTTTAGAATTCTTCCACTAATTTACATCCCAAATGTAGTATATGATAGTTCCATTCTTATTCAAGTCTAGTCAAGAATGTGCATGTTCTCATTTTTTAAATATTTAATGGAACATATGTGTGTGTAGGGTAGCTTAAGCTTTAGGAGCCCTCATTTGCCCTAGCAACATGTGTTATTAAGCTAAATATTTTTTATAAAATAATGAAAGGAAGATTTAAAAAAAAAATTTTAAGAAGGGTTCCAAAATTCCATAAGCTTCAGGCCACACAAAAGCTAAATCAACACTGAATTATTTTATTAGTTTGAACCATATGAAATTGAACTTTTAGTATGTCATAAATGGACAAATCCAGAAATTTCATATGGTTCAACTAATACACATAATTTGGTGACTTGTGAAGTGTTTCTATAAGAAAAAGAAAATCTCTACTAACGGAATTACCAAGTCAAAGAGTACCAAAAAAATAAAAGAGCAATAAATACTGTCACATTGCCTTCTATAAAGTTTGTATACACTCAATCCCCCAACAACAATGAATGTGCACATTTCCTTCACAGCAGTGGGTGTTAACCAGCATGACTACACTCTCATTTGCCCAAGGTAGTCTTGGTTACACCTGTTCTCACAACATAATTATTAATAGTACCCCCTTTTCACTAGTGTCACTGATCTTTTAAACCGATATGTGCTATCTCTCCCCCTGGAGATCATTCTAGCTTCTAGGGAGCCTGTAGGTTTCTGAGAGGTACCTGTATTTTCCTTCCCTTCCTTCCCTTTTAACCTGTACTGACTACTTCAGGAGTCACAAAATTATGCCTCTAGGCATATGGACTCTAGCGATGGACTCCCTTTCTGTATAGGTGGATGTAGGAACTGGCAATAAAAGTATTTACTTTGTGTTTACCTTGTTGTAAGTCAAGCACATGCAAGCACATCCACATACACATACAAAGCCAAATTAGTAACTGTTTCAATTCAAGTGACAGTCTCCAGCTGTTCATCACTCACATGCCAGAGATGTTGATAAGAGGGTCCTAGCACCGAATGAGGGGTTGGGCAGGATGACCTTTATTATGCCATCAAGTGCTGATATTTTGTGACTAGACTCATAGCAATGAACACTTATTGAGGACTTACTAAATGTCGGAAGAATTCTAAAAGTCTTACCTGTGAAATACAATTTTGTTTTCAGAACTACCCAATGATTTAATCACCATTGTTAGGTAATATTAACAACTGAGTAAACTAAGGCATAGACAGATTAAGCTAGTTGTCCAATACGACATAGTACTTAGCAAATGAAGCCTGGCTTTCAACTAAGGCAGCTTGACTGAAGAGTTGTTATATTTCCATTTTCTACTGCCTTTTATACATGTTTTCAGGCATTGAAAACCTGTTTATATTTTACAGATTTGATTTCCACTTACTTCCTTAAAAAGCTGATTACATTTCTGAAAAATTACTTAATAAGAGGGAGAATAGAAAATTCATGAAATATAATTTGAAACCTTACCATTGTAGAAACTCCTTTCTTCTCTCTCTGGAAGATCTATCATTTCAGTTATCTATTCATCATATGCTATGAGAGGAGAAAATCGATTTACCTTTTCAAAGCCTAAGAAGACTCAATGATGACTTAATTTTTTAAAATGCTAAATATAAAAGATTTATAAATAATCATATGATTTCTATTCTGAGAAGTTAATATCACTGCTATTTTAATATTTAGGGCTCAGGTGACTTAAGGAATCATCAACTTGGGTATGAATTTGAAAAAAAGGAAAAAGTCAAATATTTTGTGATGACTACAAGACTACTTGTCTGTAGTGACAGAAAACCTATGCGTGCTCAATAAATCCCTAATCCTAGCAAATTATCTTCTGAAATCAATTTCTACAGAAGATTGGACCAAGGACCAAGGACCCAGAGGAGTGATATTACCACGACTCCTGGAAGATAACTCTGAGTGAGGAGCATGATGGTCAAATAACTCAGTGTATAACTTTTTCAGGTTCCATATTTTTCTATCCCATAAGTTAGAAGTCTGCTTATTATACATCTTGAATAAAACACTCATAAGACTACCACATGCAAACAGGTTACCAGTAACCTCCCAATTTATAAGTCCAAAGGACACTCAAGAATCTCTCTGTGTCCATACTCAGACACTCCTTTCTTAATCTTTATGGAAACTGTGTCTCCACTTTTCCATCTTCTTCTCAATTCCTTTCGAAAAATCATGTTTCCTTTATTAAATCCTTTAATATAGGCATTCCCCTTGGGCTTGCATATTATTCTCCTGGGCAGAAAAGCACCCTTCCTTATTAATTTGATTACATTTTACTTTTTACAATAAATCTAGTATCAGTAATCAGTGACTACATAACTCTTTCTACTTAAAATAAATAAATATCCAGACTTGTGCTCTTTTCAAAGTATTTCTCCTGG
Source organism: Pteropus alecto (assembly GCF_000325575.1). NCBI lineage: Eukaryota > Metazoa > Chordata > Mammalia > Chiroptera > Pteropodidae > Pteropus > Pteropus alecto. The sequence goes on from NW_006494610.1 coordinate 850,294, forward strand.
TCCAATTTGCTGCAGAATTTAAAATGGAAGGAGAAAGAAGTTCCAGTCAAGATGGCAGAGTAATTAAATGCTGTGCTTGCCTCCTCCCATGACCACATTAAAATTACAATTAAATTATAGAACAATCAATCTGGAGAACCACCTGAAGACTAGATGAACAGAAGTCCTATAATTAAGGATATGAAGAAGAAGCCACATTGAGACTGATAGGAGGAGGAGAGATACAAAATGGGCTTGCCCCACATCCATGTGTGGTGGTTGAAAATTGGGAGGAAAATCTCAGCAACAGAAGTCCCTCCTAAGAAGCAAGGGGTCCCAGCCCCACACTAGGCTCTCCAGCCCAGAGCACCAGTGCCAGGAAGAGGAGACCACACAACATCTGGCTGTGAAAACCAGTGAGGGTTCCATTCATCTGAGTGAGGTAGAAGGCTGATGGAAACCCAGGCAGCTTCTTAAAGGGCCTACGCACAAACTCTATTGCTCCCAGGAACTCACCCTAGGCTCTGATGGAGGGACAATGGCTTGGGAGGTGCCAGAGACATACAGGGAAAGACTGAGTTGTGTGGCTTCAAGGCAAGAGCTGGAAGGACAGCCACCATTGTCTCTGTGTTGAGTCTTTGCCCTACACAGCCAAATCTAAATCTGCATGGGCCTGGAAAACTCTGCTCACTCCATCCCGGTGACTCTCTAGAACCCTGCCCTACCCAATTTATGCACTGCCTGAGGCTCTTTTGGTGCTGAGCAGCCAACATTGGCCCTCAAAGCAGTCATTTTTGGACACCTCTCAGGGGTTCATGGACCCCAGGCAAGTGGCAGCTGTCCTTGGTGTGCTCTGTGCCTTTTACTGAGTGGCCTCAGCCTCAGCACTGGTGCCAAATCTGAATCTGCATTAACCTGGTGAATGCCACTTGCCCCACCCTGGTGATTCCCTGAGACCCTGCGTCACCCAGTTCGAGTACCACTAGAGACTCTTTCAGTGGCTGAGTCTTACAGTCAGCTGGCAGGTAGTAGCCGGCATCAGGGGTCCCTGAGCCTTTTGTTGAGCTGTCCCAGTCCTGGTGCTGGTGGCAGCCAGCCTCAGTTCATAAGCATGGCCTCTCCCATGGGCCTCCAGGTACAGCTCAGGCAGCAACCAACTGCAGATTGCATGGTAGCTCCTATCAGGTAGCCCAGGGCCAGTCACAGGCAGCAGCAGACCTTGGCCTGCATGGGAGCCCCTCCCAAGAGACCCCAGAACCAATATATCTGGTGGCCAGTTCAGACCACAACAGAGCACCAGGCAATTAGCCCCACAAGCGGCACACCCAAAGAGCGGTCTCAGGAGACACCAAAGCCCACTGGGGTAAATCTTGTTTCATGGCGTTAGCATCTCATATGCTGTGGTTGTGGCCAATCCTCATTGCCAGTTAGCCTGAGGGTCAATCCCACTCATTGATGTGCCAACAGCAACCAAGGCTCAACAACAAGAGGGCACATACAATCCACACAAGGGACACTCTTGGAGCACCCAGATAGATGATCAGGGAGACTGCACCACTGGGCCCCAGAAAACACCTACTATATAAGGACATACTGCCAAGACAGGAGACATAGAAAATCTACCTAATATATAGAAACAAACACAGAGAGATAGCCAAGATGTGGAGACAAAGAAACATGTTTCGAATGAAAAAACAGGACGAAACTCCAGAAAAAAATAAAATAAAACTAAATGAAACAGAGGCAGGCAATCTGCCAGACACAGAGTTCAAAACACTGTTTATAATGATGCTCAAAGAACTTAGAATTAAAACAAAGAGATAGTAGGCATAAATAAACACATAGAAACCATAAAAAAGAACCAGTCAGAAATGAAGAATACAATAACTGAAATGAAGAATACACTAGAAGGAATCAACAGCAGATTAGATGAAGCAGAGAACTGAATCAGTGATTTGGAAGACAAGGTAGCAGAAAACACCCAATCAAAACAGCAAAAAGAATCCAAAAAATGAGAATAGTTTAAGGGTTCTCTGGGACAACATTAAGCATAACATTTGTGTCATAGGAGTACCAGAAGGAGAACAGAGAGAGAAAGGAATTAAGAATCTATTTGAAGAAATAATGACTGAAAACTTCCCTAACCTAGCAAAGGAATTAGATGTGCAAGCCCGGGAAGTGCAGAGTCCCAAACAAGAAGAACCCAAAGAGGTCCATAGCAAGACACATCATAATTAAAATCCCAAAGGTTAAAGACAAAGAAAGAATCTTAAAAAGAAGTAAGAGAAAGGCAATTAGTTACCTACAATAAATCCCTGATAAAACCAGCTAATTTCTCAACAGGAACTTTGCAGGCCAGAAGAGATTGTCACAAAAAATTCAGTGACAAAAAACAAGGACCTGTAACCAAGACTACTCTACCCAGCAAGACTAGCATTTAAAATTTAGGAATAGATAAAGTGCTTTCCAGACAAGGAAAAGCTAAAGGAATTCATCACCACCAAACCAATATTATTATAAGAAATGTTAAAGGGACTTCTCTTTAAGATGGGGAGTGGTGAGGAGGAACATAAATATGAATAATAAAATGGCAATAACTAAGTACCTATCAATAATCACTTTAAATGTAAATGGATTAAACGTTTCAATCAAAAGACACAGGATAGCTGAATGGATAAGAAAACAAAACCCACACATAAACTGTCTACAAGAGACCAACTTCATATTGAAAGACACACACACACTGAATGTAAAGAGATGGAAAAAGATATTTCATGCAAATAGAAAATTTTAAAAAGCTGGAGTAGCAATACTTACATTAGACAAAACAGACTTTAAAGCAAATCCTATAATAAGAGACAAAGGAGGACATTTTATAATGTAAAGGGATCAATCTAACAAGAGGACATAACCTTGGTAAACATTTATGCACCGAACATAGAAGCACCTAAATATATAAAGCTAATATGATGGACATAAAGGGAGAGATCAACAGTAATATAATCATAGTAGGGGTTTTTAACATTCCATTGACATCAATGGATATATCTTCCAGGCAGAAAATCAACAAGAAAACAGCAGTTTTAAATGATACCTTAGACTAGATAGATTTAATTGATATTTTTACCTGGTCCTTTGAAAAGATATATAAAACTGGTAAACCTTTAACCAGACTCAGAAAGAAAGAAAAAAAAGAGGACCCAAATAAAGGAAATAGAAATGAAAGCGAAGTGACAACTGATACCACAGAAATACAAAGGATTATTATTATACGCTAAAATGTTGGACAATCTAGAAGAAAAGATAAATTCCTAGAAACATACAATCTTCTAAGACTGAATCAAGAAGGAACAGAAAATCTGGAGACAAATTACTAGTGACAAAATCAAATCAGTAATCAAAAAACTCCCAACAAACAAAAGTCCTGGACTGGATGGCTTCACAGGTAAATTTTATGAAACATTCAAAGAAGAATTAACACCTATCCTTCTGAAACTATTCCCAAAAATTCAAGAGGCAGAAAAGCTCTTAAGCTCATTTTATAAGGCCACCATTACCCTGATTCCAAAACCAAAGACATTAAAAATAAAAAACATTATAGGCCAATTTCTCTTTTGAATATAGATGTAAAAATCTTCAAAAAAATATTAGCAAACTGAATTTGGTGCTACATTAAAAGATCATAAACCATGATCAAGTGGGGTTTATTCCTAGGATACAAGTTTAGTTCGATATCCACATATCAATTAATATGATATATCACATAGACAAAATGAAGGGTAAAAATCATACGATCATATCAATAGATTTTTTAAGGCACTTGACAGCATTCATTTATTATAAAAACTCTCAAAGAAGTGGAAATAGGGGAAATATACCTCAACATAATAAAGACCATTTATGACAAACCCACAGGTAACATCATACTCAACAGTAAAAAACTACAAGCGACTTAAGATCAAGAACATGACAAGGATGTCCACTTTCACAACTTTTATTCAACATAGTATTGGAAGTCCTGGCCAGAGCAATCAGACAAAAAAAAAAAGAAAAAGAAATAAAAGTCATCCAAATTGGAAAGGAAGAAGTAATGTCATTATTTGCAGATGGCATGATACTATATACAGAGAACCCTAAAGATTCTACCAAAAAACTGTTAGAACTAATAAATAAATGCAAGAAAGTAGCATGATACAAAATTAATATTCAGAAATTGGTTGCAATTTATATACCAATAATAAATGAACAGAAAGAGAAATTAAGAAAACAATTCTTTATAGTTGCATCAAAAAAATAAAATACCCAAAAATAAATTTAATCAGGGTAGTAAAAGACTTGTACTCAGAAAATTGTAAGACATTGAAAAAACTGAAGAAGCTACAAATAAATGGAAGCATGTACCGTGCTCATGGACAGGAAGAATTAACATTGTTAAAATGTCTGTACTACCCAAAGTAATTTGTAGATTCAACATGATCTCTATCAAAATACCAATGGCATTTTTCAGAGAACTAGAAAAAATAATCCTAAAATTTATATGAAACCATAAAAGACCCTAAATAGCCATGACAATCTTGAGAAAGAAGAACAAAGTTGGAGGTATCATGCTACCTGGTATCAAACTATATTATGAGACTATAATAATCAGAACAGCATGTTACCAGCATAAAAACAGACATACAGATCCATGGAACAAACTAGGGAGCCCAGAAATAAATCCATACCTATTGGTCAGTTAATCTATGACAAAGGAGGCAAGAATATACAGTGCAGTAAAGACACTCTATTCAATAAATGGTGCTGGAAAAACTGGATAGATAACATGCAAAAAAAAAAAAAATGAAACTAGACCACCTTCTTATACCATATGCAAAAATAAACTCAAAATAGATTAAAGACTTAATGTAAGACTGAAACTATAAAACCCCTAGAAGAAAACATAGGCAGTAAACTCTGACATTTCTCTTAATATTTTTTTATGATATATCTTCTTGGGCAAGGGAAACAAAAGAAGAAACAAACAAATGGGACTACATCAAACTAAAAAGCACACAGCAAAGGAAACCATCAGCAAAACAGAAAGACAATTTACTAGATGGGAGAAGATATCTGCTTATGACATATCTGATGAGGAATTGATATCCAAGATTTATAAAGAACTCATGCAACATAACACCAAAAAAACCCCAAACAATTCCATTTAAAAAATGGGCAGACGGCCTGAACAGACATTTCTCCAAAGAAGACGTACATATAACCAATAGACGTCTGAAAAGATGCTCAATGTCACTAATCCTCAGAGAAATACAAAGTAAAACCACAGTGAGATATCACCTCACACCTGTCAGAATGGCTATCATCAATAAATCAAACCACAAGTGTTGGTGACGATGTGAAGAAAAGCGCTCCCTTCTGCACTGTTGATGGGACTGTAAATTGGTACAGCCACTATTGAAAACAGAATAGTGGTTCCTCAAAAAATTAAAAATAGAACCACCTACGACCCAGCATTTCCATTTCTGGATATTTATTCAAAGAAATTGAAAATACTAATTCAAAAAGATATATGCGCCCCCATGTTTATTGCAGTGTTACTTGCAATTGCCAAGATATGGAAGCAATCTTAGTGCTCATCAACAGACAATTGGATAAAGAAGAAGTGGTACAAATCAATGGAATATTACTTGGCCATACAAAATAATGTAATCTTATCATTTGTGACAACACAGGTGGACCTAGAAGGTATTACGCTAAGTGAAACAAGTCAGACAGAGAAAGACAAATATCATATAATCTCACTTATATGTGGAATCTAAAGAACAAAATAAACAACAGAAATAAATTCATAGATACAATGAACAAACTTATGGTTGCCAGATGGGAGGGGGTCTTGGAGGCTGGATAAAAAATGTAAAGGGATTAAGAAGTACAAATTGGCATTTACAAAATAGTCACGGGGATGGATATAATGTACAACGTAGGAAATATAGTCAATATTGCGATAATTATGTATAGTGCCAGGTGGGTACTCGACTTATCGGGAGGATCACTTCATAAATTATATAAATGTCTAATCACTATGCTATACTCCTGAAACAAATATAAAATAATACTGAATTTCAACTGTAATTGAAAAAAATTTTTAAAGCTTATTAATAATGACTCCACTTCAAAACAAAATAAAAGTGATGGTCAAGGTTTAATAGATTTATAAAAAATATAATTATAATTATACTTATAAAAATGTAATTATAGTAATAATAAAATGGAGGGAGAAAAATTGAAATACAGTAGCATTCTCTGCAGTTCTCTGGTTTGTCTTCAATCCCTGGAAGCAGCAATCACCTGGCACTTCAGCTCACCTCCTCACATAGCTTTTGAAATAGTTCAGCATACCGTTACCACCAAAACAATTTCTAGGAACAAGATCTAGGAGTTGGCAATAGAGTGCATGTGCCTGACATTTCATCCTTGCCCCTAAGGGTTTTACCCTGCTTTTCGTTCAGATTTAGTATTATGTCCCAGAGGCCCAGAGCAGCGCAATACTGGATATTCCTGCAAAATTATTTTTAATGGTAATTATTATAAAGAAGTTTTCAGAGCCCTTTCTCAGTCATACTCTGATTTAAAATTTTTTGTGATCTGATTACCCAGGTGAAAGTGAGACCACATGTCTGACTTCGTTTGGGGCTCCAGGATCCAGGCTTGAGCAAAGGAATGGGAGGGCCTGCCCAGGAGCTGTGAGTGATGAGCTGAAGGAAGACAACATTTGGGACCTGTGTAAGGGGGTGCCTTTTAAGTAAGAGAAAGTTTAAAGAATCAAGTTGAGAATGGTGGATAGAGGGTCAGCTAACTATGTAAGATGAAGTGAATTAATTTGAGAAAAGCCTGCAAGCATTCCTTAAGGCAAAGGTCATCTTTCACCTAGTTGCTTTTGTGGAGTCATAATTGGGGGAACTGGAAAAGCTATTTATACCTAATTTGGGTTGGAAATTGTAACTCTTCTCTATCAATATTGTAGTTTTACCTATCCCAGACTAGCTATTGAAGTTACAAGAATGTGTCTTAAAAATGAGCACAATGAAATCTGCTGTCATGCTTCCTACTCATACTTTAATTTTGATGCCTGGAATAAATAAGGGAGATTTCCATCTGTGAGCTACTAAAAGAATCTGGAGTATCCAGTTAAATAAATTAAAATACTTGCCAGCATTCCCACGGTAAACATACATTTGTTGTCCTCCTCTAACAAAGACTCGAGTTCTGTTCAAAATGATGATAAATTTAGAATTAGTGAGGTTTATCTTCAGAATAGTTAAGGTTATAATTGGAGTTATTTTACTTCGTTAGAAGATTATATTTATGCAATTTTTTACTACCATTGCTCTATTACATTAAATTCTCCTTTTATTTATCCACCAAGAGAATAAAGTATTTCATTAAGAACAATACAATAAAAATAAATGGAATATCATTTAAAATATCAATAATTTAGCAATAGAATTAACTATTGCTTTTTTCTTGCCTGTGTCCCCTTAGTAGGATATAAGCTCCATGAAGGCAAGAACTTGATCTTTCTTGTATTACAATTATATCTCTAGTGACAATAACACTGCCTAGGGCATAATACATACTTAATAAATATTTTCTGAGATAGAGGAGAGTCAAAGAAGCACTGAGTACATGAGCAGTTAAAGATTTATATTCTCTAACATCTGGAACTTTTAAAAGTGCTTTAACTTTTAAACCGTATCTGCTGAATAACAAGAATATTAGATCAATATCTTGATGCTCCATTAGTCATTCAAGTGTATTTTTTAAATGAAAGATGAATGTTTCTGGAACCCAACCAGGATCCTTGGATCATGAAGTGCAATAAATCCTTAATAAGACTAATTCCTCTAAGAGAACAGGGTGCTTATTGAATTAACAAGGTCTAGGAGATCCCTAAAAGAAACTGAAAAAGAAGAGAGGGTGGATGAAAAGCAGAGCTGAACTAGAAGTAAATACAATTGTTGGACCATATTTGCAGAGAGGCTTTAAGGTTTTCCCTTTTAAACTGCAGATAAAAGAAGCTTCAGTGATGGATATTTGCTCAGGCTCCTATTATCTTATGAGTATAATTTGCCACTTTACTCATAAGCACTACACAAAAAAAGTGATGACACACAAGGATCCTGGAAAGAAAACATATAAAAGAAAAAACAACATATTTGCCATAGCCTCTTGCCACACATGTAATGTATCCTATTGGTTCTTCCTTCTTAATATGTTTTTATTTTAGATATAAAGAATAAGGAATTTTCTTTCATCTTGTCCTTCTTTTATCTTTGTATGTTAAGAAGAAAGGATATGAAGGATATAAGTCTTGAAGCAAGAAAAATTCAAAATCCTAGACAAAGTAAAGGTCATAAGTAAGCAAATAGAACATTTGGCCAACCCTTATCTTTTTATAGGTACATTTTACTTATAAATGGGCCTATTATATGCACCTATCTTATCTATGTGTCCTTCTCGGAAAAGGTGTACAATCTGAAAAAAAATAATACCATGCTGAACTGAAGGATAATGGAGAAAAACAAATCTCTCAACAAGTGTGAATTATGGAAATAATTTTCATACCTTCTGTGAATTCCTTTTGAAAAAGTTACTTGAGAATGTACTCCAGTAAAAGGGAAAAAATGAATCTTAAAAAGAGGAAGATATGGGATCAAAAAAATCCTTCTCAGTAGAGCACTGAAAATAAACTAATTTTTATAAATAAGAACGGGAAGTGAGAAGACTTTTAGAAGAATGTCTATAAGAAGAAAATAAATATATTTTACCAAATAGTAAGATAAATAATCACAGTGATGGGAATAAAAATACATGTGTCCTTCTTGACAAGAAATAATGAAGGTAATTAAAAATTCTAGAAAATGCAAAAGCTGTATAAGAAAGTCACAATGTAAACATGAAACAACATGAAATGTAGTGTGATTTTGAGAAATGGAGAGTAAGAATCTGTTTGATCTAGACACTAGAAAATTCTATTTCAAGCAATATAGATTAGTGACATAGAAATACATTTCCTATTTCCACTTTGGTTCTTTATGAACAATACCTATATCATCACATATGTTCTATTATTTTTACTAGTTTAAAAATTTTAGATTCAAACTATAGAGTAAGCATTTCAAGATACGAATATAGTTAAAAAATAGAATGTAAATATACTTGAAAAGGTCAAATGAGTGAGAAAGTTTACAGATTTTAGGAGATAGAGAAAGGAGAGGATAGATAGAAGGAAGTATAGGGTTCCAAATTTTCTTACCTTAAATAATGAGAGAAATATTGATGGATATAGAAACAGAGATTAGATTATTCAAAGTCAAAAAGATAACCAACAAAAGAAATATTAGTAATCTCAAGAGCTCATAATGAAAAATAATAGTTAAAATTCACTAACGGCGAAGTAAAAAATATGGATGGTGCAAGATAAATTTTTAGCTTTCATGATAGAGAGTGAAAAAAATAACATCTAAAGTTAATAAATCATGAAAAAGAGATATAACCATGTTGTTGAAATATATGGAGGTAACCAAAAAAGAACTACAAATAGAATCATACTAAAAGTATTATCTCTGGGGAGAAGGCATCAAAGGTGGAGTAGGAGGTGGGAAAGTTAAAATGTTAATTTTATAACTTTCTGTACTTTTTGAACTATTTTCCTTATCAAATGAATACATTATTTTTATTACTTAAAAAAGGTAAAACATTTTCTAATGACTAGCTTATCATTCTGTTCAATGATGTTATCTCAAAGTGCATTCTTACTAAGGATAAAATGAACATACCGCTGCAGGTAATAGTGAAAGATGCAGCAATGCCAAATGAATGCTATAATTACTATTATAATGAGTAGAAGCATCAGGAATCCAAACATGTCAACTGAAATGTATGAAAAGAAATAGATTTTAAGTTAACAGAAAATGAATAATTTCTTATATTTTCATCTTTTCTAGTATTATGCAGCCTGTCTTAAGTACAAATTCAGTAGTTATTGAAAATGATACAATAAAATATATCACATACTCAATAAAACTACCATTAACACAACAATCACTAACATTTGAAAATAATCTGGGTTGCTAAAAAAGTATCATTATCTCCAAATTGGTAAACTATTGGGCCACTGGCTATTTTGTCCTTTATCTCTAAACTCACTCCAGGCAATATCTCAACAGATATCTCTTTTTTATCTCATATTTTATCATATTTTATCTCAACAGATCAAATAGCAGTTCCCTTAGGTTGCCTTCAGGTTTCTATACATAGCAGGGGATGGTTTGTTGTTTGAGTTTCAGCAGGTTCCTTATCAAAGAGACAACAAATGCTTGCTGGGAAAGATTTCTAGCACTTACAGACTTCTCTCCCCTATCCCTGTACTATGTGAAATTATAAGGGCAGAACATGAAATATTCATACTAAATATATGAACTGTTACTTGTTTATAAGCTCTTTGCTACAAACAATTATGACTTAAATATACCTGTTAGTACCTGAAGAAAACAGGAACTTGAGGGCAAAATTAATATTTTTTCACTTCAATTAAGAAAAAAAATAGAAAACTGGTTGTTCTAGATTGGGTTTTCTCATACCGTTAGGGTTTCCCTGGAAAGCCGTTTGTTTCAACTTTTTTTGAAAACTTCTTAAAAGGTTCTAGTACATTTCTCTGCCTTGGTAGCTACCGTATAACAAATAAAATATATAACATTATAGATATAATTTAAAGATTCTTGTATGACGGAAATTTGTTTAGTCCTAAGGAGTCATTGTCTTGAATGATATTCCCAGTACAAAATATATTATCTGAGGAATGTAAGTTATAGTAATGCTACTGGGCTCCATATGTCCTCCCTAGGACTAGTTTATGAGAAACTCCTGGAGTGCCTAAAACACCATAAAAATGCAACCCACCATTCCCTCGGTTATGGTTATCATACTTCAGAGTACTTTAGAGATGAAATTTAAAGTATTTAAGAACTGGCATGGTAAGGCACCCACCAGTCAGAATGAATGCTGACCTAGTTGAACCAATAGTGGCTGGAAAGACCAAGTACCAGGCTGTGTTAGTGGAAACACCAATGAACAGACCTGCTATATTTTAATAAAGCGAATATAATTTATAATTCTTCAAATGTAGCAAATCGCTTGTATTTGCAAGTCGATCAAAAAAAAGGTACATAAAAATTTAAATAGGGACAACTCACCTTTACAGTTTAACCAATATACAGAACTGAATCGACACCCGAAATACGTCAAACAAAATTTTTTGCAAGTCTTTTCTTCGCTGCACCAAATGCACTATTTTGGAAAGAAAAAAAATAAAACTAGTGTCCAAGTATAATAACCACAATTCCAGTAAGTTGTTATTGCTAGTTCATTAAGTATTCAATAAATAACAGCTATCGTCATCGTCACCATCATCATTTTAGTAGTAGTAGTAGTAGTAGTAGTTGCTGTTGGTGGTCTGCCCAGATCCCCTCCATCCGACCCATGCATCCAAACCCCAGCTGCAGTGAGTATTGGCTGCCAGTGGCTCAAGCTGCTCTTCTGAATTGTCCTAAATGGATTGGGACTACTTTGCTTGTGAGGTAATTTCCCCCCTGCCAGTAACTGACTAATATATGGAGTTCCAAACAGTGGGCATCCTTGCCTCAAGGCAGGGTGAGCCTGGGGCAGCCAGATTGGTTACCAGTAATTCACTGCTTGACCAGGGAAACTCAACAGAATATCTACACATGATTAACACTCTCTGCGATTCCAGACTTAGAGCTGGGGTCGGAGGAGGGGAGGACTGACAATGACTTTAGGTAAGTATAATTTTAGCTGAGGGTTAGTGGCGTTATTTTCCAGGAACATTTTTTTTTAATGTTGGAATGGGGAAAATAAAATGTACATGTCCTGAAAAGTCAAAGGGTGAAATACAGTAGACAAAGGCAGTTTACCTTTTTACTCTCTCTCTTCCCAGTTTGTGTAACCACCCTTCTTCTTCGGGCAACTACACTCTCTTTCCTCCGTGGACCTCTTCTAATTCTACATGGTTCTGCAGCTATCCAGTCAGCTTGGCACCACTACTTCCCTACTACTGGAATCACCTGACCCAGGCAGCGGTATTCAGCGTAGCTCATCCCTCTGGCCTGGTAACTAGTGCTGGACATAGGACCCAAATCAGGCCAGTTAGAATCTACTCTGGAGTTGTATACAGACATTGGGAGAGATCTACTGGGGGCCAGCCTCTTCCCTAGCAATGTGGAAAAGGTCCATTTGCCATAGAAGAAAATGAGGTCAATACACAGAGGGAGGCAGAACTGAAAGATGAAAAGAAAGGAAATGGAAATAACATCCTTTAGGATTCAGCTGTGTATGAAACCAAGGCCACCCCGATGTCCCAATTCTGTGAGTCAATAAATCACCCTTCTTATTAAATTAGTTTGAGTTGGGTTTCTGACACTTACTACAAAAAGATTTCACTAATACCTTAAGTAAATCTAAAAAGTCTTCGAAGAACAAAACTTTACATTACCCAGAGGAACAGTATAATATAGTCAACATCCTAAATTGGTAATGTAAAATTTAAGACAAATTACATGGATTTTTTTTCTTATAGGAAGACAACCTATGTAAATTACATGGATTTACATGGATTTATTTCTTATTGGAAGACAACCCATGTAAATACAAAGCCATGACAAACTCAGTCTCTTAAGAGAATGACAACTGAGAAGTCAGCCAAAAGACTTTAGAAGAATGGTTTATGTTTCTCCATGAAAAAAACTAGAGTATTTGTTTTAGGGTAGAACTCTTTGTAAATAAGTTTATATGGACGTCAAAATTGATATTTTTATAAGCAAATATTATTAAAATTAAAAATACAGCAAGGGAGGAGGTACATAAAAATATTTAGTGGTTTGTTAACATTGTATAAAACAAATGATTTATATTATGCTGCAAAAAAATATTAAATAAGTGTTATTGTGCAAAGGGGGATTTTAAAGTAGTGTATGTTGAAAAGGTCAAAAGCATTTACTAGTTATTTACGTGCAAATGCTAGATTGCTTCTTATGGATTTGGTTTTGGTAAGAATGACTTCTAACTCTAGGAAGGCTAGTCATATACTATTGAATCACAAGGAAATGTTCCAGAAAGAACCTGAGGAAGGTTCCCTTACAGTTAAGAAGGATAAGCATGTAATTTATCATTCAAACTTGAATATTTGGGGGAATGAAAGGGAGTTGGTATAATAATTTCATGAAGTCAATGCTGGTGAACATCACCATCATGTAGGACAGTTTTTGGCATAACAGGTTATCTATTCATCTTTCTTATGATCCAAGAAGAACTCAAATGTTTTTGGTTACTTACTTCATGAGTTGCCATCTATAAATTCTGCACTCTCCCTGGGAGTACGAAGGTGGCAGGCACTGTCACTGAAAGACTGGTGTCCTTCTAATTCTTGGGAGGAGAGGGGATCTTTTTCCAAAAGATGATACCCTGATTCTGTGTTGAATGGGTGAAATTATCCCTTAGTTTGTTCCTATGAGGTACTGGGAATATATTAAAAATTGCACTCAAATATATGTATCCCTGAAGAAGGGCACGGTTGGGATCCCATAGTAGAAGCCTCACAGTGTCCCCGGCTTTACTTCTCTTTGCCCTATAGTTTAACAATAAATTGTCCCTAGTGGCTTGGAACGTCTTGGAACATCTCCTGCCATAGAAAGTGCCCTGAAATGGCTTGACCCAGAGCTTGGAATGTTCCCTGCCACAGACGGTTGTCCTAAAACTTATGATTAATGTCTTTATGCTTACTGATCACAATCTTGGTATAGCATTCTTTCCAGACCACTCCCATCTTTGTTCCTGGGTTGCTGACACCACCGGATGACCACGTTGCCAGAGGAACAGCTCTGTGAAGCATAACAGATTCCCTGGAACTGTCATGCAGCCCCTGGAATAATGCCCAGATTTTCCCTTAAATACCCTAAGCCAGACTGAGAAAGGAAGGCAGTTTTGAAGGTGTTAACCTGCAGCCTTCTCAGATCACCTGTGCACTGACAATAAATGCTTATTCTAAATATCCCAACTCCCGTGCCAGCCTTTTGGCTGAGCAGCACAGGCAGCACTAGCCCTGGACTCAGTTGCCCTCCAGTTTCATCCCCAGAATTGCCATAATGGCTTAAGTTTGTACATTTTTTAAGATAAAATTTTGTACCTTGCTACCTTATAGAGTATGTTAAATATAATTTAACCTTCTAATGGCTCAAGCATTAATTTAATTCAATAGTCATTGAATACTGCCATGTGCTGAGAAATATGTGAGGTGTTAGAGATACAAAGATGAATAAAATATGTATTTTGTCCTTAGGGAACTGAGAATGGGAGAAAGAGGAACATGCAAACAATTTACATATATTACAACTCAAAAATACACATATTCAAGATCCAAAGCAAAGATATAGGGGAATTGGAGGGAATATTTTTCTTCCTTTAAGGAGAGAGTAAGAATGGTTAAGGATGGGTAAGAAATGGCAGAAATTTTATCAGTTTGGGGAATAAAGTTTGCAACTAGAGGCTCTAAAAATACATATAAAATCAGAGACAAAGTCATCTGTTGAGAATGAGTGAGTATAGGATAACATTGGAACTTTAAGAATCGTAACAAAGTTTTGAAATTGCTGCTGTGGGAAATTTTAGGAAATGTTGCTAACCATGGGCAAAGTAATGAATAGTATTTGGGCTCAGGTGAGACTCAAAATTGTGAATCTGTAGTTGCACCAGTGTAGACTGATACAATAAGCTCTGGCAGCAATAGGCTAATAATGCATAGCAAATGAAAATATAGACCAAATGACCAATCAGGGCTGGGGAATGCGGATCCAACACATAGTCAAAGATAAGAGGGTGAGACATTAAAGCAGTGATGGCTTTTGCAACCCCAAATAAAATAATGGGTCTAGGCAAAGATCATCAAGTCTGTTAACATCACAACATGCTAGACAACAGACATTACTTGCCTCCCAATGAAAGCCTTCCGCTTGAAATATTCCTGCCAAAAAATTAAACTGAATCTGATCAAGCCTCCATATCTAATAATTAGCTTACAAGAACAGGAGAACAGGGAAAAGAGGAAGATGATAAAGCACATCATGGAGATGTGACCAGCAAGATCCAGACTGCGGGAAACCCAATAGGACAAACAATTTGATTTCTCCAACAAGCAACTTGCAATAAAGAAAAAAAAAAAGAGAGAGAGAGAGAGAGAGGGAGAAGTAGCACATAAATATAAAGAGATTTAATGGATATATCAGCCAATTGCAATGTATGGACTTGATTCAAAAGAACTTTAAAAATGATAAGACCAGAGAAATGTGATTATTCCTTGGATGCTTGATAATATAAAGAAGTTACTGTTAATTTTAAGTGAAATAAAGGACTCATAATATTTTAAAGCAAAGTCTTTAACTTATATATGTATATATACATGGGTGTGTGTGTGTAGAGAGAGAAAGAGATTTGCAAATAAAATGATATGGTATCTATATCATTATCTGCTTCAAAATAATCCATTCTGGGATAGGATTGAAATAAGATTGGCCAAGATGGGTCTTGGGGGTATCAAGTTTTAATATACTGTTTTCTTTGTTTTCATGTTTGAAATTTTCCAAACAAAGAAAGGTGTCCATTAAAGTGAACAGCCATGAGAAGTCCCAGGAAGGAAAGGAATCCAAGGAGAGGGCCAATCGGCTGAAGGAAAAATGAAAGATGAAAGATTATAAAGAACTAGAAGATGGTCTTGTCTTGCCGGGGCCAAAAAGTAGGTGCAAATTAAAGAAATGAAAATACAAGAGCCATTGTGGATTGTGCAGGGTTGAGGGTGTGGCCATGGAAGTGACTTCCTAATGCACAGAGCTGAGGAAGTCAGGACACTGCAAGCCCCAGTGTGTCTGGGCCTTTGCCAAGTATGGAAAGCACATAAGGCTATGGTAGGAATTGGGTGGAGAAGTCCAAGAGCCCCAAGCTCAGGGCCTCATTAAAGCAGAGTAATGGACTAAATGAAGATAGTAGGGGCACAGGGTGGTACATCCAGATCACTATGACAGATATCAATTACTAGATTCTGCCCTTTTTAAATTAGTGATATCGCATCTCCTGTCTTTGGCATTGTCAGTTCTCCAATACTGGTTAGAGCAGAATGGTTATGAGAGGTTGCTGCAAAGCTCTCTAACACCATTTCCCTCATTACTATGGCATTTCTGCTTTCTTCCAAATTCGAAGTGAAGAACAATGATGTCAGACTTCTAATCATCAGAGAAGGGGACCTTAGCTACATTGTGATTAAGGAACAGTGTGTTATCCTTTCTAGTCTTTAGGAAACAGAGTAGCAAGGAACTTTTCACTACATCTCAAAGAGCTTATCTTTCCTTGACTTGAAAAATTTCTTCCCAAAGTCAGTATAATTTTTTTTCACTCAAAAAAACTTGTTTTGTTCTTGCACAATTTTCTAGAAGGAAGTACATGTTTGTACTAAATTATTTGCATTTTTTATTTCTATATTCTTGAAGAATGGTTTGAAATGCAGAAATACAACTTAATAACTGATATAAGTCATTCCTATTATAAAAAATTGTGTAAAACGAAGTTTAACATATCTTTTAGACTACAGCTGTAAATTACGTGATGTTATAACTTTCCCAAAACAATTCCTCATATGAAAGTTAACTTACTTTTTTATCTTGTATGCACAATTGACAATTTTTCTTTAACGCACATCCTATAAGAAAAAAAATCAAGTACAAAAATGTCTATACAAAGCTTATGTATTGCTCTATTTTATATAAAAGCACATTTCATTTCATCATTCCTGTTTCATGGCATATTCATCCATCTCTCAGCATTTTACTTCATTATTTTCCTATATCTAGAAACTTTTCTCATTGGCACTGTTTAAATCCTCTTTCTTATTTTCTCCTGTTACTTGGAAAAATAAGAAATAGCATCAGCCAACTTTGATTAGCCAAGTTATAAAAAATGACTTCTAAAAAAACAGTGAGTAAAAACAAATTAACAATATTACTATATATTTCAAACATCATACTTCAAAAATCTCTTTTAGTAATTCCTTTGTTATTCAGCATGGTTTTGCAAGATATACCTGGTTAACTAGTCCTCTAAATATTAAAAAAAAAAATTCTTGTTTTGTGAAAAAATAAACAATATAATTTATATTTGAAAATTCTAGAGTAAAAAATATGGGTTTAGCAAAAAGCACTTTGATGGCTCTTTTTATTACTCTAACATCTCTGTAAAGTAAGTAGGGTCTGAAATTAAAACCCTACTTGTCTTGTGATACAGTGACAACGAAGTCACTCTCTCTGTTATTTTGGGGACAGAGTTCACAGGCTCTATGGGAAAAGTCAGACCTTTCTATTTAATTTTAAATTGTCTGAGTGGATACAGATCTAATTTAGCTGGAAAAAAAAATCTTAGAATAGTTTTTCAAATTAAGTTCTATTGAATATTACTTCCACTTACTACCCTTGAAGTCCCCAAGGGAAAAGCTGAGTGGAGGAAAAGGCAAGATAAATGAGAAAGATCCTATTCCTTCAGCTATGTTGAGGACAGCGGGCCTCAGGCTTACTTCAAGAGGCAGGAGCAGGGAAACAAAAGGTACATGACATAGCCACCATTCTCCAAATTCTACTTGCTTTCCACAGATTAATTGTTAATTTAAGTTTTTATTTTGGAACAATTTCAGATTTATAGAAAAATTGCAAATATTATAAAGGGACTTTCTGTATACCCTTCACCCAGTTTCCCCATTGTTAACATCTTACATTATTGTAACACACTTATCAAAACTAAGAAACCAACAATAATACATTGCTTTTAACTAAACCCCGGATTTTATTAGGGTTTTATCAGTTATTATTCTAATGCTCCTTTTCTGTTTCAAGATCCAGGATACCATATTGCATTTAGATGTCATGTCTCCTTTGGTCAGTGACAGTTCCTCAGCCTGTTCTTGTTTTTCACTACCTTGAGAGTTTTGAGGAGTGTAGGTCACATATATTATAGAATGTCCCTCAATTTGAGTTTGTCTGATGTTTTTCTCACAATTAGACTGAGCATGGGTTTTAGGGAAGAACACTGCAGAGGCAAAGTCCCCTCCTCATCACGACATGTCAGAATGTATGTGATATCAACACGGTTTTTGTTTAACTTTTATATATTTAAATACATTCGAGAAAGTTGAAGCCAAAGGGCTGCTGCTAGCACTAGTTGAAGACACAGAGTATGTTTGTGTGAACTGGGAAAAGGTGCACTTTTTTAATGACCAATTAGAGAAATGCTCACCTTTCCTGGGCAGCCACAGGCAGAAACTTGGCCTAACGGGAAGTATAAGCTAGCCTTCACCCTCCAGTTATATGAAATCCTTATTAAACAATTTATAAACATAAACAGTTATTTGTAAACAATTTTAAATGATTAACGTCAAAAACATGGCGGAGTGAGAGACATCCTCGGATCTCTCCCCTTGAAACAACAATAAGCTGAACATCTAAAACTCAACAAAAAACACCCAAACTGCACACCAGCACTTCTAAGCATGGGATCTGCATCTAAGAGCTACCACAGGTCAGAATCTCAGGTGTAGGGTAATGAACTGGGAGAAATAAAGAAGCTACTTCTTGCACCCACTGGAGCTCCCTACAGGAGAAGGGGAGGGGAGAAGGAGCAGCGAGTTCCCTGAACAGCCTTGTCTGGGAGAGTAGTGAATGCCACACAGCCAGCAACAGGGCTCAGTCATCAGGGCAGAAAGCAGAGGAGTAGAGATGTCAGAGAAGCAGGACAGCAGAGAAACAACAGTTGATTGTTACCAGCTGCAATTACAAAACTGAGGTTGAGCCACAGCCCACATCCCCCAACCCAAAAGGTCCCTCCCCCCATATCCTCCGAGACTAAACACTGTGCAGCCCCAGGGGAATCTGAGTAAATGCTGCCGAAACTGATGCTAACACTGACAGGAACTGAGACTGAGGGTAGTGAGTGTGATTAAACATCTATAAGGAAAAAAAGGCATTATTAAGCCTTTATATAAAATAGGGGTCCAAGAGGTCTAGACTCTACCTACTGAAAACCAAAAGAAAAATGCCTTCTTTGCAAGAGGCTAAAGAGAGACATTTATGTTATAAATCTTCTTTCTAGAAAAAAAAACTGAATACACTTCCATTAATGCCCAGGCGGAGAAATAGTCCATTAAATACCATGAACAACCAAAGTGACAAGGCATCTCAGAAAGAAAGAGAAAAATCTCCAGAAAATAAGATTACAGACACAGAAATATGCGACTTAAATGACAGAGAATTCAGAATGGTAGTTCTGAAAAAACTCAGTGAGATCCTAAACGATTCATATCAACAATTTCAGGAATTGAAAAAAACAACTAGATGAGCAGAATGAGTTCTTTAGCAAGGGGAACGAAATAGAACTTCTGGAGATAAAAAACACACTGCAAGAGTTGAAAAATGAAATAGCAAGCTTGGGAAATAGAGTCAACCAAATGGAGGAAAGGATTAGTGAAGTGATAGACAGAAATCTAGAAATAAATCAGAAAGAAGAAGAGAGAAACCGAAGAATGAAAAATAATGAAAGAGAAATACAAGAACTAGCTGATACCATCAGGAGAGGAACACATAATAATAATTGACATTATCGAAGGCGAGGAAAAGGAGCAGGGATTAGAAAACATTTTCAGACAAATAGTGGACGAGACTTTTCCAAATCTAAGGAATGAGCTGGAACTTGGAATTCAAGAAGTCAACAGAACACCCAATTATCTCAACCCAAAAAGGCCTTCACCAAGACACATTGTATTAA
>NW_006494610.1:873647-878324 GCF_000325575.1 Pteropus alecto
ATAAATTAAAAAAATTTTTAGCTAATCTTCATGATCCTCAAAGGTGGTTATTATTATCCCCACTTTACTAATAAAGAAAGCTGAGCTCAGGAGAGTGAATAACACATTCAAGTTTACTCGTTAACATGAGAGAGTATGGATATATGTCCAAGATATTTACTGTTTTGACCACAGGCATCTCTCCCTCCTCGGAAATATAACTCATCCTCTGCAGAACTGCTCCCTCCTCAGCTCTAAACACAAGAGTAGGGTGGGTAACTGCTCTCTCCTACACAAACTCCCTGATCTCAGCCAAGCATCGAAGACTGCACTCCTGAATCAACTGGGCTAATCCCAGACCACACTCATCGGTTCAGGGAGAGGCAATATGACCAAGTGAGACCAATCAGAATCCTCTTCTCACAGTTTAGAAATTGGAACTTGAGGGTTAAGTGTTAGTGGAGAGCTTTTTCCTCTTTACTTGGAAAGCTGAGAGGATGTGAGCCTGGGAGTTTCCAGTGGCCCAAGAAAGGAGTTCTGAGGACGAAGCTCGTAGGAGAGAATGGAGCTGATAGAGAAAAGAAGAGAAAAGAGAAGAAGAAATAGGGAGCTGGTGGTGATTCGCTCATTTCTGAGGCCCACCGCATTTCTACTCTTCTCTTTTTTGCTCAAGTGAGACAAAATTACATTTCTTTTATAACTATAATCTTGGTTTCTTATGCTGCATCTAAAAATGTTCCGGTGAATAGAAAGTCCACAGCTTTGTTTTTTTCCACTGAGTCCTAATCATTTCTTTCTTCTCATTCCCATTACTTCCCCTCCCCCACCCCCGACAAATTAAAACAGGATTACTCTCTTTATGTGGTTATAAAAATAATACATGTTCAACATAAGAAATAACTATACATAAAAAAAAAAATCAGTTGGAATTCTACCATCCAGAGAAATTTCGATTCTTTACCTTACTTTAAGCAAACTATTTCCATGATCTGAAGGAGGATTTTGCCATCATTTCAGTTGGCTCCAACCATGAACTCTTAAGTTGCAATATTCTATTCTGACTAGAATCTTCATTCCTTTCCTTTCTCACATGCATTTTGACATCACTTAGACCTTTACTTTCCTTGACTTTTCTTCCATTGCTTTCCAAATTTGTCCCTCATGGCCTCATTATCTTCATATCAGTAAATCACCTGATCTGGATCCATTTTAGAGGTCGAGATTGAACATTTGTATAGCTAACTAGCAATCTTTTTAATAGACTTTCTTGTCCTTATTGGGTAAGCAGGCAATGCAAGAGACTGAAAAGTATACCAGGGGAGAGTGAAACCCCACCTCCTCCCAGATATCAGCACTTCTAGACCAAAGAACAGAGGGAGGCAGCTACCACAGCCCAAAGTATACTTAGAATGTGCATGACAAATAGTCTTGGCATGTTCGCGATTAGCAGAAATAAACAAATGGATACCGACTGAAATAAAGAGAAAGCTTGGAAGCTTTGCCTCATATTTGAATTATTAAGCCTTCAATTTATTTCCTGGGAGAAATCTGTATTCTCATCTTATTCTAATATCTTATTATCTTGACTTTGAGACTTGTTTCACTGAATCTACTTCTCATTCGGTGGTTCTCTAGCTCAAAGCACTTGTGGGAAAACAGTTATGTTTTCCTCTAGGGTACGTTATTTGTTATCTACATGCTATCATATACTCCTTAAATTCATTATTAATTGCGTTAGCTATACAGTATTTGCATAGTTGCTATAGTGTCTATTTTCATCTTGACCACCTCACTACTGTCCTTGAGATTTTTTTTCTGAGGAACTAGTTTTATGGTATTTTATGTCCTAATAACTTGGTGATAAAGGCAGAGAACTTAGGTGAGGCTGTGCCAGATTTTGTTAGACTAGTTGGGCTCTACTCTCTTTTCTGAGGTTTTGCCATTTTCAACTGCTAGGGTTCACTCTCGCTAGTTGGAGGTGTTTCCAGTTTCCATAAAGGGGATATCTTTGGATTGTAGATCTGTCCCTGAATCCACTGTAGCCCAAGAACCTGTGTTTCGATCAGAGTCAGGCCACTGTTCAGTTTCTGTTTCTCTTAGGTCTCCTCTGTAACCATTTCTTCTCTTGATCTTCAGAATAGGGTAAAGATATGCATCTCTCCAGATCTGGGAGTATTATTGAAAGTTCTTGGAATTTAGTGACTCACTAATTACTTCTGAGGAGTGATGGTGGCATTTGGAGCATTGCTGTGCTGTTATTCTGATCCAGAATTTTTTATTTATTTTCTTGGTTGCCACTTGCTTTTTGGATTATGCCTTTTTATTGTATGGTTGCTCCTGGTAAAAGAATTTCTCTACATTTTAGTACTTTTTAAATTCATTCATTAGATATTGGAGAAGATTCTTAACCCAATGTTCCAAGTGCAAAATATAACTTTTTGAGATATTGCTCAATGAGGTCTCACAAAGTCCTATGGTTGCCTGTGGGAAAGGCCTGTCACTCAAAGTCCTAGCAGGGATGTAGGTGGGGGTCTCAGTGAAGAGTTAGAATTCCTTGTCTCAGTTTTGGCAGTGAAGAAAGCAAATGTCTAAGATGCCATATCCTTATCAGATGGGAAGGTTAACTGCAACCACGAAGAGGAAACTGCCCCAGGCTAGGAAGCAAACATTTGAGGGAGGCCTAGGAAAGGCCAAACCAGGCTTTCCCTCACAAAAGGAAGCAATTTCCTCGAAATGCTGACAAGTGTTGATCGGTCCCTAAGATCAGTCCTAAGATCGACTCTTTATCTATGATTCTTGATTTGTTTTTGTTTACTCTTTTTTTGTTCTTCCTCAGCATTTAATAAAGTCTTTTGAAAAAATTCAAGTCTGACTCCAATTTGCTAGGGAACTAGGGGAAGGATTTGTTTCTAAGCGTGGCCTATGTTTTTAGGCACTGTTGGTAGGGAGGACAGGGCAGGGATGGTACTAGAACACTATTCCTCCTGGAGTATGTGTCAGGATGACCAAGGTTAAGAGAGAAATCCGTGGGAAAGAGGACAACCAAGGGAAACAAGCTAGGCCTTTTGATTCAGCCTCTCTCCTCCCCACCCTCTCAAAGAAGGGTCTTATTTCAATGCAAAGCTGAGAGATTAGGGTTTGATTGTAGTAAGGAAGACTGATTCACTTACAGATATTAACATTCTTTTAGACTCTGGAAACCAGACAGCAGTAATTATTCTGTCTTATAGTCTTCATAAAAATGACAATCTTGGCTCTACAGGGCATTTTCCAAGTAATTAAAATTTTGTCCTTATTTTATCTATATAATTCCAATTTAGGATTCAAAAAAATCTTACTTCCAAGTTTATGAATTCAACTCAGCATGACTTTTGACTTTTCAAAGTTTCTACAGTTAGAGAGGGGAACGAAAGGGAGTAATTATTTCTTAGGATAAGACCCAAATTTATTAAGACCTTAAAACACTTAGAAAGACCACGTATGGCTATTGAGTAGAATCTGATTAAAACAAAACCCAACGGCTTATTCACAGCACAAAACTTATGTGCTTTACGGGTAATGAAAAAAGTGAAGGGCATAAACCTGCTTTCCCAAATTTAAAACAATTTCAATCCACTTTTCTCATTTCAGACAAGATAAATTAATTTGAGCCCAATTTAACTGAATTTTACCAAAAAGAAAAGGAGCCTTTGAAAATATTTTCCCGCCTACACCAAACAGTAACTTTAAAGATGAAAATCTCAGCCTGTCAGGGTGGCACAATCGAGAGGAAACAGGGCAGCGGTGGCGCTGTGAGGCACCAACCTCTGGGCTCGGGATGGCTCACCATCATCCGGAGAATTTGTTCTCTGCTTGCCCCTGTGTCTGGAGATTTGGGAATAACTATGTTCTGAGAAGCTGATAAACAGTTGGATGAGAAAGATGGAGAGGAAAACTGGCAGGAGGATTTGGCTCCATGCCCGCAGCCAGCACATGGCTCCTGCAGCCTGGGTTCCACAGGTTCCCGGCCAGTGAGACCGCGGTGGGCCCAGGGTACCGAGTTGGACAGACGGACTCCGCTCCAGGCGCTGGGCGCCGGCATAATTCGCAGAACCTGAGAACTCCTAAAGTTCTGGCCAGAACGCAGAACATTGGAAATGCAATCCCCGTCCACACTAGGTTCGGGCTACCTCGTGCCCCCACCACCGGGTGCAGTTGGTCCAGTAAGGCTTAATCGATACCTGCTACGCCGTGGTTTTTGGAGAAAGGCCTGGATTCTAATTTCCACCACTCGATAGTAGGTAAAGCAGTTGCACCTGTCTGCGCTGCTTTCCTCAGAAGTAAATGAATCTGCCAGCTACTACTCCACGCGGTGGGGGTTGTTGTGAGATTAAGCGGTGCGGTCCTGAAACTCACCGATCTTACCCTTGAGGAGTCTATGACCCTACAGCGTGCTTTGAGCAGTTTCCCAAAGTATGACATATTTTAAATGGTACATAAATGAATGTCTTTTATTTTCATATCTATGAATTTATTTTTAATGTGTAATAGAAAAATATAACTGGTAGCTATAATGACAGGATGGCAACAATATAAACTTTTGTTTTAAAAGAAATCTATGCAAAAATGTCAAGTTTGGGAACTGTAAATAATAGTGTATGATTTAAAAGATATGACAAAATGGTGAAGGTGGTTCTGGAATGACTGGAGTTTGAGCAA
>NW_006494610.1:878503-881757 GCF_000325575.1 Pteropus alecto
GTCTATGGACCTAGCACTGATAATAAAGGTGGAGAAGGGGAAGAACGTGCAGCATTCCAGACTGCTTTTTCTTTGCCTGTTTGCAGTGCAGAGAACAGATGGAGAGTTATCAGGTATAATACGAAAAATACTCTTATAAATCAATAAGAAAAAGATGACAAGAAAAATAATAGGAAAATAGACAAGGGATGTGAAGAGTCCATCTACAGAAAAGCAAATCCAGGTAGCCAATGAATGTTAAAAATATATATATTTTAAAATATGCCAGTACTAGGAAATTGTAAGTTGAAGTCATAATGAGCTAGCAATTTGTATCCATCAGATTGGCCAAAAAATTTTAAAACAGAGTTAATGCATATTGTTGGTGAAGATGTAAGGAAAAGCACCGTTATACCTTTTAGTGGAACTGTGAATTGTTATAGTGTCTTTGGAAAGCAACCTGGCAATAGCCATGAACATTAAAAATACATATATTCTTTATGTGCATATTTCTGTTCAGGAATCTGCCCCCTCCCCACTTCTCAGTTCTCGTAGTTTAAGTGGAGTTCCAACACCTACGCTGAAAGTGGAGCCTGAACATTAGACCTGAACCAATCAGAACATGGCATTTCCTTGACCATCGTGACTGGGTCAGGGGTGGGCACATTACCTAACCTGGTCCAATCCAATCAATCTCAGGGCTTTTGCTAGGAATGCTGAGACAAAGATGTTTATCTTTCTCTGGATTCAAACTGAGAAGGATTTAATTCCCATAGCTGCTAAAAGCCATCTTGAGACAACGCACAGTATAGCCGTAAAAGTGCCCTGCTCAGAACATAATTGACTGTTGTTCCTCAGATTCTTCCATCATATTTATGACAAAGCCATGCTTCTTCCTATAGGCTGCTCCTAGCCAAGACTAAACATGGCAGGAGTACAAACGTAGGATGCTTCCAGTGGGAGATTTTAGCTTGAGGACTCCTTTCAATCTGATTGAAACTTTCTTATAACTGAGCTTTACTCTGAAACTCTACCAAACAAATCCTCCTTTTCCTCCCTCCACTATAGGTGTTGTACCTGTACTGATATTCGAAGGATCTCCTTACCTTCACTAGCTTCCTCCCCTTCATCTTTTCTGCTTCCTCAATAAACCTCTTACACTTCTAATCCCATCTTGGCTGCTGATTCTTAAAGGATGGAAATGTTCTGAGAAAACATGAGGTAAGATAAAGTTTGAGACCAGTTCACTTACTATCCAATGGGTAAAGAAGATGCTACCTTGAGAAGTATGTGGAGTCTGGATAGTCTCTGAAAAGAAATGACAGCTGAACTGCTAAAAATTTCACTAGTGGCGAAATGTTTTCTGCCTAGGAAAATGAACTAGTGGAGGGGGATGACCTGGTAGATATAATAATTCAATCATTTGAAAGAGATAGGGAGCGGTGCCTATACAAGGACAACAAAATTGGTTGATTATAGTGTTATATTGATGCCCTCCAGAGGGCTAATGAGAAACCAAGGGCCACTGACTAGCAGTTGAAGACTAAGTATGAAATCCAGAGGACCTCTTTAGTAGCCCTTATCCCCTACAGTGGAAGAGTAGACACAGATAAGCAGCAGGCTGAGGACCTGACTGTCAAAAAGCTCCAGAGATATTTATGTGCCCAGTCAGGCAAGTCTTATGCTGGAACCAGAGCTGTGGTTGGGAAAATATGGGGCCCTGAAACATGGCTTCTGTGTTTAAGTGTCACCAGCCGGCCTTTATTACTTTAGGAACCTCATTATCCTTATGGATATCAATGAGCCCAGCTTCTACTGTCAATTTTAGTCTGTAAAGAAGATATAGTGAACTTCTTAGTGATGCTGGCGTCCTTTTTATCAGTACATTCCTAATGGCCTTGATGAATAGATGGATGCTTCTGAGGATGTAATATTGACTCTGCCTATCCCTCTGAAATCTCAGAGCTTGCAGAGTTGGCTTCCCTGCATGCTAGAAAATAAGCGTGTCTCGATAGGTGCCTCATAGGAGCTACCCCTGCCTCTTCTCCTGGCTTGTAGGCCAATAACTAGAGTTAAATCTCAGTAGAATCCAGGTGGGGACATGCTGGGCCTGATAAGAGAGAAAAAAATTATATTCCAAAGCATACTTCTTATCTTGCATTGGCAAGAGTCAATGAATACCACTGATACTGAATTTTAAGGGTACTTGGTCGAGGGGCTAGAATGTTAAACTGGATAAGCAAATTTTCATCAACTTGGGGGTACTTTTGTAGGATATAGGATTTAATACCCTGGCAAGACCTCAGGGGTTGCGGGCAAACTCATTGTTACTGTGGCTCTTAGAAGCCTGAAGAAAATGATGGCCAACACTGAGGTAAGCAGAAATGCCTGAGTTGCCCAGGTAGGAGGAGGGGAAAGAATAAAAAGACTAGAGAATTAGGCTTACTAAAGTAGATGTGTGAGGCCAGGAAAACCACTCGATGATTATGTTCCAAGAGAAGGTCCAGAGAAAACACTGTTCACCAAGGCCATCAGGAATGTGTTGGTAAGAAGGGCACCAATGTCACTCAGAAGTTTAGTGATGGCTCTTCGATGCAGGCCAAGACTGACAGTAGAAGTAATCATGGATCTGGGCTCGCTAATACCCAATAGAAACGATGGAGCTCTCAAAGTAATAAATGGTGGAGTGGTGGTGCTTAAGTACAAGAAGCCAAAAGGCCATAATTACCATAACAACTGTCAAAGTCAGAGAGGCAGCCTATGCAGGCTTGACCCATGGTAGGGGGCATGGTGTGGAGATGGTTAATAGAGCAAAATAGAGGGGCAGTGAGCAATGGTGTTGTTTAACATCCACAAGAAAAGGGCAAGAATAGAGGAGCGGGAGGATGAGGGTAAGCCCCAATAAAAAGTCATGGTTTCTTCCAAAGTTCTCAAACTTGAACCAATTTTCAAATCCAGAACGCATTTATCGAAGGGGTGTCCACATTCTAGAAGGGACTCCATAACACTGCATCAAAAATGTACCATAATGATTCTCCCAGTCCTTCTCCAAAGGGATCTATAACATTTTACTAGGGTGACTGTACACCAGGAAAAAAGTAATGCCTGACATTTTGAAGACTTTTTGGACACAGAGCCTGAACTGATATTGATATTTGGAGACCCAAATCATCACCCTGTCTAATCCTGTCTTGGCATCCACTTCTCAAAGGACTCTACCTCATAAGGGGACAGCCAGCATGAGAATTAAGACATTTCAAGAGAAATGAGTTCCT
>NW_006494610.1:881784-910155 GCF_000325575.1 Pteropus alecto
ATATCAGGGTCCTTGGAGTCAAATCGTTCTGAGTCTATAATTCCCCTTTTGCTTATCTAATTTGAGTTATGTTTTCCATCTCTTGAAAGGATTCTTAAACAGCAACATATCAAGACTCCTCAAAGGAGGGAAAAATGGTGGTTAACAGATTTGTGATTATTGCTCTTAAGCAAGGTCCCTGTTCTTCTTACATTTGATCTGAATATCTGCAATGAGGAAGGAGAATATGTAAGTCTACAAATCCCATGTATAAAGCTCCTTTGTTCATAAATCAAGCTTACTCTCTTGTTCTATCTATATACACATTTCCTTATATGTGTATATATATTACACATACACAAAATAAACAAAAAGTATCCAAATAAATTAAAAAAAAAGGGAAAATTTTAAAAGATATTTTTCCAAATTAAGAACAGTAGATTGTGCTGGTTGTCTGTTACAGAAGAGCCTTAATTTCCAGGACAGAACAGAAGAGATAGGACCCTCCTTCCCTCAGAGCATCACAACTATTAAAGAGAAAACCACAGGCCCAAAATGGTGTCACTGCGCTAAAGCCCATGGTACCAAACCTAGATTTAATACCTGACCTAATTGCTGTTTCAACCTCTCCCAGAAATATAAGCTTAATTAACCAGTGTGGACGGAAAAAAAGGTTACATACTAAACCTGACAAGCTCAGGGGAGGCTAGCATGGCCAGCCCTACAAACTCAAAGACTAAAAGAAACCACATGGGCTGGTCTGAACATAAAAATTTCTAACTAAAAGCAGGTCATGGCGGGTAGTCACACCTTGGGGCCTGTAGCTTTCTTGACAAAGGTCAATCTTTACCTTAATCCTGTTTATTGTCTTTTTGCATCTAAGATAACAGACTCTTGGAATGTCAGAGTAATCCTTTTGGGTTCTTTTTCCCCCCAGACCTCTCAGGGCACAGCCCACCATACCAGAGCAAGAGACCATAGAACCCCTCATGGTTCCCTGCCTGCCCCCCCATACCATTTCTATGTGTTGTAAATGTTAACTATTAACTCTCCTGTACCCACCAATGTAAGAGGAGTATGCATCGCCCCGGTTTACTTTTTATCCATTCCCAGAGATTTCCCCGCCTTGTTTTCTCCCGCCCCCTTAATCTACCACCAGTGAACCCTCCTTAACTCTCCTCTTTTGATTCCAATGTATAATATAATCTGCAAAACTGCTATTCTCTGAAGCATTTTCTTAATCCGTTGAGATTTTGCTTCCCAGCAATTGTCATCAGTTTGGCTCAAATAAACTCGTTAAAATTCTCTGCAGGTTTGGACGTTTCTTACATTGACACCAGTCTGAAATTCTCTGGTCAATGCAATGAGGTCATCTGTCACATGGACCATCTCCATCCCACACCCCCTAGGAAGAAGAGGCATCTGCATGATAAAAACCCTCTCCATTCCCTTCTCCGAAACAAGATGTCCCGTTCTAAAAATAATCCTTTCTTTTCTTTTGTTAATAGCTCCCTTGCCTCATCCTTCTTCCCTATAAAAACCTTCCATTTTATACAGCCCCCTCAGAACACCCTTCTAGTTGCATGATGGGATTGCTGCCCATGAATTGATGCATGAATTGCTTAATAATGCCAATCATATCTTCAAATTTACTTAGTTGAATTTTGTTCTTTAACACTTTGTTGCGCCTACTTATGCTTCCCCTGGACCAAATGTATACTTCACCAGTTCTGAGCCTTTGAATCTGTACAGATAATGGTAATATCCCATCTCAGGTTGAGGGTTAGGAAAGTGATGTTACCACTCATGATACCTGAAACCCTTGGACTGACCTCAATCTCTTGGTGCCTCATGGGTGAGGTTCCATTGCCCCACCAAAAGTACCATCCTGACCAGAGAGTTAGACCTGACGCTAGCTGATCCGGAACTAGCACGCTTGGGACGTAACAAATGCCACGTACTCTTCAGCCTCCCAAATCACTCTTAGCTGATGACTTGGTTTTCTACCAGAAAAAAAAACATTGAACCAGTCAGAAAGAAACTTAGACCCCAATTCCACTTACCCCAACATCTGTGCTCACATTCTCTGTTTTCTTGTCTGTTACTACAGAGGAATTATTTAGACTCCTATTCAAAGTCAAACCTGCCCCAAGGGCACTAGCTCTCACCTTCCTCACCTCTCCAACAGCAGTGCTGCGGCAACTCTCCTCTCCTTCTTCTGCATCATTTGTTCTTCAGTCTCTACTGGATCATTCTCAACAGTATATCAACATACTGTAATTGATTCTGCCTTTAAAAATACAAACAAACCTTCTCCTAACCCACTTCCTTAATGAGATATCACCTCATTGTTTCCTTTGGCAGAAAATTTCTCCAGATTAGCCTATATTCATTGACTTCAAATCTCACGCGATTATCTCTTAAACACTCTCTAATCAGACTCCCCTGCCCCCCAATCAACCAAAAGTCCCTTGTCAAAGACATCGATGTCCTCCAAGAACTAAATCCAATGATCGAATCCTGGCCCTTATCTTCCTTGACTTGTTACCAAGATTTGACTCTGTCGATCACACCACTCTAATTAATCTCTTGGCTTCCAGTTCCCAATGCTCTCTTGAATGTCCTCCTACTTCTCAGGTTGTGTCTGCTTAGTCTTCTTTTTTGGATGTCACTTTTCTCTAAGACCTGTTAATATTGGGGTGGTCCAGAATGAGTCCTTGGTTTTCTTTTTTAGGTACATTTATTTTCTTGGTAATCTCATCCAGTGGCATGGCTTTAAATATCAACCATGTGCTTCAGACTCCTAAATTTATATTGCCAGCTTGAACCTGTCTGCTAAACTCCAGTCAAATACATCAAATTGCCTATTCAACTTCTTCAAACGATGGCAAACAAACATCTCATCTCTACATCTTGATGTGTTCAAAACGTATGATCTTTCCTTCCATTCATCTTCCTATCCTTCTGGTTTTTCAGTCCCACAACCTTGGAGTCATCCTTGATTCCTTTTATTCTCTGAAATGCCACATCCAGTTAATTAGCAAATCACCCCGACCTTTGAAATTAGCAAACCGTTATCTCCTCTATCTTGACTGCAGTAGCCTCCTAACTGGTTTCTCTACCCTCACTCTTGCCCTGCCCTGCTCCTACAGCCTAGTTAGCAATTCTTTTAAAATAAAAGTGAGATCATGTAACACCTCTATCTAGAACCTTCCATCTCACTCAGAGTCATGCCCAAGCTCCGTATAAAAAGCTGACACCTATGTGATCTGACACTTACCCAACCTTGCCTCTTTAGCATGATATTCTATGACTCTCTTCTTGTGTGATTAGGCAACAGCCAAGCTGGCATCTTTGATGCTTTTCAAATATACCAAGCATGCTATCACCTCAGAGCCTTCACAGTGGCTGTTTCCTCCACCTGCAACGTACTCCCTTCAGATAGCCCCTTGGTTAACTCCCTCAGCTCCTTCAAGTCTTTACTTAAATGGCCTCTTCTCAATGATGCTTAACCTGAACCACCTCGGCGAATATTGCAACCCACACTCCCTCATATCAGCACTCTCAATCCCCTCGGCATGCTCTATCATTCTCAGTCATTGTATTACCTTCTAAAATGCTGTATAATTTATTAGGTTATTGCTTTTTTTCCCCTTCTCCTGTCCACTAGAATATAAGCTCTACAGAGTAGAGATGTTTGTCTCTTTCGTTTACTGATGTAACCCAAGCATTAGAAAAGTGCCTAGAACATAGTAGGTGCTCAATAAATATTTTTACTTGACTCTATATTCCAAATCATTTATCACTTTTGTTCTGGGTCTATATTTCAAGTTCTTTGTAAAATCTCTACTTGAATGTCCTTCAGATACCCCAAATTCAGTATGCCCTAAGTCAGACTCATCTTCCCTATCAAATTTGTTATTCCTCCTATATTTCTAATTTGATTAATAGTACCAATATCCATCTAGTCGCTTAGAGAGGGGAACTTCAAAGTCATTCCTCATTTCAAGTTTTAGAACAAATTGCTAGCCCTCTCCTAATGCTAACAGGTATTTGATATTATGATTCTTTAGCCACACACACAAATATTTTCTTCCATTGCCTCAGTCACTTGTCCTAATCTCTTGTGGATTATTGTCCATTGTTTGGTGCATAAATCTGCTCGGGTTGCTATAACATAATACAACAAACTGGGTGCCAAAGCAGAATTTATTTCTCACAGTTCTGGAAGCTGGAAGTCCAAGCTCAAGGTGCTGGCAGAGTTGGTTTCTCTCGAGACCTCTTTCCTTGGTTTGTAGACAGCCCCCTTCCCACTGTGTCCTCATATGGCCTGCCTTTCCTCTGTGCTGCACGGTCCTGGTGTCTCCTCCTCTTCCCATAAGGACTCTAGTCTTATTGGATTTGGGCTCTTAGCCTTATGATCTCATTAACCTAAAGTACCCCCTCAAAGGCCCTATCTCCAAATACAGCCACATTGGGATTTAGGACTTCAGCAGAAGTCACCGCATTAACATAATAAAAGAAAACTTCATTGCTCTCAAAAATGGGGATGAAGACCAAATATATGTTCCTTATTATAAATTACAATATACTAGGTGCCCCTTTGTCTGTGGACACGTTCCAAGACCCCTGTGGATGCTTGAAACTGCAGATGGTACTGAACCCTACAGATAATATGTCTTTCCTGTACATATGGGTAATTGAAACCGTTGAAACCGAGAATGCTAGGATAAGAGTGACTACTGCATCACAATAGCCAGCAGACTCCAGAAAAGAACAATGCACAGCTCTAAATGACTGACGTGACTGCTAATGCCATCTGTTGGTGGAAACAGAAATGACATGTTTTCAGTCTGGATAGTAGCTTTGCTCAGAGCTATCAAATTATGTTGAACATTTGAAGGTAAAGGAAGCTCTGTATTACCTTTTTCGACCTTCTGTATTCCTTCTGTGTCAGTCAAGGGCCCTGAAGGAGTGTTAATTGAAGAAAATGTGGTGAAGAGACTCAATACAAAAGTCTAGGCAAGAGTAACAAGAACAAAGGGGTGTGAAGCACCCAGGAGCTAATAAACGAAGCTCTGGAACTGAAGGGGCAAAGCGGGAGCAGAGAAGCTGAAACTCAGACAGAACTGGAGAGGGACTACTAGACAGGAGCTGCAGTCATAGGATAGAGGAAATATAATCTGGCTGAGAGAGTAAGGGGAATAAATACCCTGACCTCTTTCTTCTTCTCCTACTATCTATCCTCCCAAAGCCAGAGGGGCAAAGAAACTCGGGTAATGCTATCTGTAGAGGGCAGAGCAGGGCAGAGAAGGATAGAGGATGGATTTGGAAGGTGAGCTGGTAAATAAGCACCACATCTTTCCTTCACAAATTGAATATCCCTCTCCTCTGATTTATAACTTTTGTATATACACACATATATGTGTAAAATGATGTGCATTATAGATATTATTTTAAGTATTTGGCTCCCTATATCAATCCAAGATTGAGTTCTTACATGTCTTATTGATGATCATAAGTATTCTAGTACCCATTACAAAAGGAACTCAGAAATAAATACTTTTTGAATAAATAAATGAAAGGGCAAATGTATCCTATTTTATGTTATATCTAAAACCCAGCAAATTCTATCTGGATCCTGAATACAATAAAGCATAATAGGATAATTTTTCCTGATTCTGGCTATAAGTTTATGTGAGAAACAAACTCAAATAGCAGATCTAAGAGTGTTTCTTCCCTGGTTTAGCTTTTAAAAATAAAATTAGCAGTATATTTTTTTAAAAAGTAGGACTAATTCTCTTATCTTTGCTTTAAAAGTCCATACTTTTAAATGGAAGTAGAGAATGGACTTTAACTCCAAAGGAAGCACTAAAGTCAACATTTAAAACATTCGATGTAGTCTAACAGCTGAACTTTAATAACTAAACAGCCTGTTGAAAGCAAGCAGATGAAAAGTCTCCAGGACACTATAGATTAATTAGTGAGCACTGTTAAGGTCAATGCCCCTCTCCCAAAACACACAGAGAAATTATGTTTATGGTGACTGATATTTCTTTGTACTGACCACTGTACCTGTCAATCTCTGAGCTGTGCAAGTGTACTCATCTTTGCTATCTAATTACTACAGTTGGCTTAATGACTAGGTTGCATCAATATTTCAGTAGTAGAGCATATAGTTCTCTAAATGTCAGATTCCCTTTTATGTGCCCGACTAGGGGAGAGAGCATAGTGGAGATTGTTTTCCTGATATTTCATTGTTAGAGAAAAAAGAATGTACATAATCTTTTAGACACTTTTGAGGGCACATATAACATGGAAAGGACATTTCAATGGAAAATGTACATTCCGGTTGGTTATTGTTGTTAAATGCATTGTTCAGCAAATGTTCTGCTATATTGAGTTTCAGGCATCAGTTGAATTATATTATGGTGAAATTTCTGATTAGGGTAAGCTAACTCAAAATGACAAGCCAAGGGCTTTTAAAACCCACATTTCAATGAAATCTGGCAGCACAAAAACAGCTGCTCTAAGTCAGCTCCTCTAATATTTCAAAGGAAGAATAGCAATGGGTTTCTGGTCCCATATTTGCCAACTGCAGAAATTCTAGAACAGCCTGAGACCCATAGGGTGAAAGGTCACACTCTGCCTTATACAGATGGCACGTTTAATTATTAAAGAGCAATTTTAATCATTTAATCATTTGAGACCCTGAAATAAAAGGTCTTCTCGAAGTTTGTTGCAATCTAAACTCTGCTGTCAAACTTTTGTGGAGCCAGTAAGTTACATATGCGATTTCATAGCCTAACTTGATTTACATTCTCATGTGAGTTAAATTTGTTTTGCAGGCTCTAAAAGACATTTCTTAGGGGGGACAAAAAATTTGAAGGTCATGTCTTTGGCAGAGAATTCACCAACCCTTAGCAGGAAAATCAAACCTAAATCCTTGCTTCAGACTTAAATCAGCCTCAAATTCCTCAGGAAGATGGCTGAATAGCCCCTTTTTCCAACAAAATTGTTTGCAGTTCTGCTGGAAACTTTTGCATCTAGCCTCAAATTTATTTTTCATAAAAATCTCCTTAGCTTTTGTTCACTACAAAAAAAATAAACAACCCAGCAAATTATTTGGTATGTAATATTCAGTAATCGTTAGGCCTTCTTCTTATCCTCTCACCAAATGGGTGCATGCATACATTCATACACATACACTGGAATTCAGGTTTATGTAATTTGGCAAGAACAATGGAAAAATGGATAATTCCACCAATCTTGAAAGGCAAATCAAATGCAGATTTTAGAATAGTTTGCTCATTAGATAAATAAAGTTATACTATCACTGAGCTAATAATAGCAAATATTTATTGATGAATTTTTATGTGTCAGGCACTGTGCTAAGCTCTTGACATGTTATTACTCTTAACAGTTCAGTGAAAAGGTGCTGTAATTATCTCCATTTTACAAAAGAGAAAACTGAGGAATGGAGAGGTTTAGAAACCTGTCAGATCATATAGCTGGTAAGTGGTGGAGCCAGGATGCCAAAATCGGTCACTCAAATTTCAAAACCCATGATTGTGTCAATACCCTCGAGCTAAAGATCACCGGGAACATCCTGTTGAACAAGGTGTTTATTATTCATTACAGAGAGGGCAATGTGGGTGTCTCCATACGAGGTGTCAAAAGAACTTATTGAAGAATTTGATCTTGCATTAGGTGATTTGGGGGAGGGCTTAAGGAAGCAAGACTTTTCTCCGAATCAGATGCTATGAGGAAGTGGAGATAATTCTATGATTGGGTACCTTAATAAAGCTTATGAAGGAGGAGGAAGATTAGAGAGCTGCAAGTGGTAAAGCAGCAGCAGTCACATATGAGCCAGGATAGGGACAGAGAGGGTGACCCAAAAAGTAGGTAGAAGAGTCAGAATGAACCCAGGTGGTCCACTCTGGAGTCTGCACATTTACCTGCTTTACAGGCAAAGGCAATGGGAAGCAGAAGTAAAACAAGGATGCTGGGAGAGATGTTTTAGGAAGAAGCCTTGGCTATGCAGTCAAGCTGGGAGATGGGCACCACAAAAGTCTCCTGGGGTAGCTAACTGCTCCAACAATAGTCTGAAGTTTAAGAATTAAAAGTCCTTTTATTGCTTTCCTGGAGGCTTTCTAGTCTAGCCTACCCATAAGGGCCCATGAATACTCTTCAGTTTTAAAAGGCTCAGTCCCATTTCATTATTCATATGTGTGATAAGGCTACTTTCTCCTAGAGGACTCAGGTCCATGCTAACAGCCTGATGTCCCCAGTGGACTTGATGGGCTTCTTCCTCAGCATTCCCGAGGCATTTTCAGAGCAGTCATCTCCTTCTGGGGTCCTAGATCCCTTTGGTCGCTACTGACAGAAGGTTCCGCCAGGAAACTGCTATATTAAGGTCTGATAAAAAGCATGCCAAGGAAGAGTGAAATGAATATCTGTTGTGACCTCCTGTGCAGCAATTCTCTCCTTTTCTTGGATAAGAAAACCCTGACTTCCCTTGATAGCTTCCCCTACTCCATCCAGCACATATAGTCCTGGAACGATGAAAGTGAAGGTGCCCTCCCTGCCACCCTCCTTCAACCAACCAACACACATGACCTAAGCGGGGCCACTCGGCATGAGCCGAGCAAATCAGTCTCTCTCTTGATATTGAGTGGAGAAACAGAGACAGGAATATGTATAGAACTGACAAGTGGCAGTTCTCTGCAGAGACAATTCAGATTCCTGTGGCTCTCTCCATCCCTTTCCTTCCAGAGGCCTAATTATTCAACATTTCCTTTGACTCTGAGCTACCTAGAATATTTCAATAACTTTTTTGCTTAATTTAGTCAGTTCTTATTGCTTGCATCCAAAGAACACTAATAGACACATAGAGTTTATTTGATAATGTCTTCTACTAAACAGAGTTTTAGGAAAAATGTCCTTTAACAATGTCAGTTCAAAATAATGAGAAAGGACATACAGTTAAAGTTCTGGCTTCCAAGGTCACATGGAAATCAGACTATGCTTTCCCAGGAGACTCTTACTTTATTAAGGCTATGGTCTTTTTGCCCAGCACTGATAGGTGGTCAGAATAAATGGCTACAAAGATAATGAATCTCTGACCTTCGTTTTTATTATGTGACTTTTACTTTTCTTCTCAATAGGAACAGATGATGTTGAATTCATAGCTCTTCTCCAACTGGTTTTATTGACAAACCATAAAGAGAATAAATTGATTTATTTTAATCTATTTTTCTCCAAAAAGTCCACTGTTGTATAAAATCACAGATGTTCTTAAGTGGGGTAATACACTCTTCTTAAAATAAAAGTCACCCATTTTTTGCTTCCAGTTTTTTTGGCTTATGGTGCTCCATTTGAAGCCAAACCAAGCAATCCTAAGGAAATAAAGTCTTTGGTGACAGAGCAAGAAAGAACGTGGTTATAACTACATCTCCTGAAAAACACTCAGGGGACTAGGAGGCACCTCCTGAATCTCTGCATTGGATCATATCCTTGTAGATACTGGAGAGTGATTTTATTTTAGAAATTAGATATCCTGGGAGCTTTTTATTCTGTAAAGCAGCACGTTGCACTGAGAAATGTGATCATTCTAAAAACGCTTGCCTGTTCTTATTTTCAGATGATTGCCCACATGGAAAATTTAAGAGAATCTACAAGCTATTAGAAATAACAAACGACTTCAGAAAGCTTCCTTGATTCTAGATTAGTAGTGTTCTCATATACTAGTTATAACCAATTAGAAAATGTAATTGAAACAAAGATCCCACCCACAATACCACAAAAACTAAAGGCATAAGTGTTAGCTTTCAATATCAACATAAATCCCCCAAAACAGTGAGTATAAAAAAACTGCAGAACAGTAAATACAAATTATTTATATCAATGATAAATTTATCATTTTATAAATACAAAAAAATCCCATATTTAAAAAATTTAATGCAAAAGTACTATATAAATATTTGTAAATTAATATACAAAACTTAAGTTTGCTGGTTACCTCTGGGTACTGTGAGAAAAGAATGGCCTGGGAAACACTCACTGGGACTTTATTACTTCAGAAAAAATCTGAAGCAAACAAACAGCAAAATGCTAATGTGTATTGTAGCTAGACAGTGAATGTCATTATCATGCTCTTCAAGGGACCATCATTATTCTCTATAACTTTATTTATATTTCATAATAAAATGTTTTAAAATACTACTGCAATTGTGAAGAATAGAACAAAAATGTTCCTTATTGTTCTCTTATGCTAAGTGGAGATTCTGAGAACAAAATAAGAATCAGTCTGAATACGTAAATGGTTCTGTTGCTCTTGGGAAACTTCACCAACAATTTAGCAGCAAATGAAGTTATTCGTGAACAAGTTGGAACCTGTATGAATAGAGTTGACGCTCTTTAGATAAACGATCTATGTTTTCCTTTGAGGAGAAACCTATTCCCCAAGCTTTTAGAACACGGAGATGGTTATTGTGCTCTGGGGAAGAAAATGTCCTGAGTCTCAGTACTAATTTTACCACTATTTGGAGAATCTGACCTTGGAGAATTTCCTTTCTCTTGTCCGCCATTTCTTCATTTGCGAAATGCGGGCATTCTCTGTTTCTTTTTCTCACAGATTACCTGTGCAGAGTAAATGAGGTAATGTAAATTTGAGACTGTTTACTATTGCAGAAATGTGAGAGGAATTTGTGTACACAGTTCTCACTGATTTCCAGATAGAATTTCATGAAAATCCAAACATAGTTAAGATGTCTGAGTGCAAAGACAGCCAGGTTTAGGGGAAAAAGAGTAGAGTGTGCCTCATGTTGAACACTCAATATCAAGAGAATGATAATGCGCAAACAGGACTTAATCCTGAGGATTCTCCTTAGAAGAAAGTGTGCAGAGGTGTTATTTTAGTGCTTTGTCCTAAATTGCTTGGTACTTTATTCGAAGAATTTCATTCTTCTCTCATCAAACTGAGATGGTTGATAGCAATGAAGATGCCTACAGTTATTTTTGTTGGGAAAAGGGTTATCCTTTGAGGTTTACTTTAACTGGAAAGAGAATGCCAATTGTTTTCTTATTTTTATCCACAGACGTAGAAAGGCAGTGGTTAAAAGCACAAATGCAGTAGTTCCTCTCTCTCGGGTTGAAACCAGACTTTGCCACTTTGAATAGACACCAAATTATTTAAGCTCTGTCTCAGTCTCTTCCTTACTAAAATAGGAGAGATAATCTTACCCACCTTTGGACTATCGATGTGATATATAGTCTTAATTTATCTCATTCAGTGTGAATATTCATAACTTTTATTGTAGAAATAATATGTTTGATGATGGAGAGTTGTTCCAGAATCTGTAAATGAACCACATAACCTTTCTAAAATCTGAACATTTCTGAATTTTGAATCCCACATGGCCTCACGAGTTTCAGATAAAGGATTGCAGACAGTGTCTGGTTACTTCCTAATAAAGCTAAATTGAGGAATACATAAGAAGTCCAGAAGTAGGAGGTAGAACTCTGCAGAGCAAGCTTTATGCATAGAGGGGCAAAGAGCCCCTGGGCTGGAGAACAGGCCTTCCTGGGAACAGAGCTGCAGCTGCTCCTTCCTTCTCTCAAACTCATCAACTCTCCCAAACTCCTGAGGAAGAAGAAATTATGTAAGAGGCAGATCCAGATAGAGATCCAGATAGAGTTCATCTCATGATTTCATTTTATCCTTCTCTCATACCTTATCCTGATTTCTTCACCCACTTATTTTACATTTGCTTTATCTCATTACATTTTTTTTTTATTTTTAAACTTTGTATATTTTTATTAACTACTTTAAATCCTCTCTGGAACAAGGGTGAGTATAATGATATAAATTTAAAAAATTCAAAGTGTCAGAAGTATTTGTTACTTATTCCATATAAAAAGATAGATAAAATCAGTCAAGTATGGAGAAATCCAGGGATTAAGACATCTTACATGACTAAAATGTGGTGGAAGAAATAACCTTCATGTCACGTATTTTTGTATCCAATTATCTTCTGGCTCTACGAACCAGAAACTTCTCCATTTAAAGATATTAATGAAGTATATCATCTTATTTTATGAGAAATGCCTGGGGAATCAAGCTTTTTAAGGATGAAATGAGCTATTTTTAAGGATGAAATAAGAGAGAGAAGGGTACTGCTAGACCTTTGGGTAAGTAAAACATTAAGCCACATAAAATTGGAGTTAAAATACCCT
Organism: Pteropus alecto; assembly: GCF_000325575.1. Lineage (NCBI taxonomy): Eukaryota > Metazoa > Chordata > Mammalia > Chiroptera > Pteropodidae > Pteropus > Pteropus alecto. Next base: position 894,001 of record NW_006494610.1, read on the forward strand.
ATGGAGATCGACACACAGGAATTAATCCATTCTGATATATATTTTTACTTTTTATACTCTCAAAAGTAATGTATGTCCATTGTAGAGTGTTTAGAAAATAGAGATTAATGGAAAAGAAAACAATAAAAATTGCCCAAATCCTTCAACACTGAGATCATTGTTAACATTTTGACATAGTATATCAAAATCCAGTCTTTTTTCTTTCTATAGATATTCTTTTACTTCCTAAAGTGGGATCATATTTTACTTGTTTTATAACTTGCTTTTTCAGTTAACTGCAGATCCTAAATATCTTCCCATGTTATTAAACAGTCCTTTAAAATAATTTTTATAACACAAGTAATACATGTTCGTAGTAATATATCCAAATAAGAGAGAATTGTATAGAAACAAAAGTCAAATTCTGCTTATCTCACCAATATCCCATTTTAAATATGACATGAAATTATAAAAGAACTAAACCTGATATACCTGACAACGTAAAAATTAAAAACTTTGCAAAGCAAAAAAATCACCAAGTATAAACAATAAATGACAAACTGAAAAAATATTTTCAAGATAAATGACTAATTTCTTTATTATGCAAAAACATTTTACAATAAAAAGATGTTCAAGAACCAGTAAACTTTTAAAAATAGGATAAAGATGTGGCACTCTGCTGATAAAGAAATACAGTGGCCGAACAAAATAAAAAATAAAAGAAAGTAAAAGACAAAAAGCCCATAAGAAGATGAAATATCTCATTCATAAATAAGTGAAAACTAAAACAAAAATGAACATGTTTTGGTAATATTCACTGTTGAAATTATGTGAAGAACTACCCTTGCTCACAGTGGAGTGGAAAGTAGTGCAACCTTATTGGAATGGTGAACTGGCAACATCATCATTCTAAATACACATATCTTTTCACTCAGAAATTCCACTACTTGGTCTTTATCTCATATAATTAAGTATGTAAAGAGTTATGTTCAAGGATATTTGTTACAATATTGTTTGAACATCAAGTTCTCGTAGCTAAATGAATTTAACTAAGAAAAATAGCATGTGAAACCATTCCTTGGAATTACTTAGATTAACCAGTAGATGTCACAATTGTTACACAAAAATAAAGCTAAAGCCGGGTAGATCAATTGAATTTGAAGGTTAAAAAGAACTTTCCATATATTATAGTCCTTTACTTTAAAATAATTGGTACTTATACGTCACCCAGTGCAACTCTAAAACAAAGACAGTTTTCCATATCACAAAGTGTTCTGCAAAAGAGCATTTCACAAAGTGATCTTAAAATTATCTTAAAATATTTTTCTCATAAATAAATCTCAATGAGTTTTTACATGCTTTTACAAGGCTTTAGCCTGAAATGCACTAAAATTGGGTAGGCTCATATGGTATGATTTAGGAGTTCCCAGGGAGAACTCAAGCATCAAAATAAAAATCTCACCTCTAGCACACATAATACCTAAAATTTCACTTCATTGAAGATTAATTTTGAGGATTTTTAGAGTTTTGAATCTTTAGGAATGGCATATTAATTTAAAAATACTTCTTCATGGAGGTATTTCAAGCACTACTGCCAAATGATTTTGAAGATTCATTGGGTTTTGCCTAGGAAAAAACTAGGGTGCAGTGACAGCACACTAGAAACAGGTGGCTCTTAGCTTGGGCTCCTCATGTCCATTCTATTGTACTTTAAACTAAATGACACAATTCAGTGTGATCCTGCTCTTGAGATGTGTGAATACACTGAGAAACCTAAGACCTTAGACAACATTCAGCTTATCAAAATTCACATGGTCACAAGTATTTCCTAATGTTCTTATATTAAGCTGCATACTTTGTGCTGATCTAAAATAAATGGGCACAAATATATTTGGAAACATATCTCTTACTTTTTTCCATACCCATAAACTCATTGCTAAGGGAAGTAGGGAAGCCAAATCCACATTTAGTTCCTGATTAAGGAGTTCCAAATAAAAGAATTTCATGTAAAGCTAGGACTAAATACATGTTTGGTCTTAAAATAAGAATTTCTTCATCAAAAAAAGAAGCCAGAGATGCAAATTAAACAGGAAAGTGAATCCACAGTGTTAGTTTAGAGATAGCTGCTCGTTAATTTAGTTTTATATCAAGTATAAAATAAAATCATAATAATGTAAAGGACAGAGAAGACCTCATCTTGGCAAAATAAAATGCGGACTATCAAACCTGAAGATGCAGCTGCTCTTTAAACAACTTTTATTGGAAAGGAATTATGTTAACAAAGTGATATTATTGGTATACTTAACTATAGATACTTGTCAGTTCCTAATGACTTCTGTTCATGGCGCTTTCTACCATTTTCAAAGCAGGTTTACAGACTTATTTGATTTTCTCCTGAAGAATTTTTTTTTTTTTTTTGCATTGATATAAAAAATACTAACAGGCTATTATCAGTTTTCTCTAGCCTATCTATAGATTCAACTCAATTAAATAATCTAACCTTAGGCACTTCAAAAACAGGAAAGTAAATCTTCTTGTTGAGTTTGTGGACAGATTTTTTAAAGCTATAAATGGCATTAGTGCCCAGTCCCCTGTCTCTCCTCCCCCTGGCCTCAGAGTGGAACCCACACACAGCTCTGGCGCACGTCACCTTTGGATGGACAGGGCTCAGAACTGCAGATATAGGAATGCCTCTTCCAGGCCCATGGCATGCTCTGCATGTCCTGTCCTAGATGTAAAACGGTAGGGCTGCAGCTTTACCTTAACACGATGGAAGAACAGTGCAGTGGCTCTCAACCGGCCAAGGGCTGGGTCCTTTTTCCCCCAATTTCTCTTTTATGTCATATTATGGAGAACTATACAAATACAGACTGATCTCTCTTTTAGACTAGTAGTATCCTAAGTAGAGTGCACCCATTCATATCCACTGGCGGGGGAGTGAGCCGAAACTCCAGCCCAGCTAAGTCCAGCCCACTTGCTTTTTTTCTGATTTCTTTTTATTGTGGTAAAATATAAATTTACTACCTTTACCGTTTTTGAGTGTACAGTTCAGTGGTATTAAATGCATTCCTATTTTTGTGTAACCATCACCCAGGGCTGGTCCTTCTGTCATGTCTCTGCCACCTACCCCAACTCCGGTCCATCAGAGTGGAGCCAACTTTTCACTGGGCCCCTCCCCCCAAGGCTGTTACATTAAAAATTAAGTGTTATTTCTCATTCCCATATTTCCCCCTAAAATCATAGTATAAGTGAGGGGTAGGTCTTAAAACTATTGGCTCAATTATTTTATATTATTGAGAAAAGCCAGTTTATCCAGAAAATGCTTATAGTTACACAGTGTTCCCTTGGATTTATAATGCATTTTGAATGGAAATGTATTTATCCAAGAATTTGCATGGACTTGGTTTTTGTTTTTTTCTAGGGAGACAAACTACCTACAAAGGAAGATTCTGAGGCACAATATGACACCTGTTTCACCTCTTCATTTTCTGCTCCAACATTAGGTAACAGTAAGCAGAACTTAAAAACCCATTACACCCTCCCAACCACCCTTTGAAAGAAATAAGGCGATGTACTGGGAAACAGTACAACTGAGAAACAAGAATGGGGCGTTTCAGATGCCTATCCAAAGTCGTCCAGCTAGTAAAACAAGACCTGAAACTGCCTAATTTCATGTCCAGTGTGTTCTCTGCTATGTCCTACTCCAAAAGGAGATGAGAGAGCGAGCTGGATCTCACAACTGTACTCATGTCTTAACCAACCCTCTGAATTTGTTTTCTCAAGTCTGCTAAGGTAGTGGACTTGCTCCCTCTCAGCTTCCAGATAGAATTGATTCTCATTACTGGTGGATTCCATATTTGTAAATTCAGCTACTCACTAAAATTCGTTACCCCTAAATCAATATTTATGGGCTCTTGTGGTCACTTATGAACACACAAAAAGCAGCAAAACATTTGAATGGTTCGACTTGTGTATTCCCAGCTGAGGTCAAACAAGGCAACGCTGTACCTTCTTGTTTCACCTCTCATACTAGAAACAAGTGTCCTTTCCGTGATCTATTTAAAGTCACGTTTTTCACATTTTTGGCTTTTTTGATGTTAAAAAGACCTGCAAAGAAAGTGCTAACGTGCTGTCTAGTGTTCCTAAGTGCAAGAAAGCTATGGTGCGCCTTACGGAGAAAACACATGGGTTAGAGAATTCTGTTCTGTTGGCATGAGTTCTGTTGGCCGTGGGTTCCATGTTAAGGAATTAAAAATATACATCGGATAAAGCATATTTAAACAAATACACATAAAACAATGTTATGTATTGGTCAGTTGATGAAAATCTTGTGACCAGAGGTTTCCAGGAACCTAAGTCTGTATTTCTCCTGGGAGCAATGGTTCATATTCACAGTGACCTTACAGAACATAGCTACTGCGAATAAAGAGAAAGGACTATATCCAAACAATCTCATACTGCTGGTTTGAGAAACACCATCTCAGTCCTCCGTGATGTCAGGACCTGGCTTGGTTCCCTGTCCTCTCCCACCGTGGGGGACACTCAAGGTTTGGTTTGGGTTAGTCCATTGGTGTTCTAATATCAGCCCTTTTTCAAAGTAACGAACAAGGAAGTATGTTTCCCTGACTGCAACTATTTGGGGGCTGGCTTAAAACATGAGACAATTTGTTTCCTCACCTCATAAGGTTTCAAATTTATATTCCCTCCAATCAGAGAAGGGTCCTGTTGCTTCAACAGTAGAAATAGTGGAAAAATCCTTTGTCCCAGGCTATCAGAAAGGGCACCATAATATACATTTTTAAATTGTATATTCTAGTCACCTTCACATCTTGTTGAAGAATCAGGGAAATTCATTTACTTCCTCATTTCTGAAATCAAGAAGAATATAACTACACTACATAAAGTAGCTAATACTTAAGAAGATTGCTAATTTTCTTGGTTTTACTAATGGCTTCAATGGAAATACTAAGTTATAAAGATCCCAGTAAAAGTGATAGCAATGGCAACATAAATCCATAGTTATCTGTAAAATGGAAAGCAAAAATATAGATCTGCTTTCATAAAGATACTTATTTTTATGATCAGTACTCACATCATTTGGGGTCTGTTATATGGACTTGGCTTTTATGAATAATAATCACAGTGAAGCCAGACATACTGTGCTAGGTGCTTTATCTGCATTCCTTCACACACAAAATGTTTAATTTTCACAATAATAATCCTAAGGGGTAGAAGGCACTATCCTTGTTACGGATGAAAATTTAAGGTTCAGAGAATAAATAATTTTCCTGTTGCAGAGCAAGCAAGTAAAGGGCAGTTTGGATAAAATCACAAGTCTATCTGCCTCCAAAGCTGGTATATTGCCTTCCTGAGTGCCCTTATGCAGGACCAGCTACCTAATTTATAGAGAGTCCAGTACCAAATGAAAATGCAGGGCCCTTTATTCAAAAATTAAGAATTTCAAGACAATGACCACAGAATATTAAGCCAAGGGCAGGACCTTGTGTGACTCCACAGTCTCACGCCCATGAAGTTTTGTCTATCATTCTTTTGCAATAGCACTTCTAAGGACACAGAATTTCACTTGACTTGAGCTGAACTATAGACTTCTTTTACCATGAGGTGTTAGGACTTCCTTAATTCCTGCTTTGTTCCTTGTTAAAGCCAGCTTAATTCTACTGGCATTGTGATTCTGCCTGGCAAAGTTTCTAGTCTCTCCTTCACTTTAGTGTTTAAAGTGGCTTTCTCCACTTTAGTGCCTGGCTGGAGAAAGAAGCAGCCTAGAATGAGTAGGAAAAGTTGGCTTTTGATGCTTTCCATTACTGTGCCATTTTCCACTTAGGTCACATTTTCTTCTACGAATCTTCTTTATTGCCCAACCAAGGAGCTCAGTGTCCTTAGGTCTCTTCCCTCTGGACTAAACCACCTAGTTTGGCCCTTTTTCAGGCCAATTGTTAGTAAAACAATCAGATTACATTCACTGTACTGAAATAATACAATTGAGCTTCCCGGTCCCAAACCTTTGTACTCCTAGAGGGAGGTACTTTTTGTCAACTCAACTGTCCAATGAGCCTTAGAATCAGCTGTTTCTTTTCCTACCTGGGAAACTGTCAGTTTTATTTCTTCCTAAAGGGCTGACCCCAGAAATAATTGGATGGTTAGATAAAAACAAATGATATATTTTTATAGGTATTTTATTTGTTCCTGGTAACTACGTGACAACATAAGCATTATGTATGTCAGATACATTTACCTGTAAATGTAATTAACTTCTATTCCAAACTCCAGGTAATTCTTCAGTTTATTTCTTGATAACATCAGCAGTCACTCTCAACCTATCTAATGTAGGGAGGAGGCAAGAGAATTAAAATGTTAAATCAAGCTACAAACAGAGACTGCAATTTGCGGATCAGCCCTGCAGCCAGTGCGGGAGGACACCTTCAGAACAAAGGAAGATTTCTCCTGGGATTGCTAACAATCCATTGCTCACACTGTGGAGGGGAAACAGGAAAAAAAAAAAAGAAGTCCGGTTAGTGGCTGCCCTACAGAAAATAAAATCATTCATCCCCAATGGCTAAAACCACAGATAACCAACCCATGGATTAAAGGCTGGCAACTGCCAGCGGGCCTTTCACGCTATGTATTCTTACTTTTTCACGCTACATACTCTTCCCCTTCTTCACTGTATGTCTGTATCAAAGGAAATGGATTTATAAAGCCTTAAACTATAACTCACAGAAACTAAAAAATGATATATAAACTGAATGCCCCAGGCCCTTCTTACTGTCTTTCTTTCGGTATTTACTGTCTCTCTCATTGTCCTCGTCTCTCTTAGTCCCTCTCACTCTCTGCCTCTGAGAGGAGACCACACTCTGTGGAAATGTTACCACTTTTCTAATAAACTTTCCTTTTGACTCTTACTTTGGTGTGTGTTGAATTCTTTCTACATTCTCCTCCAACAGACCCTCTTCTCTCAGCGTGGGCCTTGGTCTCCCCCAACTCAGGGAAATTTAACCTGTCCTGCATCATAACCAAAATTAGAGAGAACTTTGCTTCCACTCTAAGTTCAGATCTTTCTCCCCTTCCAACCCCAACATATATGCTTCAGATTAGGCTGTTTTATTAATTTTGGCAATAAATATTCAGCAGTTTCCAAGGGAATCTGGGATCATGAGAATTTTTTTCTGATATGAAGCAAGGAAAGCTCATGATACCTCTTAACAGCATAAAAACAAATATTCCTCAAGATTGATCCCCTGCAATTGCTTTAGGTCTTTGTATTAGTCATCTATTGCTATATAACAAATCACCCCAACTTTGCATCTTAAAACAAAAATAAGCAGCATTTCACACAGTTATGTATATCAGGACATTGAGGACAGCTTAGCTGGGCGATTTTGGCTTGGGTCTCTCAATGAGGCTGCAGTCGTCTGAATGTTTGACTGGGGTTGAGTAAGTCTGCTTTCAACATTGCTCTACTACGTGGCAGGCGAAATGGTACCGGCTGTTGGCAGAGGCCTCATTTCCTCCTATATTAACCATGGGGCTGTGAGTGTCCTCACAACACGGAAGCTGGTTTCTCCCAGAGCGAGTGATCCAAGAAAGAAAGGCAGAAGCTACAATGTCTTTTATGACATATAACCTCACAAGTCACACACTATCATTTTTGCAAAATCTTCTTGGTAACACACACAGCTCAGCCCTGCTGAGTGTGGGACAGAATCAAACAAGGGTATGAATACTGGAAGGCAAGGATTATTGCAGGCCATCTTAAAGGCTAGTTATCACATTCATCATGCCACTCTTTCTATCATAAAGGAAATAGAAATTCCTTGAAGAGGGAATGTGACCAATCTGATAGTCCCTGAAAAGGGATATTCCCTCTTATTATTAAATTTGCATTCTTTGTTACACATCAACTTATGAGATATTGTTAGTGTCAATAATCGCTAAAAATCTTATCAGCCCCTTCTAGATACTTCTTGTGTGACTATGCTATTCCAGCCAGTTTCCTGGCTCTGTATTCTTTGATGTACTCCTGTGTACTACTGCACAAGAACTTAAAGAGCATAGACTCTGTTCTGAGTCATGTTTGCTGAATTACTTTAAGTAGAGGAGAGTCTCACTAGTTCATATTTTCATTTTATTAGGTTCATTCTGTTGCCTGTGTAAAGGATGGGCTGGTGGTAGGGAGGGAGATGGAACAATACTGGAAATAGGGAGTCCCTTTATCAGATAAAGTTTTATAGCCCCCAGCACTTGCTATGATTCCTGATTTCCTCATCAACTAACCTGAAGCTCAGGAAGTTAATCTTGCCTGAGTAATGATGTATGCTGGGACATGTTTAACAAACAGCTCTCAACGATGGAGACGAGAGAGGAGAGAGAGAGAGATAGACAGACAGACAGACAGACAGACAAGATCCCAAATCCTAACTAACTTGTCACTGGACAGGAAGTTGGGAAGAGATGTGCACAACTGGCAGGTACTACCTAGCTCCAGGATCCACTGCAACTTTCGAGCTCTTAAAACAGAAGCAGCCAGGAGCAGGTTAGCAGATTGGAAACAAGAGGGACCAGTTAAGCCAAAGTCCTTGTTCACATGGCCAGCAAAGGGGAATAGGGGATTCCTAGGCACCTGCTCACCCCAGAGGGGGGCTGCCAGGACCTGGGGGACCTCACTGCCTGCAGCAGTCTTCCAATGCTAAAATCCCCACCTGCACCTTCTAGACCACAAGATTAGCCCGAGAGTGAAGGCAAGCAAAGAAACATGGGGCTAGAGACAAAATTACTTTAAAAAAGTGAATTATCTTGGTTTACTCTAAGTATCCAAACTGTTAAGTGTGAATAATGCCTTTTCTCTCAATGAGAAGCTGTTATATTTCTCTATAAAGCAAAACCTTGGAGACTTGAATATATATTGTCTTTCTACAGGGGATTTTAGTGAACAAGGGCCACTCAAAATCATGATTACAAGCCTCCTGCTAATAGGACCCAGTCACATTGGGTTTTTCATACAAAATCTGGAATTTTTCTCTCCTTTCCTCATCCACCATCTTACTTTCTTATTCAGAATTTGCTGAAGAATTTATTTTATAGAATAGTCTGGAATGTTGGCATATTTCCAAAGAAAATACAACAAGCAAACCCAAATTCCCAGTTAATAGATTTGGATATGAATACTAGGCGGATTATAGCTGTGCTATTCCTCCCCGGGGTTCCACAGTCCAGCAGAGACAAAGAACCTTCCCAGGCTGGAGGGTGGTGAGATGCCCAGGAGGTACAGGGAGAGAGTGACCTTCAAGAAAGATTCCTCCAATGTGTGGGACAGGGAGCAAGGGGAGAGATGGCCTTTAGGCTAATCTGTCTGTATGCTTTAGGACTGAAGATATTGTTAGTGGGAATGGGATAGCTAATTAAGAGTCCTGCCGTCCTGTGACTTTGATTTACATCTCCTCTGTAGGACCTTTCCTTTTTAGTTTTTCAGGACAGAAGACCTGACTAAATAAAGTTCTTCAAAAATCCCTCCTAAAAGTTATATTTTGAAGAACTTAGACTCTAAGTTTTTAAGCTTCACAAATAAAAATGAAGAGTGAGGTCAGAAGAGAGAAAAGCAAAACACAAAAATGGAACTGACAAGCTGCACGATTTCTTCAAGATTAGTCTAAAGCTATATATTTTGAATGGAAATGCCATAAAAGCAATGATGTGACCTCACTGCATCATATCAGGAGGTGCGTGACATTAGTTTGTCTTATTATTGGTGATAAAGTTGATTACTCAGTTAAAGCTGTCTGCCAAATTTATCCACTATATATTTTTTCCTGCTCAAATTAACATTTGTGGAGTATTTTGTAATTAATATAGTGTTTTTCATCAAACTTTCACCAACTAGTTTTAATTCTGATATCTTCCTAATTCCATGTTTTTCTATATTACTTGGTATTTTACTCTAACAAACAGCTTTTCTTTCTTCCCTACTTATTTATATCAGTACGGACATATGAATTTTTGGTTTATTCAGTGAAATATAACCCATTACTATTACTTACATTTACACTCATATTTTCCAGATTTGGCCGGTGGTAATCTCAAGCTGGTTCCTATGTGACTTGATAAGTCTTTATCATTCTTTGAGCATTTCCTTACTTTCTGGGAGAACATGTGCTGGGCTCATCTTGTACTTTTCTATCACAGGACTGGAATCAGTCTTTTCTCCAAGGAGCTTTGGGTAGGGTGTACTTTTAAAAACTGGTCTTGCTATAGGATAATGTCTCAGGAAAATAAAATACAAAATGATCCTTAAGTTATATAAGTCCTCAATAAGAGTTGATGTTAAAATGAATAAATTATATTTGCAAGGTCCATAGAGACCTCCCTAGCTAAATACTATATATGTAAACTACTACAGAATTAGCTCAAAATCACAGACTGAGTATGCATGTCTCTCTCTCTTTTATATACACTTCCCAGGTGATTTAAAGTTGCTGTTTCTGGTCTATGGCCATGCCACACTGAAGGTGCCCAATCTCGTCTGAACTCGGAAGTTAAGCAGGGTCAGGCCTGGTTAGTACTTGGAATACCAGGTGCTGTAGGTGTAAAAAGAAAATAATAATAAAGTTGCTGTTTCCTATTGTATTATTTTATAGTATTTACAGGAACAGCATTTTATATGTTCTATCTGATGACTGCTGAAATACAGAAGGGTTACTGATTTTTGCTATTGATTTTTAATCTGGCCAAACACTTGAATTCTTTTATAAGTTATATACTTACAGTAGATTCTACTGGCTGCCCTATGTGGACAATCATATTACCTGCAAACAGCAGTATTTCCCTTTGTCTCTTGGAATAGTTTACCACTCAATTTTATTTTCTCCCTGATTACATTGCCTATAAATTATTATGGTTGTCAAACAAAATTCTTTCAGAAAGAAATGAAAAAAACAAAAACAAAAAAAAAAAAACTGGCCTTGGAAAGTGGGTGCCAGTAATCTGTAATTCTCATTTCTGGCTGGTAAATCAGTTTCCTGTGAACTTGGTTAGCATGAAGAGATTATCTGGCATTGTCAGCCTCAGCAAGCCTACCCAACTGAGGGGCCGACTCTGGATGGAGGCACATCAGCATCATCGGCTGGGGATGCCCAGCCTGAAGTGGCTTCGGATTTCCAGTGCAACATATGGCTCTGCCATCTATGGTACCGTGGGTTCAGAGAGTACATGTGTGAAACATTCCCAGGTGGCTGTAGCCCAAGACTAAGAGCTCAGCTAGGGTTTCAGAAATTTTAAGGTGACTTACCTGTCAGGACCACTTCTGGCAACCTCAAGTTCTATAGAGTAAGGAAAGGTCCTCCAACTTAACTACTTGTTAATTCTCAAAGTCCAAAATCACAGATCATCAGAAAACTCCACCAATAAGGCAAATTTGGCACACTGATTTCATTTAGTGCTTTTTCGTGAAATGTTAAAACAGTCAACTCCTAAGATCACTCTTAGAAGTGGATAAAGAGTCTTGATGCTTCTGAAATAATAAATCCAGTTTTCCAATTCCTATCCAATTGCTATTCTAAAGAACTTTAAATGGGGCCGTATCTTTTTCAATTTACATATATTTGAGAAACATTTCTCAAAATATTTCACCTTAAAGCACTGAAGAAAATGAGTACAGAAACTTGTAAAAATACATTTTTTAATAACATCAAGAAGTACAGTGCAGTTTTATCGAGGTTTTACATTGCAGCTTACAACAAACATATTATCTATTACAGCATATATTTACATGTAAAGTAAACTTAGGGATCTTTTCTCCCATGGCTGAATAAACCAAATCTGGTGCATCATACCACATTTAAAGTTGTTTTTAAAGCTGGCTTCTGTAAAAGGCCATTAACAACAACAAAAAATCCCCCATCACAATGATAGCCTGATGAGTGCTCAAAAGTTACAAAAAAACGTAAATACTTGCTTTCCTTTAATGGCTTTGAAGAAGAGCTACTGATAGCAAATCTGAAGTATTAAAGACAATAAGGGAAACAGCTGTTTATTTTGTCTAGTGAATCTATAATAAATACTGATTTAAGGCTACAGATTATGAAAAGATTCTTGTAGGAAAAGCTTAACATTTATATTTATGATTCCATGGACTAAAAACTGTCTGATATATCAATGGTTGAGTCTGCTTTTCTTAAACATTGTTTATACAAAGAACAGCAGGATGGTGGAATTCTTGACACCTCTGGACAAAGTGAGAGGGGACTGAAATTAATTAGCAAAGGGGAAAATTAATATTCATTTCAAAATTCTACCTGCCTTTGTCTTGGAATGATCAAGACTCAGCTCAATCTGAGAAAAGTTAAAAGGAATGGAACTGAAGGAAATCAGGAGCTATTACTAAAAAACTGTAGCTGTGCATGCTTTCTCCTGACGGCATTTAAAAATTATACACCTGGATTTATTTGCTATATACATAAACTAGTGTTGGAATTAGAAAAAAAACACCACTTACGTCCACAGAAGTACCAGAATCATACTCAGATTTGCAAAGAGGCATAATAATTTGTTTATCATGCAACTAGCTATTGGTGAAATTTGTAATGGTTAACAGAACAAAATCCTTATGAACATAGTATTGACCTGTAGCAAATTATACAAATTAAGCAGCTCAAATTCATATGGGTAAAGACCCAATATCCCTGAATTTCTAAGCATTCATCTATCTCAGTGTTAACATGGGTTCATCTAAATGTTAGCCCACTTGAAGAGAGATTTTAAATACTCCTCCCTCTTCAATACATCATCATACTTTCAGAGGTAAACAACTTCTCTACTACTTTTGCTTATTCTCATGAATCTGATATAGTGTTATTACAGTGTAATAACTAGGGTAAGGTAGGTGCTCTAAAAGATCCAAGTAATTTAATTTCTAGGTTCCAGAATACTGCTGGCATTGTACAATAAGCCCATCTGTCAGAAAGCCATGTCTCTGGTTGAAATATATTCTTGGATTAATGACTGAGGAGTTAAGACCAGCTGCCAATGAAGTCAATAGTTTGACCTTCTCTATTAAATTATAATTTTTTAGCAGATAGAACCAGGTCTCATACTTTTCATGTATCCTCTACAACTCCTACTAAAGTACTGGGCAAAGATATATGCTCAAGGATATATTCAGAGATGGGGGCAGGAACTGAATCAAGGGTGAACGTGGGCATAGTGAAGCCATACCTTACTTCACCCATCACTCAAAAGGCAGTTACCAGAGTGAATCGCCGATGTGTATCACTGAAGAACAGATGCCTGTCCTCTACCATTGTCTAAAAGAAAACAAACCACTTGGGCCTCTATTTTTTCTCTTAGTCACTAAGAGATTATACGTGGGCACGAGTACCACTTGGATGATATCTGTAAAAACAAAAAGGTTTTCCTGCCTCAAAGGAAGCACCAACCCATTACATGGCACATTTTAACTCTAATAATACAATAATTCCAAAAAAGTTTATAGAATCAACTTCTAAAATTATGTTAAATGTTATCCATACTAATAGATATTTAAAATGTTAGGCTTTCTCTCTGACATCACTTGAAATGCATTTTATTTCTGAACACTGACATGAGGTAGAAGATAAGGAACTCACAAAAGAACTCTTTAAAATGCCTAACTCTATTCAATACAATTAGCCCCGAGAGAGATGTAAGAAAAGTCACAGCCTTAAGCTGGTAGACTACTATTAAGCTATTACCCTTACCTGAAAGAAATTTCTTATATTTGAAACTGCCCTTTTTTCAAACTATTAGGTAGTCAGACATGAGCAATAGGGGAACAAAGGAATAGGGGCTCAGCCCCGTAACCATAGAAACTTCCCTTGAAGACCTTCCTTAAGAACCTCCCAGAAATACCTCCGTTTTAGGGTTATCAATTACCCCAAATCCTAGAGTATAAAGGCCATAAAAGCTGCTGGCCTAAACCAGCTATAAACGCATGCGTAGAAAGTACTGTCTCTAACTTCAGCCTCATTATACCATCATTATAATCTCATGACTATGCCTGGAAATTCATGAATCTAATTATAACAGACTGAATTATAGGTAAGCACCTGCACACTAGGCAAAGTTATATAGCAGCCAGGTGTCAATCAAGGTGACCTCACTTGCCAATCACCTAGGAATGTCTTTGAAACCACCCATCAGGGCCCAAATATAAGGCAGACTTCCCCACTTCTGGATCCTTTTTGCCCTTCAAGGCTCTCCTCCTTTTTTGGTAGCCTTTTGTGGCCTTTTTGCTCTTTTGTAGCCATTTTGGTCCCTTTGTGTTGGTTACAGCACTGGGACCAGGTGCCTCCTTGGGGCATATTTTGTCTTTCTAAAACATACTTTTAATAAAACTATTAAATCTCAATGACTTGTGATTCTTCACTGTCAATGAGGAAGAACCGAGGAAAAATGCTAACGACAGGTCTGCCTTATCCCTCTGCCTCCCCTCTACCTTTGGGATGACACCGAACTCCAATTGGCCCCAACGGTGACAAAATCAGTTAAGGTATTATAGAAAAGGACTACACATTCTGAAATATTGATAAAGATCATATACAATAGCTTCTCTTAGTCATCATTTTTTTCACTACCATGTTGCTCTAAGTCACTTCAAATAAGACACAGGTCCTTTCCATTTGAATAACTGATCAGATATCAATATGGAGGTTAAAAATCCTCCTAGTGTAAGAAGCAAGATAAAAGGAATGATTCACATTTAAAATAATGTACTTTTCATAAAAACTAGCAGCACTTCATTCTACCAGGACATAACAAATTTGGCTTTATAGACTGGTCAGAAACAAAAGAAAATGTATATTTATCCAAAACAGCTCTTTGTACAAGGGAAATGTGAGGCTCACAGTTTTAACAACTATTTCTCCATTAGGTGGTGTGTGAAACTACTGGAATGTCAATTTCAATGGCAGAGAGGCGGGAGCGTGCTGAATAGGGCTGTGAGTAAGTATGCATACTGGGAGGATGGGAGTACAGTGGTTGCCAGAAAGGAGAAGGCAAAGATTTGCATGCACAGTACCAAATAAACAGTAGAAGAGAAGTCATAAACAGGCCCCCAGCACTAGCAATAGTGACATATACTGCATAGTCAAATGTAAAGACTGGCTCGAACTTCCTGTTTAGATGGATGTTATAAAAGAAGACCCAGATGGATGGTGAGAGGCTCACAGTACCAGCCAGGAAAAACAGCAGCCCAGCCACCAGGTGGCAGCCTGCACTATTGACCAGACATTTGGCCAGTTTGATGTTGGGCACGGAGGACCTGAAAGCTGTGTTACACATTCCGATCAGGCAGAGCAGCAGGGCACCCATTGCGACCAGGATGCTGAGGGGCAGGGCAAACTGGAGAACTCGCAGGTCCAGTTGGTCAACTGATGAGTACCAAGTAGTGTCGTACATCAGGCAGTCACTGCTCCCGTCGTAGCGGGCACACTTTACCCACAGACCTGTGTAAACTGTCAGGTTCTTCTCATTTCTGTTGAACGTGATCAGTCGTAATTTTCTCCAGTTGGGAAGCATAGTCCCTGCAAAGAGGCCTGCTACCGAAGCAATTCCACATAGGAAGGAGAGGACTGTGGCTGCATGGACATCCCGACAGCCCATGGCAGGCAGGCTTGTGCAGAACTGTCAGTCAGACTAGGGGGGGACACACAAGAAGACAAATCATGAGGGGACAATAGGAGAGCAGAGTAGAAAAGGTGGAGCTGACTGGCAACACAACTAATGATATCACTAAGAGGAAATTCTGTCCTGGTATCCTCTATATGTACAATATGAGTGTATATAAATACAAGTGCATGTGACCTCACAGCACAGGCATGCACACACTCACTGGGTTACCACTGACTGAGTCATGTATTAGACAAGTATTTTTCTTCACAGCAAATCAGAGACACAACCAAAATAATTTCAAATTCTCTTAACATCACATCTGAAATTCTCTTGGTTATCATAATCATTCATTCAACACACATATATTAAGTACTTTCATGTGTCAGGCAATCAAACATATAGAGTCAGAGCACTCAACCGTCAACTACAAACAACTTAAATTCAGACTCAAATGCTCATGCATATACAAAACGAGACTAGCACAAAGCAGAGGTGAAGGTGACTCATAAAAGACAAAGG
>NW_006494610.1:910201-916687 GCF_000325575.1 Pteropus alecto
AGGGAAAGAAACTACAGGACAGCAGAGTGGTTGAGGGCAGATTCTGAGCCAGACTGCTTGGGTTCTAATTCTCACTTCCTCACTTACTAGCGGAGTGAGCCTGGGCGGTCAGCTACAGAAGTTCTGTGCCTCATTTTTCTCATCTGTAAAATGGGAAAAATAACAGTGCCTACCTGATAGGGCTGTTCTAAGTAGTCATATATATGAATTATTAACTCATATCTATGAGTTAATATAATATCAAGTGCTTAAAACACGTCTGGCATGTTCTAAATGCAAGTATTAACAACTACTTGGCACTCAGTGACCGGGTCAGTGCTTGGCATACTGGAGTAGTTCAAAAAACATTTGTTGAGTAAATGGTAAATAAGAAAAACATCTCATTCTTATATACTAGTGATACTAGAAAATTACAAAATATAAATGGACTCCCCTTCAATGAGTTAGTTGAATGGAAAGATGAGAACAAAGATCCTGAAATTATTCTGCTCAGCTACTTCCTGGCCAATTCGAGATGACTTACATGATTTGCAGGTTATTATACTATTGTTATTGCTTATTAAATAAATATACCATTTGGTTATTATACCATTACTGCTCATATAAGATGAATGTAAAAGATTTCTGAAGTAATGACAACCTATTTCAGTGTTATTGTAATGAAAAGAAGAAAAAGAGCCAGGCTTTTATCACATCCCCAATTAAAAGGCTATGTCCTTTTACAGCATATGACAAATTATAAAAACCAGTATGTTATTCAGCTTTAATTTCTTCAAAACTCACTCTCCAAACACTGCCCAAATATACTTTCCCTGCCTTTTATCATGCCTCCTATGAAGCAACTGAATGGACTACTTTAATGAGCAGCACATTTATTTCTTTTAGTCAGATCATGACAAAGGGGTGAGGCTGAGAATATTCTTATTTTTGGATACAGCTTAGGTTTAAGGAACCCATTGTCCTTTACAGAGTCAAATATTATCTACTGAGATGATGGAGTAGCACTCCCAGGAGCTCAGGGGTCAGAGAGAAGACCATGACCAAAATATTATGAAACTGGGTTAGGGCTTGATCAAATGTGTTCAAATGGGAAGGCACAATTTCTTTAGAAAACAATGTATTTCTATATTGAATCCTATAAACTAGGAATAATTTTACTAGCAGAAAATATACAGGTATGTGTACACACCTATACACACACACATATAAATGTACAATATAAAATCAGAGTTTAAGCAGAAGTGACCATTTTTTAAGGTCCTCAAGTTAAACATAATTAGTTCTAAGTCTCTCCATTAGTTTACTACTTGTTTATCATGTTGTCTTCTGTCAGTATTACCAAAGATGCAACTGTTTAAGAAAATGGATGAAAATAAAACAAAGGAACTGTAATCCCGGTTTATTTTTTTTGTGCAAACTGGGTGGAAAAAAGAAACTATCTTAATTTTAGCAACCAACCACCTTGGGTTCAGCAATGGAAACTCTGATGTAGTTTTGAGGATATTTATAGTGGAAAAGGCTACGAAAGAATGAGATCAAGCTCCAAAATTCAGCTTCCTGTGGTTTTTGCTCATTCACATGTCTCCCCATACACTGTAAGCAACTTGCACAGTGCCTGGCACACAAGTCATTCAAGGAATATTTGAATAAATGAGTACTGGGGCCTATTCCAAGACCACAGGAACTCACAAAGGTAAGCTACAATTGACAAGGAAGTAGCCTTACTAAGCAATCATTCATTTAATAGATATTTACTGAGTATCTAACACATGCAAAACATTGTTAGGCCCTGGAGGGACGCTGAGGCCACTAAGATCTAGACATTGCCCAAATGTGTTAACAGTCATACTGAGGGAAAGAATATGATGTTTTATGAGAACCCAAAATGCCGACAGTGAATCAGTTGTATGATTACTATATATCAAGTAGTTACTGTTAGGTATTAAATGAAGTGAACCAATAAGGTACCTGTTCATAAAAATGTATCATCCAGGGTTAGAGGAAGACTGAGCAATGAATGACAATGATTTGATCAAAGTTGTGAAGACATAAGAAACAAAAGCTCTTTTAAAGCTTCAGAACTCCTTCAAATACCTAACCAGAGTCCTAACCCAATCACAATTCCTTCTTGCTTTCAGAGGTATAGGACGAATACTTGGAATATCAATGTAACTAAGATTTGTTTAACTAAACTGCCCTGTACCACTGATTCCTATAATGCAAATGGAATGAGAACCAAGATCAGAAAGAATTACTCTATTATTAATAAATTCCTGTAGTTCTTAGCCTATAGACTATCAAATGACACTAATGAACAGAGTTGGGTCAATATTTATTTCAGTATGAAGGGTGTTCAAGTTTATCCTGCATCAAATCAATACAAGTGATATATCAGTCCCGTGAACTTGCTTTTGCTGAAGGCTTCTTAGTTCAGATCTCAATGACTAAAAGTCCTGTTTACAGAGCCGACAAGGATATTATGACTTTTTTTTCAGAAGGGAACACTAATTAATCTCAATTCTTTAGCTAAATTTCAACCTCAGTGTTGGAATTAATGTCCTTGCTCTTTGTAACTTTCTTCCGCTGCTTTACTTTTTATGCCGTTCTTAACTCCATCTATACATGGTTTGATAAAGTCTATATCCCACTAGAAGGATGAAGTAACATTTTATAGAGATAGCTGGGAGAAGAAATATGTTTAGCGATTTGGAACTAAAAGATAATGCTGACTCTCGGCTTAGTATCTGCTCATACTGCGTAGTAAAAAGACCTCTACTCTTGTGCAATGCACCAACTAATTTTGAATCCAGAATGTTTTTCAAATGCAAACCTGATTTCACTACATTTCTTACCATCCAGGGACTTCCTATTTCCCTCAGAATAAAGTTTCTAAAGTTTCAAATTCCATCATCTGGTTCCTGCCAAATTCTCAATCTCCTTATGTGTCACTCTCCCACCTCACACTCTACAGGCTATTTAGTTATACTACTTTCCTAAAACTTCTCAAATTTTCCACTTTTTAACTGGGTTATGTGGGCTTTTCCTCATGCTATTCTTCCTCCTAGAACTGTCTTAATCCCATCCTATTCTTTGCTAACATGTATTAATCCTCCTAGTTTCTAGTTTCCTAGCCCTATATGTGCCTGTCCTTCCCCTCCCTTTACCCGCCCCTTGCTCCCTGTTATATGCTCTGGTAGCACTTTTGTATTTTTTCTTTGGTAGCAGCTATTATGATTCCTTGTTCATATTTATCTTTCCCACCAGACTGTGAATTCTGGGAGGACAGAGAGCCTTCTGTTTTATTCACTGTGTCCAACACTGGTGCATAGAAAGCACTCAATTATTATTACATGAATGAACAAACAAATGAAAGGTCCATATGAGTATGGTCAGGATACAGAAACTAATAAATTTTCTCTATTAACAACAGTCCCATTCATTCATATCCTGTGTTCTGAAGCCTCCAAGCTTCTTCAAGACTGTGCTCCTGCTTTCCAATCTTTATTGGCAAAGTCTCTCCCACTTTTTAAAACTAAGTTCATTTTCTTCCCCTAGAAACTTCCTAAGAAAAATGAGGCCATTCCCAGTTCTTTACATACACACAATGCTTCTAGAAATAGTTAAGTTTAGCAACATCGATTAAGTTCATTAAGTTCCACAGAGGTTAAGGAGTCTATCAGTTATGGCTGTGTTGTTTCTTCTGTTTTCAACTTAGTAAGTATGTTATGTATTGATACCCCTCTTAAGAGTGGGTATATATCAAATTAACGTTTGCTTATCAAAGCTAAACAATTTATTATATTTGTATTTATATTTTATTTTTAAAGTAGCAATGAGGGAAAAAATAAACATCTTTTTGCCATATGAAAACCGCTTATTAGGGACTGTGGAAAATGTGCAAGGCTAAGAAAACACTTTAAGAAATCTAAGGAGCACTCATGAACTCTAGCTGGGCAACAGCCTTGAACTGGGTCTTATATACAAATGTGTGGGCTTAAAGTTTCCATCTGAGAGGCAGCTTGGTATTGTAGCCAAGGAGACCGAAGAATTAAAGACAGTCATGACCTCCCATTTACAAACTGGACAAGACACCTACATCCTCTGAACCTCAAATACACATCTGTAAAATGTTCCCCAACATAACTGTGAGATCATGGCTAGTAAAGCCCTTCTTTGTAAGATAGAATATGGTCAAAAATTTAAGTTTGTAATGATTATTATTAGGATTATTTACTTTCTTTAGCTAGGAACATGCTTTTCTTCTGAACTCTCAGCAAACAACCACGGATGATTACAGCCATATAACAATAATGACATAGCATTCTCCTTGTAGTTACCAACCAAACCACGTAAGAACACTGTTTCAAAACAACCACTTCATATTTGTCATTTGACTACCTGTTCCACAGTGACTTTCAGAGAAGTAGATGGATAAAATTTGGTACCCAGTGAAAGGTTATCAAAGATATCATTTCAAATAAAAATATTTTCAAAAGGCTATCTGTTCTGTGGTTTTGAACAGAGTTCAAATAAGTCTGGAGCAGGAACAGTGGCTAAGAGCTTTAGGAATTCACAGACCCATTACTATGTATTTTTTCAGAGATAATTCCAAGGAATAGCTAACTAAGAACACATGTAACAGCAGTTATATTAATTCTTGATGGTAACAGTAGCAATCCCTTCTACCTGTAATTTGGGTTTTCTTAGAAACTGTAGGTCATCAATGCACTCAAAAGGGAGGTCTGTCCTATAACTATTTTGTTGAACAAGAGAAAAACATGTCATCTGATATATGGTAGCAAGTAGCAAAAAGAGAAATATAATCAAAGGCTGTACTTACTCTTTGCTCTTTGAGGTACTTGAATAGTTCTAAAACAACTTTAAGTAACTTAGAAGAAATACATGCACATCTGAACAGAGAGCAGAAACGATCCGGGCCTAAATAAATAGGAAAAATGCCCCAAATTAATATAATACTTCTTTAAAACTCAATTTGAATTCACTTGGAATTAGAAAAAATGATTAGCAATCATCTAAAACCAACGAAATGTTATACTAAAAAAGGTGGGCAGTAAGTTTTTTTTTTAAAGAAGTTTATTCTTAAATTCTCACATTATATGTAACATACAAAAGAAAATTATGATTTGAGAAGATAAAGGAATAAGGATACTGTCTTGGAAATAAATTTCAACATTTAATAACTTTTTAAAATCTTTCACGACTATAGTGAAAGAATAAAGAGGGCCTAGGAAACATTGTGCAGTTAGTTGTCTTGGAAGTAAAAGAAATTCATTATGTTTCTCTTACACCTTTTTAAAGGATACTGACAACAAAAGCAAGCCAAGTTGATCGGCATTGTGAATCCTAAAATTTGCAACTAGAATGCTTTTTTGAGTTTACAGTTCCACCAATGGCTCAACTGGCCATTTAAATGTTTCCATATATCTTTTAAGCATCAGCAACTTCCTCTTCAAATACCATTTATCTCAATAGGTAGGATGAGAATGAAAACTTGTAAACGCCTGAGGACTTCCTGGATTTAGGCGTTTATCACTAGCCTCTATTATCATTATGTAGAATGTTGTCCAGCACAGTCTGCATGGAAGAGATTTCAATCAAATCATTTTTCTTTTATAAATGTTTCTTGAGCTGGTATCAAGCATAACTGCTCCCTCCAAAGTTAAGGGAAATCATTTTACATTTAAAAACACACCCCAAGATCCCTGAGCAATTATTTTAAGTGGGGGCACCGATTCTGGTCCTTCTCTAACGTAGTGGAAGGCTCTTCCAAGGCCTGTAACAGAACTTGGGCTTCAGAGGAAAGCAAACCAAGCTTAAAGAGCAATCCACACTCACCTTCCTCTCCTCTCCCCACCTCTGAGCTATGTCCTTAAGTGCACCAGAGCTGGCAGAAAGAAAAGGGGGGCGGGAGGGAGGGCTCTCCTGGTTAGAGCCAATGGAAAGAGACCGCAACAGTGACTGTTAAAGCTCTCGGAACAAGCCCATCCCTGCAACAGTGAGTGGGTTTGAACCACGAGCAGGTCATCATTACACAACCAGCAGCAGCTGGTGATTCAAAAATAGCAACTTGCAGTTCCACAGAGCACACCAGGCTAGCCCAGCCCCAAGCCCTTGGCTGCTCCGGCAAGACATCTTGACATTTCCATACTACTGTGTACAATATAAAAAATTTAAGCTTTATCAAATACCTCTCCTCACTCAATTTCCACAAATGTGGTCAGCATTTTTCAATGTCCCTGATTTCTTCCCCTCGAGTTAGCTATTTTACGCAAAATCCTCAACTACTTATGCGAAAGACCCAGAAATAAGAATATTCTTGACCACACCTACCTGTTTCTCACATCCAAGGCATTTTACTCGCCCACACTGACGAGCCTCTGAGAGCGTCTCCCTCTCTGCGTCCCAGGAAGTGCGTTCCCTGCGAGCCGCACCGGAGGCTTCTGGGAGCCTAGTCATGTTCTCCGG
>NW_006494610.1:916707-948185 GCF_000325575.1 Pteropus alecto
TATGACGGGGGCGACAACTCCCAGAACCCACTGGGCCGCGGGTCGCGGCAACATTCTGCGACCACCCCTACCTTTCTCCCACCTCCCCTATTCCTCCGGCACTTTCAGTTCCGTCCGGATTTGGCTTGTAGGTCTTAAAAAAAGTTAAACAAACAAACAAACAAAAAACGAAAAATCGTTTTGAGTTGGGTATCCACGTAAATGTTTCCTACTAAATGCGCTTTTTCCTGTAAGAAGGTTTGTTAGCAAAAATCCTTTTTCCCCACGAAATATTTACCAAAGCACAAAGTGGAAAGGAGCTCAAACTCTAGAATTAGATTTTTTTTTTTAAAGGTATAGAGAATTTGAATAATACAACGAACACCCAGATACTTACCTTCTAGATTCAACAATTATCAACATTGGCCACATTTATCCTATCTCCACTTACGTGTGCATAATCATTTGAAAGTAGCCATCATGACACATGAGCATCCTTTAAATTTTTAAAAATATGTATTTAACTGCCTCGGTTTATAATGAGCTCTGCTACGTATTAATTGGCTGGCCTTGAGCAAGTTACCTCCATCTATGGTTATCTGTAAAAGGAGGATAAGATTACCTACATCACGGGGTTGTTTTGAAAATTAAGGAACTTAATTTATGCAAAGTGCTGAGCACATAACTTGCTATTAGATATTTGAGCTAACTTTACTGTCCTGCACAATTTCAATTGCCTTGTCTCCTCCCTCCCCGCTTTTTTTGTGGCTTCTCCTAAATGTGAAGTGTTTTAATGACTATCTGAATTAAAGTATTAAGAAGTCTTATATAGGACTGATCTGATTTTTTAAAAATAAAGCATGCTAAAGTGTCATTATGCCTATTTTCAAATGATCATACACATAAATGGAGATAAAGTAAATGTGTCAATATAGATAGTTGCTGAATCTAGGGAGAGTAAGTATATGGATTTTCATTGTATTATTCAAATTCTCTGTACCTTTGAAAATTTTCAAAATAAAAAGTTTGAGAAAAAGAATCATAGTTTTAAACAAAAGTAAAGGATAATATCCATTTTTATCCCACCCTGCCCCCTATACGATCTTGAGCAAGTAAACTCTGTACCTCAGGATCTCATCTGTAATAAAAATTTATCTACATCAAAAAATTATGGTGAGGATTAAACAAATCACTACGCGTACAGAAGTTTACACGTGTCTAACACACATAAAGAGTATACATGTTTTCTATTACCTTTTTCTGTTTTGTGTTGCTCTGGTAACAATGAGATTGTCTGTTAGTGATGGACTACGGGGGAAAGGCTACTACTATCTTTCCACTGCTACCACCTTCTCATCTGTCATACTGCTTCAGAGGATGGATAAGTTTATCTAAGGCCAGAAGCAATGCAATCCCAAAGCCAGACTTAGAACTGTAATAATGAGAAAGAGAGAGAGTATTGGGTGGAAAAAGGATCTCTGGGCACAGATAAGCTCTCGGCTCCAGGCCACCTCTGGCCATAGCAGATGAGTGATGGCAATATGACACAATATCTCACTTCTTTTCTCTGAACTTCAGTTCTCTCATCTATGAAACTGAATTGAATAAAATAGCTGTGTAAAAAAAAATCATTTTATAATTTATTTCCCAATCACTGATGAATACTCCCTGGTTAGAAGACTTTAGCTGGGATGTATAGGTAATTAACAATTTAAAAAATAACAGCTCCAAAAAGGAAAGGAGAAAAATCCTATTTCTAGACTTATTGATCAAGTTAAGGTCTATGTTTAGCCTGCCTATGGTATAGCAAAGATGGAACGAAATGCATGCCCTAGTGTGACTAAAATATTGGAATGTCATTCTCGAAAGTAATTTAGGTAAGACTTTAGATCAGCGATTAACAACCCTGGCTTTCCAGTTTTTCTCATCAGAGACTCTTTAAGGACTAAGGGAAAACAAATTCACTGCAATATACCACCACCAAAATTCTACAGAGATTCCCATTACTATATTTGTTTGCTATTGCAGCTGTAACAAATCACCTCAAACTCAGTAGCTTAAAACACCACAAATTTATTATCATAAAGTTCTGGAGGTCAGAAATCTGACATGGGTCTCACTAGGCTAACAAGGTGTCAGCAGAGCTGCATTTTTTCTCCAGGCTCCAGGGGAGGATCAGTTTCTTTGCCTTTCCTAGATTCCTAAGGACCTCAGCATTCCTTGACTTGTGGCCCCCTTCTACCTCCAAATCCAGCAATAGCTGGTTGAGTCTTCCAACATCTAAATGACATCACTCTAACATTCCTCTGCCTCCCTCTTCATCTTTTAAAAATATTTGTGATTACATTTGACCCACCCTGACCATCCAGGATAATTTCTCTATTTTATGGTCATCTGACTAGCAACCTAATCCCCCCCTGGCCACATACAGAACATATTCACAGATTCTGGAGATGAGGATTAAGTTGTTTTAAGGGACCATTATTCTGCTGTCTACAGCCACTAATTATCTCTTTCTGGTTAAATCCAAAGGTTTTTTTTTGGTCCTAATACTCTTCTACCTGCTTCAGGTCCACATTGCACACTTCTGAACATCACTTCCCCCTCCCCCTCTACCCCTAAACTCTTCTTTCTTGGATTGGAAAATACCAACATCCTCTTCAAGTTTATCTGATTAGTTGCCTACCTGTTGCTTTTACTTTCTCTTCCCCACTCCCCAATTATCAAAAGGTTCTGTCCTTAGGACCCCTCTGTCAATAAAACTTCCTTAGAGGGTAACCTGTTTTCTATCTACACAAATCCACATCTATGGTCAAAACTTTCCATTAATTAGTACTATTTCTAATCAACAATACTCATTATGGTTAATTGCTATTACTTTGATTTTAGCACTTTCCAAATACAAATTAATAATTGTACCCCTTATAAACAGAACAAACAAGCAAAGACTCATGGACATGGACAATAGACTACTGGTTACCAGAGGGTAGGAGGGCAGTGGTAGGGGGGGAGGTAGATGGAGTAAAGGGGGTCAAATATAGAGGGAGGAGGTAGATGGAGTAAAGGAAAGGGGGTCAAATATATAAAATTGGAAGTTATATAAATTACATCAAGTAAATAAAAAAAACAAAACAAAACTGTTAGGCCATTTTAAACAACATAGATGGTCCTTGAGGGCATTTTGCTAAGTATAGTTACAGAAAGACAAATAGTTTGGGATCTCACTTCTGTGGGGAATCTAAAAAAAACAAACGAAAAACCAGACTCACAGATATAGAGAACGGGCTGGTGGTTGCCAGAGGTGGTGATGGTGGTGGTGGAGGTGGAGGGTGGGGTGAAATGAGTGAAGGGGTTAAAAGATACAAACTTCCAGTTATAAAATAAATGTCACAGAATGTAATTTGTAGCATAGTGACTGTAGTTAACATACTGTATCGCATATCTGAAAGTTGCTTAGAGAACAGATCTGCATCACAACAAAAAATATTTTGAAACTGTGTGGTGACGGATGTTTCAAACTAGACTTACTGTGGTGATCATTTTGCAATGTATACAAATATACCTGAAACTAATATAATGTTAAATGCAATTATACCTCAATTAAAAAAAAAAACTACTAGGAAATTGTGGTTTACTATAAAATAGGTAGGATGACAGCTCATGTTTCAAACTTTCTTTATTTAATAAAGTTACTAATGAAGAGAAGGAAGGGGATTGTACAAAAGAATTGGCTTAAGTAGGATAATTGAACACATTTGCTTTTAATTGCACTCAGGTGTTTTAAATCTTTGTCTTTTACTGGGTCTATTACCCATTCCCCCCACCACTAATATTTTTAACTTGATTTTTAAAGAGAACCCTGTATGTAAACTTTTGACAAATGGGTTACAAATTTGATATTATGACATTAATGGTTCTTTAAAGCAGGTGACTTTTTTTGGTTCATATTTTTATAGGAAAGGCTTTGAGTGCTCATCATATTGTTCTTTCAATTTCTCTTGATCTCAAAGTAGTACCATGTCATCGAAAGATTGTTTTTTGAAACTGAGGCTCAATTATTACATAGTACTCTTATTCCTCCCCCTACTCCATTAGGATTTGGTTGACAAGGAGTTTTTATTTTGTCATTTAATCATGTTTCAAATCCACCCTAAGCCATAAGCTTTTACTCAATGTCTGCTCTTGACTTAAAATACTTTCAATCTCCTTCATTGTGTAGCAAACCATATTCAAGTAAAACTGAAGGTAAATTTTAGCTTTATAATTGTATCCTTTTTCGTAATATAGGAAAATTTCACTGTGGTCTTCTTAAAGCCTTTTATATAGAAATAATACCAATAATAATATTTGGTAACAAATAAAATGAAAGCACTAGTCAGAAGATACAGGCAATTTCAGAAAAATATTGAAATATGTGGCATGAACAAAAAAGCTTTGTCCTTCAAACTTTCAGTGCACTCACATTTTACAACATTAAAACTACCTTTCCATATATTGCTCTAAAATTAGTTATAATATAAATTGCATATCCTATTCTTCAAAATCCAAGTATTTCAAAGTATGTGATTCAGATAATAGCTATGCTTCACACAGCTAGGTATCTGGGCATCCTTAAGGATTTAATTTCTATTATGAACACATTAATAATATACACAAAAGTGATTATTTCCTCTGAAGTCTTCCAAGTACCCAACAATTATTAAGCAACTGTCATATAATGAGAAAAATAAAACAATTTTTAAAATTAGCACTGCTTAAAATTAGTAGTTGGGTATGGCCAGAAATGGTAGTTGAAATTGCCCCGGGATTTTTCAAACTTAAGAGAGCCAGCTGAGGCGATAACCCCACTTGTTACTCCTGAGTTAACTATAGGGAAACATTATAGCTTTCCAATAATACTTTTCTTTCTTTTCTCTCTCTCCCCTTTTCTCATTCATTACTTATTGGATTTTGCATTTCCTTTACCAGGCTTGTGACACCCATTCAAAGGTAGAGATTCCTCTGATACTTTTCATCTATTTGCCAAGCTCCAATCAAAACAAAACGATTCTCTTTTCTGAAATCTTTTTAAGGTACAAAAAAAATGTTTATTTTTTCTATTGTTTAACTATGCAGTAAAAATTATAGCATGTTGTCTGCCTACATTTGTTAACTACAGGTATCTAAATGGTTTAGTTCTCAAGATATAAACTTTCATGAGGCAAAGCCTTTTTTTTAAATTATAAAATATTTTAGACTCTCAAACAGGTTAAATAAAACCCCAAAACACACATATACTCACCATCCAATTTAAAATTCATAAAGAACCAAGAGGCAATATAGTGTAATGTTTACAAGAGATATGTAAAATATGTAAAATGTTCAGCACAATGCTTCAGTATGAAAACATTACCATGTTAGATATTAATATCAGCACAAACCATGTACTCAAATTTTTAGATTTGTTTCACTTGTCTAAGGAGAGACAGAATTAACCAAATTTGAGGCGCTCTTAAGGATTTAAAAGTATCCACTGAATGCAGTTCATGATTTGGTCTTCAGAAAAAATGTTGCCATATTTTTGAAATAAGGTGTGTTTTTGTGTAGTTTACAATTTGTATTATTGCTAATTTTTGTTTCATTTTTAAGCTATATTTTGTAAGTATGCTTATGCTGTTCCTTTGAAACACTTTTAACACATCTTAATATTAAAAATTTCTAGATATAACTTTGTTAACTAAGTTTTTTACCTGAACTTTGCAAATCCTGTGAAACTGCTTGGGAGACAGTCCATGTGTTTATGTTCACTTTTGGCAAGAAAAAAATCTGTAGCTTTCATTAAATTTCTTAAGAGAATCTCTGACCTCTATCCTCCCAAAGCAAATAAACACTAGACTAAAACCTATAACTTTATAAGAAACTAATTGGATAAAAACTGAAAAAAAAAACTTGTGACATGATTTTTCTCATTATGAAAGCAGACTTTTCCCATTGATTATATAATACATATTTATTACTTAAAACATTCATTTTACATAAAGTTCACCTATTATGATAAATAAGAATAATATGGATATATATTACAAAAAGAACAGGATACTAGGTTTCTAGAATTTTTTGATTCATAGGTGCTATCTTCAGGTCCAATTTCACAGTACAATATACTTAATACTTGACAATGTCTGGTGGTATAAACTTGTAATTCATCATGGTAAATGAATATGACATAGTAAGCTCTCAAAAAACTACTGGGACTTGGTAATACATAGTGTATTGATATCCAGGCTTATCAGTAAGATAACAATTCCAAAAAATGTATATTTTGAAAGGTAAAAATAAATAAGTATTGCTTAAGTTCAATTTAAACAGCATCTGCGATGATTTTAAGATATTTATTTCAAAATAAATGTTTAAGTTTTTAAACTTATAGTTTATAAAATAAAAAAAGAAACCAGATTTTCTCCTTTTGTTTCAAATAAAAATCAACCATCAGAAAAAGGTACATAAAGTATACTTTTGGTAACTAGATAATACAAATAATGGAACATTTTAGTGAGTTACATAAAATGCTTCAGTTAGTAGTAGAGTAGCGTTACTGACAGAGCAGATAAGATCCAACTCCTCTTAATCCTTGATATATGTCTACTATCTTTTGGCACAACGGAGAATAAAATTATGGGCTCAGAACTTCAGAAATTCACCTGATACAACTGTCCTTATATTGTTACTTGTTTATATTTAGGAAATAACAGAAGTAAAAAAGAGAAATGACTCTGAAGTCATAAATATGAAACATACCCAATACAAAATATGATCACTATCATCAGTACAGATATTCAAATTCCAATACTTTCCTCACTCCTATTCCTTTGTTGTCAAATAAAACCAAGCTATTCTTATTCCCTGCAGTTTCTGCTATCGAATGTGAGATCCATGAGGGCAGCAGGTCCCGTCTGTTTGACACTGCACATGCAGCGCCCCACACAGTGCCTGGTACAAGTGAGACACTCAATACATACCTGTGTAATGAGGGGGGAGAAAAAAAGAAGCCAGTGATCTGGGGACTGAGATGAGAGGGAGGAGTGGGGAACAACAGAACAAATAAAAGTGAAATAATGCTTGTAAAAAGTCACTCACGATGTCATATCAGAAGAAATTTAAGTAGAATACTTACATTATTTTTAATACAGGCATATGAAATGATTTCCTTATGCCTTAAATTGCAAAACAATTCCTAATAATTTAAAAAGCAGCATTGAAGGATAATTATTAAAAGTTCATTAACTTGCTACTATTTTGTTAAAAAAATAAACAGACTTGGAAAAGGTTTATGTAATAAACTCATTGGGGTAAAAAGATACATAACTAAAAAAATTCTGCAAGAACATAGAAAACTATTAACAGTGGTTTTGTATGGAAAGGCATGGAGGGCCTAATGCAGAAAGATGGGAATTTGTTTTTACTTTATATGCCTTTGTACTGTTTAAATTTTACTTTTTTTAAAACAAACTTGTATATTTTATAATAAAACTCATTAAGAGAAAAAGTCCAATTTGTATTTTTAAAACTTAGTCAGAAATTTAGAAATTATACTTTAAGAATATGTTGATGACTGATAATATTGTTTAAAGTTAGCACTTCCTATTCTCTTTACTAAAATATGAAAGTAGACAATAAAAATGACTAGGACATAAGAAAATGAGATACATAATATGTCAGTCTGTTCCAAAGCAGGAAGAAATACTCTTATAGTTAAGAAAGAAAAATTTCCAAAAGCTGAAACCACAAATAATTATTTGCTGGTTTCTGTTAAACATTATCAGTGATCTTTATTATCGCTGAACATATGTTCAAATTTAGGGGTTTGAGATTTTCTAAAAATGAGATTATATATTTAGTAGAACCAGGTAATGATAGACTCAAAATCAAACAAAACCTAGCTGCTCATTCTCATAATACTCTAGAAATCCTTTTATATTAAAAAAAAAAAAAATGACTCACTAGAGACATAATAAGTACAGGAATATCAGAGGTTTTTCTTATAGGTGGATTGGCCATAAAATTATAAACTATCATTTTTAGTTCTCAATTACTATACTGTTGATACACTTAACTACAAAACACTCTAAGAAGATACGGTTCTCAAATAATGGCATATATACCAGAAGGTTAGCAATAACATTCTAAAAAATACAGTCTGTGGAAAAGATTTCAAATGAACACACTTTCAATATCATTTTAAACAGATTTAAATTATGTCCATTCTGGAACTGGTAACAGCATTCTTTGATGGTAGCTCGCTATAAGTTACTGTATTGGAAATCTGTAAATTAAGCAACTGTTTCTTATGATATGCATAATTTTCATGGTTGGCATGTTCATCCAGAGATTTCCTCAAACAGCTCTTTAACTCGTCAATTCCTTCTCCCGTAATTGCAGAGATAGGAATGATATGTTGGAACTCCACAGTCCTCTCTGGAATCATGTTTTTTTCAAATAAATGCAGAAAATCTGAAACAAAGAACATAAAACTATGATGATTTTCATTGTCTTTGAAAGTAAGTCAAAACTATGTTAGAGGTTTGATTTGTGAAACGAGGAACTGAAAATTTAGCAATTTTAATTCCTGATTTTCCCTCTCTAATAAGCTCTTAGAACCCTTGGTTTTTATCAGTGACAATGGTAAGGTTCTTGGCACACAGTAGCTGCTTAGTAAATATTTGTTGGATAAAGATATTTTAAACCAAATTAAGTATAAATAAAAGAAATAGAAGATGATTTACTTACAGAAGTAATAAATTTTGCTTTTTGGGGGGTTCAATAAAGTGAGGCAACATAGATTCTCTGAAAAAACCCTTCTTTAAAAAAACATCATTTGTGATTTAGGATATTCTAGCTTGCCTCAGTACATGGGTGGCCTTTAACTGCCCTAAAGCATAGGCTTATCATCACTGGTCCTAGAAGCCATACTAAAATTGAAAAAGGTGTTGGGGAGTTCAAGTGGGGAATCATGTCAGATGAGTTTACTCTATCACCCCACAGGGGCTGAGAGCTGTTATATTACTTTTTCCTCTCCCTGCCACCAAGGCAATGGGAAGAGGGATGGCATACTGATGGAACAGGTTTAACACTGATGTAAACTGAAAAGGCTGGACTGAAAGAGATTAGACAAGCCAGTATGGAGCTTGGTTTGAGATTCATATGCCCTCAAAGAAGTCCAGAGTGGCTAACTCAGGAATTATCACTGAGGGGACTATATTTTGTTTTATGACGGTCCAAATTAGCCACAAACTCTGGAGTTATCCTCCCTTCCGGTACCTCCTCTGAAAATTCCATCTTCTGCAAGACCAACTGGTAAATAGATCTACTGATATAAAACAAATAACATTAAGGAATAAAGACTATTGACTAATTCCAGGGAGTATTTATACCCCAAAAGTAACTTTTTAACTCAAGGATAACTCTAATATGTAAATTACACTGGGGAAAGATTTTTGGGGAGAATCTTCTGCTGCTGTCTGCTAGTCCCAATAATAACTTATTTTCCCGAATTATTATCCCAATGATAAAAACAGAGAAATTAGTACTATTTGAAAACATTTTAACCACTTGCCATCCACCCTACTTTTCCTCATTTATGAAGAGGTCCTCTACTAGACTCAGAAGAATGAAAGCATCATCATTTAGGATACAGAGTGTTCTGCGAAGTTCAATATTCAAGACAGTGGAAAGTCCCTTTAAGTTCCTTTATACAAAGTAATTCATTTAGGAACAAATTTCAAACAAATAAACCCTTTTGGAGTAACAGCATCTATTCTTCTGTCACACATACAAAGGTACATGTACTTGAGTTCTTGTTAGAAGATTAGTACTCTTCAAAGATCTATAGAGCTGACACTGGAAAGATACACACCTCTTTAGAACTATTAACTCTGTTTTTAAATTTATGGTATACTAGGGGAATGAAGTTCTAGAACTTGTGAAATATGTTAAAGTGAAAGGCTTCACAGGTATAAGCTGACTTTTCTCCCTTCTGAACCAAATCCCATTAACTCCTTAAGGACTCAGTTTAAATTTTACTTCTTCATAAAGCTTGATCTTTTCAGCTCAAATGATCTTTCTCTTCTTTTGTCTCCTCTCACTTACTGTCTATATCACATATTCTGAAATTTGGTAAGTATTACATTAAAATATTACTTAAATGTTTCATATGGTATGTATTCTTTCTTCGAACATTTTTTAAGAGTAGCACCTGTTAGTTTTTTTCCCCACTCATTATATCACTTACCACTCTGTACATACTAAGTATTCATTACTTTGACATTAAGAATAAATGGGTTTACCTTTAGGATTCTGGAGTTGGTTCATCAGTACATGAAATTTATCTTGGGCATCTGGCAAGTCCATTTTATTAACTGCCAGGAGTGCAGGTTTTGTCTGAAGTTCCTCTTTGTACAACTCCAACTCCTTTAAATTGAAAGAGAAAACCGAATAATTTTATTATAGTATCTATACAGAATACCTGTTTTGTAATGTCTTTCTTTATCTTGTAGGCCTGGGTAATTTAGAGCCGATTCAGATCTCTGAAATGCAGTACATTCCAACAACCACAAAATTAATTAACAAAGGAAACTCAGAAAATGCTTAATGGTAAGATCACATGTTAATATAGTTTAGCTCACATGACATCCTAGAGACAGCTGTGATTGTGCCTAGAGCCAAATACAAATATCTGGAATATTAAGCACATAGATAAAATTCAGAAGTAAACAGCAGTAAATTTTCATGACCATGGATTAGGCAATAGTTTTTATCTATGACACCAAAAGCAAAAGTAAAAGAATATATAGACAAATGGGACTTCATTAAAATTTAAAATTCTGTGCTTTAAAAGATATAAAGAAAATGAAAAGACAACTGACAGAATGAGAGAAAATATTTGCAAATCATATATCTGATAAGGGACTTCTATCCAAAATAAAACAACCACTTACAACTTAACAAAAAAAAAACAACAAATAACACAATTTAAAAATAGGCAAATAATCTGAATAGGCATTTCTCCAAAGACAAATGGCTAATAAGCACATGAAAAGATGCTTAACATCATTAGTTGCTAGAGAAAAGCAAATCAAAACCATAATGAAATGCCACTTCACTCCTACTAAGATAGCTAAAATAAAGAGATAGACAATAGCAAATGTTAACATTAATATGGAAAAATTGGAACCATCATCCATTCAAAAGTAGAATTGTAAAATGGCACAATGGTGCAGCCACTTTGGAAAACAGTTTGGCAGTTCCTCAAAATATTAAACATAGAGTTACCATATTATCTAGCAATTCCATTCCTAGGTATATACCCAAGAAAAATAAAAACAGGTCCATACAAAAATCTGTACACAAGTGTTCACAGCACTATTATTCATAATAGGCAAAAACTGGCAAAGGAAATAGGATATACAAAGTCTTGGAGGTAAGAAACATTATGTCATATTAGAGAGAAACCATAGGGCTGGATACAGAATGTAAGAGAGGGAAACAGAGACGGACTGTGAGATAAGAGCCTGACTTTGCCAGACCTCATAAACCATGTTCATGTTAGACTAACCCAACAGCAATGGGGCTCTATCAAACTGTTTTAAGCAGGGAACAAACATCACCTTGGTTCTTTTACAAAGATCACTCTAGCTGCCATAAAAACACGAAGTGCAGAGAAGTGAGACTGGAAGCAAGGAGACCGGACACTACGGACTTACAACATTCTAATGAGAGGGGCTGATGATTATAACAGTGTGGATGAAGACAAATAGATGGATTTCACAGAGATTCAGGATATAATACTGACAGGGCTTGATAAAGGTGGTGAGAAAGACAGAATCAAGACCACCACCTAGGTTTCCAGCTTACATACCCAGTAAAGTTCTGGAGGAGGCTGGTAAGTTTTTTTAAAAGTTCAGTTTTATACATATTAAGTTTGAGAAGTTAATGGGGCATCCAATCAAAGATTTCCAAGAGGCAGCCAGTAAAGCACAACCAAAAGATCTGGGTACCAGATACAGATTTGGCAGTCATCAGTATATTTACTGTAACTGAATGCTAATTACAGAATAAACAGAAAAAAGCATAAAAAGTAGATTGAGAAATAGTCTAAGAAGTAGAAATAAAAGTTTAAGCAATATAAAGTTTGAGAAGTCTGTAAAGGGATTTGGAATTAAGGATGGTTTTATTGGTTGCAATAGTGTGAGGAGCAGGTTAATACTGAAAAACTGGAGACAGCAAGTTTAGATCATTCTTTAACATCGAAGCTTCAAAAAGTAGAGGTGGAATATAAACATATTCTAATTATTAAGTTTTTTAGTACAGTCCTATGTATCTACATATTAGACTAGATGGAGAACATAGTAAAACATAAATAGGAAACCTACTTTTGTAAGAAGTATTATGGTTTCAAAGGCAGTCCTGTATTGAGTTTGGGGAGAAAGCTGAAATCCAGAAATATCAACCTAACCAAAAACAAAAAGAAAAAAAAGAAGGAAAGAGACAACCTTTAATATAACAATAGCTATACATTTCTATGTTTTGAAATATCTTACTCTCTCAAGTTAAAAATAATTTTTCAATGTATATTCTATTAGTAATTTAGTAATTCAAAATAGAAGAAATTGAAGTGTCAAGGTAACTATAATTGTTTTGATAAAATCACAACCATTAATAGAATGAGGAAGTAGTACACATAAGGCAATTTAAATTAATATGGACAATCTCATACATATACAGTTGACAACCCCTACCCCTCCCTGCACAGTAGAAAATCCATGTATAACTTCTGACTCCTCTCAAACTTAACTACAGCCCCTCAGTATCCTCCAGGGGTTTGGTTCTAGGACCCCTGCAAGGATACCAAAATCTGTGGATGCTCAAGTTCCTTATATAAAATGGCACAGATCACTTCTCAGCCTTTTGGATAAGATCAAATGTAAAATGGTGTAGATCAATGCATACAGTCAGCCCTCCACATCTGCAGACTCCCAACACCATGGCTGGGAAACAGTACAGGTATTTACTGAAAAATTTATAAGGGGCCCTGAGTTGTCTGAGGGTCAGCTGTATAACTCCAGCACCATCAGGTAGGAATAAGATACTATATAATATAGTACTATGTTGAAAATCTTAAGGAATTAAATCTTGACAAGTATGACCAAATTTATAATAGACATAGTAAATAATGCCATTTCTATCCTCACAGTATAAACAAAGATTACTTACTATATTTGACCCCCATCTAAAGAGACTTAGTGGAGTCACATATGCTACTACTTTAATTTTAAATCTTATTATTATAAAAAATTTCTAGGAAAACTAAACGTACAGATTTTCGCATTCATTTGAATATTATGTTTATATACATATGACTTACAACAAAAAGCAGTTGTTTAGTTCTTTCTATATGCTTGAGGAATTTGTGGCCCATTCCTTTGTTCATATGTGCTCCTTCTATTAAACCAGGAAGATCAGCTACTGATATCTAATACAAAGTTAAATAGTTTGATAGAAAAAGAAAATATATGAAAACCGTAAGTAAAATTACATTCAGAATTTCATGGTAGTTAAAATATAATGTTTCTGATTTGTGATTACCACATATTTATGAAACCAAGACGCCTTGATAAAAAAATTAATTAAGCATTAGAATCAACATCCTTTGTTATCAGAAATTAGAGTTCTATTTTTACTTATTAATCTAACAATATAGAACTTTAGAGATTACTTTAACAGCTATTAATCACATAAATTCTCTTTAGAATTCCATAAATTATACTGTTCAATGTGAACTTTCCACAGAATTTCAACTTTCTAAATTCTTAAAAGTTTTCAAGAATATTAATTTAGCTGACATTTCCTTAGTACAGCTTTGTAGTTTTAAATTTTAAAATTTATATGCAGTTAATTATTTGGCACCATTGTTCCTATTCTGGTCACATTCTACCAGGACTATTAACTATATCCAAAGTTAAGGGTATAGTTTTCCTATACTCCTTTTGGAGATGATAACAGTTATTAACCATTATTCTACACTTGTGGTTTTCAAACCTCACTGTGCATTATAATCACTTAGGGAGGTTTTATGCACAGATACCCAGGCCCTACCTCTAAGAGATTTCATTTCAAATCTCTGGGGTGCATGCTTCATTTACCATTGTTGTTCTTAAGCCACCAGATAAACCTGACATACATTGAAGGGTGAGAAGCACTGCTTTACGTACACTGCTCATCTGAATAAGGATTTCAGAGTTTTACAGGAAGTTGTGGTCACGTGACAAAGCAGTGTACACTACAGAGGTCTCATGTACTAAAATTTTCTTCAGAGGTCCTCCACTGATCTCCTTTAAAAATTATAATGTTCTCTTTTCCTCTCAATATTGTTTGCTATATTCATATTATTCTGCATTTATAATTTTACTTATTTAATATTCTGTATAATTGAACTTTATATACTTTTATATCACTATTAAAAATGAATATAAATATTTTCTATTGAATTATGTCAATGGATTATGTGAAACTACAATGATACATCATCACCATAAGTCCATACTTTACATAAGCATTCGCTTTTGGTGTTATACTTTCTATAGGTTTTGACAAATGTATGACATGTATCCACCATTATAATATAGTGCAGAATAGTTTCACTGCCCTAAAAACCCACTGTGCTCTGCCTATTCATCCCTTTCTTCCCCTTATCCTTGGTAACC
Organism: Pteropus alecto; assembly: GCF_000325575.1. Lineage (NCBI taxonomy): Eukaryota > Metazoa > Chordata > Mammalia > Chiroptera > Pteropodidae > Pteropus > Pteropus alecto. The sequence goes on from NW_006494610.1 coordinate 931,425, forward strand.
ACTGATTTTTTGCTAACTCCATAGTTTTGCCTTTTCCAGAATGTCATATAGTTGGAATTATATAGTATGCAGCCTTTTCACATTGGCTTCTTGCACTTAGTAATATGCATTTAAGGTTCTTCCATGTCTTTTCGTAGCTTGCAGCTATTTCTCTTCAGTGCTAAATAATATTCCATTTTCTGGATGTATCACAGTTTATTCACCTCCTGAAGGACACCTTGGTTGCTTCTAAGTTTTGGCAATTATGAACAAACATCTGTGTGCAGTTTTTTGCGTGGATATGTTTTCAACTCATGGGGGTAAATACCAAGAAGCACAACTGCTGATCATACATTACGTATTTTTTAAATTTTGTCACTTTCCTTTTTTATCTGTTTTTATTCTCTCTTTATTCAAAAGATGTACAGTTCTTCCTTATCAAGGAAAAATAAATTTTAATAGTTAGATAAGGCCAGAATCCCATTTAATTAAAGAAAAATTATTTTAAAGAGAAAGTTGGAGTAAAATCACTTCCATGAACTTTAGAAAATATTTTTAGGAATCGAAAATCAATAATAAAGTGTGGAAGTAAAATAGGGACGTGTAATGAGAGCAGATTTATGAGACAAAGAAGATATGATGCTGTAATGACAAACCAGACAAACTTTCAAAGAATAAAATGGTACATTCTTATACAATATTTTACTATGATAGTGTTCAGCAGAATGGATATAATCAGTTTCATTTATCAGAAACAAAATCCTGCTACTCTTTCTCCCTAACACGACAGAAACAGTTAAATATTATGAAGTCCAAGTACCAAAAGCAAGTACTTTCACTTCCAACCAATTGTCTACTTTAAAAATACCCACCTGTTTGAAATCATTATACATAATCTTTCCAAGTTCAGGCTTTAATGTTGTAACTAAAAGAAAAAACAACAGCAAATTAAGGCTAGAATAATGGCTGGTACTCTCAAAATTGTCTTAAAATTATGAATAAAATAAACAATATTTCTTTTCTGTGAACAATTTAATTCAGATTATGTTCTCATTTGTTGAAATGGAAGGTACAATTATCTTTGTTATTTACAATTAACTTGGAAAAGGATAAACATAGATTATTATAATCGGCATATCTCACTAATTTAATTAGTGGGATACGAAGTTCCTCTATCACACTTTAAGAAGCATGGTATTCGGGGGAGAATTTAGGTTTCTATCATTGGGTCTGTGGGTTAAATTTGTCTAGCCCTTTCTCATCCAGTTATCCTTAGCCTCACTGATCTCACACTAGCCTCCATCCTATGATTTTTTACTTTTCTTCCTCTTTCCTTCTCAGGAGTCTCCTGTATTACAATGATAAGTCCTGACCGTATAGTTTATAGCAGTTAGTCCAAAATTAATTCTATAAGAGTCTAATTTTAGAATGGCTTAATATTTTTTTCCAGTTAATGTCATTCTGTACTTTTTTGTTTTATGATGGCACAGATTCTATCATATTCATTCACTACTCTGAGTCTACACTTCCATCATATCTCACCTTGCTACTGCAATAGCCTACTAACTGTTCTTCCCAGAACCATTTATGTCTCATACTCATCCATTTTCTTTATTATTCAGAAATCTTTTTAAAACAAATCTAATTATTTTATGCCATGCTTAAAAGGCTATCAACTGCTCTTAAGCTATAAAGATGAAACACGGCCTACGTGGTCTGTATGATAAAGTCTCTACCTACATCTCTAGCCTCATCTTGATTCCCTTTCCCTTACCACATGTTGTCTCCTCACACAAATCCACTCCCTGCCACCACAGAAAGACTTTTCGCCTCCACTATCTGTCACTCATTAACTCATATTTATTCTTCAAATCTCAGCCCCAGCATCACATTTCCACATAAAAGTCTAAAGCAGTCACCTGTACTCTTTCATAGAACTATATTATATTCCTTATATTCATTAGTGGGATATGTGCCTTCCCCCACTAGTTTGTAAGCTCAGTAAAAGTGAGAACGGCATCTGTTTCTGTTTACCGGTCTTTGTAACTCCAGAACCTGGTGCAGTTCCCAGAAAAAAATACCTGCTAAATGAGTGAAAGAATTCATCTCTGTCTTCCTAGTATTTATCACAGCTCTTAATAAAGGCTAGGTGCTCATAAAATCAAAACTAAACCAAAACAATGATTATGCAACTAAAAATAAACACAACATAGTAAGTGTCTAGCAAGTACTAGAAACTTTGCTGAGGGCTACAGAGATTTAAAAGAGTAATGGGAAATGCATATATTCTGCCAAGAGTTTTAAAACTAAGGCTATCTTCAAAGCTGTTATTTTATTCATACTCAAAGAAAGATTAATATTTAAAAATTCACCACCACACATTAAAATACAAAACAAATTACACTTACATGCATAATCTGCAATCACAGGTTTTGCGTGAGAAATCTGACTTAGCAAGGAGGATTTTCCAGCATTTGGGAATCTGAAATGAGTAAATAAATTTATATGTTACAATAAATATAAGCACTATTAATATTTACTTATCTCTGAATTCTTAACATTTCAGAAAGTAGACTTCTCGACTATTTCTGGGCGTAAGAGTAAGTTTAAAATAATTTTGAAAAACTCGAGAAACAAAATATACGCATGAAAAAGGAAAAGGTAAATTTATTCTCGACACTGAAGATGTTTTAATACTGTGAATTAATAATTGAAATTATGTGAAAAGAACTCGTAAATCATAGAACAAAAAATAAAAATACCTATAATCCAAACACTGATAAAATATTACGCATATTGTTTTGTAGATTTAAAAAAAAACATTTAATGTGAACATTTTCAAATGTATACCAAAGTAGAGAGGAGTAATAAATCTCATTTAGTCATTACCTAGCTTCAACAAATATTAATATATTCTCAATACTTTTTTAAAATTTGGTTTGTTGGAACAGGGACTCCAATAAGGTCTGCATTACAACTGGTTGATGTCTCTTATATTTCTTTTGGTAAAGGTTCCCCTTCCATCTTGTTTTCTCCTTTGTAGTTTTATTTTTTTTTAACTGGGTCATTTATTTTGTAGAGTTTCTTTCTCACAGTCAGGATTTTTCTGTTGACACTCCCATGGTGTCATTTAACACATTTTTTCGCCCTGGATTTTCTATAAATCGGTCATTATATACAGAGCCTTGATCTGATTCAGACTTGGTGGTGTTTTTTTTTTTTTCCCTGAAAGACCATCCATAGTTGGTTGGCCTGCTTTTCAAACTGAATTATATAATGTGAACACCTTTCAAGAGTGTACCGTAATTTACTTAACTAAATTCCTATTGTTAGGTATTTAGGTTGTCTTCAATTTTTTATTATTATCAATAATGTTGCAAAAATATATGCATACAGCGAGAAAAACACATACCATGTTAACAGTCACCACTGAGTGGTGGAATTAACAGGCAACTATTTTTTTCTTTCTGTAAATGAGCATTTATTATTTGTCTAATTTTTTTCTAAAAACTTTAAACACTGAAGTGGCTAGCCTTGAATCTTTATACATATCCTTAATCTTTTTCTTGAGATAAATTTCTAGATGAGAGAATACTGGATTAAAATATATGCTAGTCTTAAAGGCTTTGATTTTATTGCTAAATTTCTCTCAAGAAAGGTCCATAATGCATGAAAGTATGTACTAGGAATGGTAGTCACTTAAGAGATTATTTCCTAAATTTCATTCAGATATTTTTATTAAATTTATTCAACAAAAGGAAATGTAAATTGGTGCAACCATTATGGAAAACAGTATGGAGTTTCCCCAAAAAATTAAAAATAGAGCTACCATATGATCCAGCAATTCCACTTCTGGGTATTTACCTGAAGAAAACAAAAACACTAACTTGAAAAGATATATGTATCCTCATGTTCACTGCAGTATCATTTACAATGGTAAGATATGGAAACCATCTAAGTGTATGTCAATGGATGAATGGGTAAGGAAAACGTCACACATACACACAAGAATATCATTCAGCCATAAAAAAGAAGAAAATATTGCCATTTGTGACAACATAGGTGGACTTTGAGAGCACTGTGCTAGGTGAAATAAGTCAGACAAAGAAAGAAATACTATATGATCTCACTTATATGCAGAAACCAAACAAAGTAATTAAAAAGCTGAACTTATAGATACAGAGAACAGATTGGTGGTTGCCAGAGGTGGGGGCGGGAAAAATGGTTGAAAGGGGACAAAAGACACAAACTTCTAGTTATAACATAAATAAGTCATGGGACATATAATGTACAGCCTGGTGGCCATAGTTAATAATAGTGTATTGTATATCCGAAAGTTGCTAACAGAGTAAATCGTAAAAGTTTTCATCACAATGGAAAAAATATTGTTAACTACGCATGGTGATGTTAACTAGACTTATTACGGTGATCATATCATAATACATACAGATAGCAAATTCATTATGTTGTACATCTAAAACTGATATGTTATATGTCAATTATATCTCAGTAAAAAAAATTATCCAATAAATATTTATTGAGAATTGACCTGCATCATACATAACTCACAGTTAGGCAGTATCATAGGAACCAGAATTATAGCAATCAATGAGACAAATGTGATCCCTGCCTTCAGAGTTTTCATTTAAATTTAAGAAAGCTCTGCTTTCAAAACTCTGCCAAACTTTCATTTGAAATAATGGTGTAATATTTTGCAAATACAAATTTAGAATTCTATAAAAATTTATAAGCTTTTAATGGAGCTCTTTTAACAATTTTTCTCATTAAAAATATTTCTATAATAAAATTAGAATAAAATTATGTGGTTTCTTAATGACTTTTCTTGGAAATATAGTTTTTTATCTTGTTACACCCAGGTCTTGTGACTTGTTGGAAAGTAAATTGCAAACATTTTTGTTTATGATTATCATTAGTTGGACTTGCTTATTTCTTTCCAATATCCTTATATTTCTATAAGCACAGAAAAATGCAAACCAACTATTTCCAAAAAGATCAAAGTACACAAAGAAAAGGATGCTAATGGCTGAAGAACAGATACTTAAGATTTTTCTTGAAAAGTACCTAATGAAAATTTAGAGGCTGAAATCCAACCTAAGTAAAGATCAGATCTGACAACAGAAGTACAAGTGTAGTTATACGATACCTTTCTTCTAAGGTTCAGTTCATTCCTGAAACCAGCTAAAAGGATATCTGCTTATGATTGCATTCACACTAGTAACTTTTGAAGAATAATTGCCTAATTTAAAAGCACTAGAACATGCATTAAATATTGTGCTTAAGAATAATGATGCTTTAATTACTGACTATAATTTCAAGTCCACTTCTGAAAATCTTAGCATTTCACTATATGTAGTCTCCTATAAATTGTCAATATAATGATGATGATAGCAGCTACCATTCATTCACTGAGCATTCATAAATCTAAGGCATGTGTTGTGCTGCAAAAGAAATCTTACTCACCAACAACATTTTAAAGTGAGAACCATCTCCATCCACTATTAAGGATGAGAAAACAAAAACTTAGGAGACCATATAACACACTAACCTTTTTGGCACTAGGGACCGGTGCTCCTATGAGAATCTAATGCCTGATGATCTGAGGTGGAGTTGAGGAGGTGATGCTAGGGCTGGGGAGTGACTACAAATACAGATGAAGCTTTGCTTGCTCGCCCACCGCTCACCTGCAGCCCGATTCCTAACAGGCCACAGACCGGTCCTGGTCCGTGGCCTGGGGGTTGGGGATCCCTGGTATAATATAGTCAAGACCAGTCGGCCAGTCTACTGATGATCTGAGGTTCTGACTCAAATAGTTTCACCTGAGTCCCCCACCCATAACCCACCTTTACTACTCAGCCTTGCTAGGATCTTCTTTGTCTGTAAAGGTATATCTACGGAAACTGCAGTACATTTTTCTACCAAATGAGAAAATGAATGGCTGGATTCTCAGTCTTATCCACAACATTCTATGAATGTTTAAAAATATATGTACTATTACAGAACCTATAACTCAACAACCCTCGTAACTATGTTTTACTCAAAAAATTAAATGTGGATGGAAAGCTTGAAACCAGGATCACATCTTCCCTGTTACAAATTTGGCAGGAATGGGGCCTCTGTCAACTCTAAGCCACTGCTGGTTAAGACCAGACAGGTATGGAAAGAGGTGAAGAATTCAGACTGTAGAGTCTGGTAAAGAAGCAGTGAGATGGCTGGAGAAGAAGATGAAAAGAGCTTAGAAAGAAGCTATGGGAAGGCAAGGAATGGAATGGTAGTTTGGTACCCAGTTTGGCAGCAGTTTTCTCTACCTTTTCCTTAGGCCTCCATCTGACTACTATACAATGCTATGAAAGAATGGAGGCTGTGGAAGAGGACAACATTTTAAGGTCTGCAGTACTGAGAATGGACAGATTCTAAGCAGAGCGTAAAGGATAGGGAAAAGATCATACCAAGATTCAACTTGGTGTTCAATAGTGTGTAAGTCTGACGGCTAAGATTGTCTGCACCAGCCTTTAGCCATTTGATTAATGATACAATACTGCTATTAAGATGTGTAAAATATCTTAATCATTTCTTTCCTTCTTTTATTTTCTTCTATACACTTTTTAAAATGTGGTTTGTCTGGATTTCTCATTTTATTCCTTAATATTTGGTAATGTTCTTTTACCTTCTCATACTACTGCATTTGATTGATCATTTTCTTTATTTGTTTTCTAACATTTCACTAGCTTACTATATGGTTAGGATCTTTGACAAATTAATAGTATATACGAAACTCTATGCTGGCATTATGAAAACAACTACATTTGATAGCATATTCCAAAGTATGCACATGATGCACAAATTCCATAAACTAGAAATAGTGCTGGCCCTAAATTACCATTTATATTTATTTTCTATTTATGAACTATCTCTCTGAAAGTATAAACATAAAGATATGAATGGTACTTACCCCACTAGGCCTATATCAGCTATAAGTTTTAGGTCGAGGTGAATTATTCGTTTCTGGCCTTTTAAAGGTAAGAAATTTGTAAGTAGTTTACCACCAAGACCTCCTTCAGCTATCAAAATTCTGTCTTTCTCTTTATTGAGTTCTCCTTAAAAAGAAAGATAAAGATACGTAGAGCCAAGATTAGTAAGTGGAGCTAATCACTAATGACATTTTTCTTTCAGAAATAGATGCCAGAAGTTTCTATTAAAAGCTGGACCCTGGAAGTGCACTTTTGAAAACAGTTGAAAATAAACTAGTTATGTTTAAAACCAATTACTCTTATATTTTTAAAATAATCTTAAATCTAGCAGTTAATTTTCAACAACCTTTATGTAATGTTTTTTTAAAAGTTCTTTCATTAATTAGCAGGTAAAATAGTTAATGTTTTTAAAAAAATTCTGACACTCAAGAAGTGCTACTCCCCACAGCTCTCAAACAATTTTGAAAATGTGCACATTTTTTACAACCTTAGAATCTATAGTACACTTACCTATAATTTTACCATATTCATCAGTTATTGAAATACCCACAGGTACAAGGATTTCACAGTCTTTTCCTTTTGAGCCTTTCAGTGCACTAACCCTACAAAAAAAAAAAAAAAAAAAAGAGTTAAATTAAAATAAGGAAAACCCACTAAATTAAATGATTTAAGCTTCAAGCAAATATAATGCTCTATAAAGACTAGCAGTCAACCCTTTTAACACAGATATTAAATGGCCAAATATAAGAGCTTTGACTTGATGTTCAATTATTTCTTTATATTGTAGACTATCGTATCCCAATAAAAATATTAAGTAATGATTTAAGTTACCAAGCTAGCCACCAAAAGCCATTTCAACTCATAATGAATATATGGTATGCCTGAAATGAAAAGACCATTACAACAACACTAATAAACTAGAAAAAAGAAAAATCCACTAAATAACAAAGTTTTTTAAAAAACTGACCTAATACTGTTGTATTGTACACCTGAAACTTACTGGATTTCTTTAACCAATGTCACCATAATAAAAATAAGTTAATTAAAAAAATAAATTTAAAAAATTTAAAAAATGACCTCAAACTAGAGTATATTTATAGGAGGCTCATCTCTTAAACTGCTCATAAGAGAATAAATACGTACAAACTTCTAACTAGTCATTCCACTTCTGGGAATTTATCCTAAAAGAAAACAAACCACCATGTATACTACTATATATACATGGTTGTGTGTTGCAATGTGCTATAACTGTAAAAAATCAATAATTACCTAAATAGATGAATGACAAAATAAGTTATTACTAATATCATAACACTATGCAGCCATTCTGAACAATCTTCTGTCACGGAAATAAAAGGGGAGGTTGCCAATATTGTTCTCTTGTTTTTGTACTCCCAAATTATTTACATACACACATAATTACATTTTTGTTAAATGTAAGAAAAGTTAAGAAAAGGTTAATAGTGATTATCTCTGGGTAGAAGGATTATAGACACTTGACTTTTTAAAAAAATCTTTGTATTCCTGATCTCTCTAATTAGGTCAGAATCCCACTGCCTATATACATGTATAGGCTCATTCATAAGACTTGTCATAATTATAATTTTCCATTTTTCATGTATCTGATTAATATCTGCTCTCCTACTAGACTACATAAAGTTCATCATTTTATCCTAGATACCTAGTAAAGTGATTGAGAGATACTCAATTTAGTTGAATGAACAAACTGGACAGAAATGTATGAATGTGAAATAAAGATTTAGATAGAACACTTCTCTTACTGGGATTGTGTGTTGTAATTTTTAGAATGTTGTGTTACTGCTGATGAACTTTCTATTAAAAGAGTTTTTTTAAAGAACTGAAATACTATCTGATAATTTTTATAGATGAACAAGCATAAACCAATTTACTGGGAGATGATTTCATGATGAACGAAAGCAGTCTAACTTTTAGTAGACATTATTAGATATCTGAAATTAAAATCTTGCTCGGTTATCTATATTTTGGAAGTGGTCCCTGAACTAAGCCTTGAAAAGGGAATAGGAAGGACTTTGCCAGACAATTAAGGCAGGAAAAGATGTGTTGATAAACTGAATACACACACACATACACACACGCACAAGCACATGCACACACACACGTGCACTGGATTAGGAGAGAACAAGTTGTTTGGTAAAATAATAGTTTTTTCTAGCACAATGCCAGTATAAGCGGAATGGCATGTTGTGAAAAAAAAGGCAGTGTAGTCCAGATCATGAAGAGTTTGATATGCTATGTTAGAGAGTTTGAAGATTATTTTAGAGTGATGAGGAACACTGAAGGATCTTAAATAGGCAAGTGACATAAGTTGATGTTTTAGAAAATCACTCTAGGAATAACTGGAGAAAGAATGGATTGGAGGTGATGACTGAGACTGAAGACTGGAGACCCAAATTGGAGAATATTGCAATTTTTCAAGAAATGGTGATGGTCTGAATTAAAGTCTGACCTGTACCTTTTTTTCTGGTCTCATCTTCCTCTATGTTCCCGTTTTCTGCATTCTAGCCACACTGACCTTCTTTTAGTGTCTTATATGGGTATGTCTGCTACCATTGGGCCTTTGTTCATGTTATCTTTCCTATAATACTTTTTCCTCCCCTTCACCCAGTTGGCTCCTATTAATTGTTCAGATTTAAGCCTCTACATTCCAAAAATTGCCACATGCAACTCCAGTAAGAAAAATGTTCTATTTAAATCTTTCTTAACATTAAAACATTATATACCATCTTTAATATACCACTGATCTGAACACAGACCAAGGTTGGAATTATAAAAACTTTACTTTTGAAAAGAAATTATAAATGATAAAAAATTTTTACTTTAGAAAGTAAACTACTATTATTTCCCACCTGTAACAGCAAAATAATAAAATGACATTCTGAACTCAAAGCTTTGATTACTAAATTCTAATAAATATAGGGCTCTCAAAATTTATCCTATAAAATGGTTTCAATCAGACTATTCATAAAACAAAAATGCTCAAAACGAATATAAAGTGTTTCTCCAAGGATTTCTTTACCAGGAGATGCTGCTGCATATTTTAGGCAGGATAATTCGTTGTTCCGAGTGTTCCTCTGCATTACACGGTGTTTAACATTCCTGCCTCTATCCTTTGCTTATACTCATGGCCCAAGTAAGTGACCCATTCCATCCTCTAGTATTGTGACAATATACCAAAATGCTTCTTTGGGAAGGAGAAAGAAAAAAGGGACATAAAGGTTAACCTTTATGTCAACACCTCCTAAGGAATAATAGAATGAGAGAGGCCTGAGGAATATAGCCTGCATTTTGATAGAAGTTTTAAGAATTTTTCTCTTCATTGTCTTTATAATGAAAGAAAAAGTTCTTATATTTTGAGGCCAACATAATATGTTCCATAAAAAATAACAAACATTAACTAAAAATAAAGGAAAGGTTTTGCTGTCATGGAAAGAAGCCCAAAACAGAAGCAAAAAGAGAACATACAAGAGCTGTATCAGTGAAACAGGCTCTCAATTTTCAGCTCTGCCTGTGAGATGCTGGCAGAACTGTTGGTGGTGGTGGGATGAAGTATCATGGCTGAGATTTGAGAAAGGTTTTCTAAAACCTGTCAAAGATAACTTAAGAAGAAAACGGTAAGAATTCAGATAATTTTCTGTTTCTACAGAGGAAGTTCAAAAAAATATAAACAGACACTGGGAGAAGAAAAGGATAAAAAGTTTAAAAGCTCCAAAACATTTCTTAGTACCTTTTTACTATAGTTGAGACAGATGTAGATTTTTGCTGAGTTACAAATACAGAATATAATTTACTTTAAATTACTAATTAATTTTTATCTTTTAACTTTTTTTTTCTTCTGGAAGGGATTAATTTTATAAAATCAAAGTCATTTAGTAAATACTTACCGACTGTTTGCTCCTTCTCCAGCCACAAACCGTTTGTGAGGATATTTGTCTTTAAGTTGTTTTAAAGTCATTTTGTTATGGGCTACAACCCAGACGTCACCACCTTTTCCACCTTCTCCACCTAAACGAGGGTATCCCATTCCACCACTTCCTCCCCTGGTGAAGAGTCTTAGGTTATCGATGAAGTTTCCATACTTAAAGAGAGAGAGAGAGAACATTTGTATACCAAATGAGCTTACTAATTTAAACTCCTTTCTAGTTCTTTGTTGCCACTAAAATTCCTTAAAAAATCAATAATGGCTTTCTGTACACCAAATTTATAGTCTTTTCTTAGTTCATCTTCTGTCTGATCCCCTTTTCCCATTTAACTTTCTTAAGATCCTTTTTTTCAATTATCAATTGTTTCACTTATCTTCAAGGTCTCTGACATTGGCCCATTTCTAAATCTAGACTCTCCCCTGGGTGATGACAGCCTATACCAGTAACTATTACCTAAGTGAGATACTCTCTATGTCCAGCCTGTTAGACATCCCCACCAAGACGTAAACTTAATAGTCTAAAGCAATTGAGAACAAGATCTATATTTATATTTTAAATCTCTCAAATGTGTAACTTGTTCATAGGTACTGAAAGGATAACTGTCACCTCGAGTATATATTAATATGACAAAACATAACTTTTTCCTAGGTAAATTCTATTCCTCCAATGTTCTCTCAAATAATGGAATAATAGTTTACTATTCATTGAGACTATGTATAGGAATCTTTGACTATATCTGCTTCTTTTCCCAAAGCCCTTTCCTTTCTGGTACAACTGTCCTAGTATCTTGACCATTTCATTAGCTCCTAACTGGTCTCTCAGTACCTATAGTCATTCTTTCTTCAACAAGTCCTTCATCCTGCTGCCTGAGCTATTTTTTCTGAAAATAAATCTAATCTCTAATCATGTTTCTCTCTTACTCAAAAACCATTCATGATTTTCTGTTTTATTGCTTATGAAATAAAGTCTAAAGTTCTCAGTACTATATTCAAAGCTCTTAACTTACCTTCGGTTTCATTTGCATTTGTTTAACCCCTCCTATCTTCTTCCTCTTTTGCTCTTATTACATGTTATACTTTCACGTCTCCACGCCACTCTGCTCATGCTTTTCCTCTACTTATACATCATTTGTTCTGTTCTGTCATAAACCCACCAGAATGTCATATTTGCTGATATCTTTCTCAATTCCTCTAATCCACACTTCCCATTTGCTCAGCTCTCAGCAATTTGATTCTATCTCTATAATTATACTTCTTGAAATCTTGTGCTCTATTTAGTGTTTACATCTGTTTCTCTCACTAAATCAAGAGCTTCTTGCAGGTAAAGATCCTATGTACTAACCTCTCGGACTACCGAGATTCCTTATTGAGTAATTTCTTAAATTCATAATCGTTTCTTCTTTTAATCATTTAGGATAATTATAAGTATCAAAAAACATCTGGAAACTTTTTGCAAAATATATATACTCTGACCATTCTGATACACCCTGGAGAGGAAATGAGGACAGGTCAAGCTCCCTTGGTGATTCTGATGCAGTCTAGATATGAGACTGCACTGGATGGGTTCATAGCAAAGATTCAAAGCAGATATTCATTTAAGCATGCAAATGTACTCATGAAACAAAGCGTTGTAAGGAAATAGGGTAGAAGAAATGTATAAAAGATGAATTTAAGGGCTAGTCAGAGTATTTTTCACGGGGGAGGGGGGACTAAAGAACTTATGCTTTGGTTCTGAAAGGCTAGATCAGAAATGCATTACCTTTTAGAATGGCTATTACCAACAAGACAAGTAATAACAAGGACTGGAAAGGTTGTAGAGAAAAAGGAACCTTCCTGCACTGCTGGTGGGAATGTAAATTGGTATAGCCACTATGGAAAAGTCTGGTGGTTCCTCAAAAAATTAAGATTAGTGTGACCATTTGACCCAGAAATCCCTTTCTTGGGTATCTACCTGAAAAATCTGAAAACATTTATTCGTAAAGATATGTTCATTGCAATGCTCCTGTGTTCACTGCAGCATTACTCATAGTGGCCAAGATACAGAAACAATGGAAGTGTCCTTTGATAGATGATGGGGTAAAGAAGATGTGGTACATGTATACAATGGAAAACTACTCAGCTACAATAAAAGATGAAATACTGCCATTTGTGACAACATGGATGATCTTGAGAATACCACGCTAAGCAAAGTAAGTCAGACAGAAAAGTCAAGAACCATATGATTTCACTCATACATGTAATATAAAACTAAAAGCGACAAACAAACAAGTAAACAAAAACTTATTGACACAGACACCAGTATAGTGGTTACCAGTGGGTAAAGGAGGTGAGGGGGAGGTGGTAAAGGGGGTCAAATATATGGTGATGGAACGAGATTTGACTTTGGGTGGTGAACACACAATGCACTATATACAACTGTACACTTGAAATCTATAAAATTAACCAATGTCAACTCAATTAAATGAATAAAATTTTTTTAAAAAAATGGAAATAAATGCCTTGAAAATAATAAATGATTAATAAACGCATGGCGATTTGCTGCTTTCACTTTTAAAAATGCATCAGGTTTAAGTGAAGAGATAGATTCCACTTGCAAACTACATTGATTGGAAGTGGCTTTTCATGGCAGTAAGGTTACACAAGTAGCCTTTAATAACTTATCCACACACACACACACAAAATGCAGTAGTTTCTTTTTAGTTAAATGATTAGTTATTTCATATACTCAAGTACTATCCTTCATAACTCTCTTTTCTTCACCTTTCTGGAAAACAGAGGGTTGGATAAAGTATAACTTCACTCAAGATATTACGAACTATACCTTTCCTCCAATAAAACAAAAACTCCTGTTCTTAAAGTTCCATTCAATTTGTGCCACATTGTTTTACAATTCTAGATTTAACAGATTCAGAGATTTAGAACCCAAACTTAAAAGGAATATCTCAATCTCGTTGTTAGTAATGGCCCATCTCTGACGTCGGCAGGTTTAAAGAAACATTACTAGAAAGGCTCTTAAAGACGTTTTTTAGAAGCAACCTTAAATTTTTTACAGAAATGATTCTAAAATCAATACCACACAAAAACTGATCTAAATTTCTTGCAAGAAGGCAAGCCTACTACATATTTTCATTTACTGATGAAAAGTCGTCTTTAAAAACAATATATCAAAAATATATATAAATAAACGGGCTATGGATATTAACATTTAAAAGTAAAATACACTATTTGAGCCGAAAGAAAAAGGTCAAATCTACACTCCATGTATACAGTATTGCTTCTAAACCGCAGCAGGTAACCCAGCCTTCATCCCACGTCCACACAATTCCCTAGAAGAATCTCAAAATCTAAGCAGGCCGGGCAGACACACCCTTCTCACCCCTCACAGGCCAACCTCGCCTCCTGCGGGGGTGAAAACTATGGCAGAGAAAGAGGAGGAAAGAGGCCCCCAGAAAGAAAAAGTGGGGAGGAAGGGAAGAAGCACCAGAGCCCTCAGGTGGGGCTGGAGGCACCTGGCCCTCTGGCATCAGTCACGGACCTTTCTGAACAACACGCAACTGCAGCGCACCATCACAATGTTGGGCCAGGATTCATTCCTAGGGAAGGTGTACGAAGCAAAATTCCGCGCGGCCTATTTACGTCACCGCAGGCCGCAGATGTTGTGCTTCCTCCGCACGCGCCCTCGGAAACAGCCGCATGCGCCGTAAGGCGCAGCACGGGGACGGGCGCCTGTGCTGTACTGTGCGCCGTACGAGAAGATGCGAGGCACTCTATTTAGGGGAACGCAGCATAAAACTGTGAGAAATTGTCGAGAGGCACTGTGGCAAGGGACAGGTGGAAAGTGTGTGCCTCAGGAATTAACGTTTTGAATGGGAACATTTTGAACTGAGCTTCCATGGAGGAATTTTTATGCTAATTGAGGAAACCGTAAGGTACCGCTGTCTGCTCTATAAAGCGGAGTGGGAGAAGAAAAAAAAAAAAATCAAATCCAAATGCCTAAAAGACACGGAAATTCAGCAGAAAAAGAAAAGCTCGAGAAAGTTGTTAGTTCACTGACGAGCTGAGTGGTCTCTAGCAAAAGCTTCCAGGAAACACTGAATTTAAAACTTGTGACACAATATTAGGATCTGAGATCTGTAAGAATTGCATTGGATTCAGTGGGAAAAGAAACTTGCAACTGTTTGTCAGACAGTAGCTTCTTGGAATCGGGTAGAGAAGGGTCTTTATCCAGCTATCATTGAAGCTTACCTTTGTGAAAATTAGAAATTTCCTTTCCTCAGCCTGAGCAGGATCAGCCGAGAGTGGCTGGACCGGAATCCGCCCCATTTACCTCCTCTCCCCATGCCCTCAGGCAGTGAAAAATGTACAAATGTACACAGCCATAGTAGGCGGCCCTGCACTACACTTCTAGTTTTATAGTCTTTCTTAACTACCAAGACTGTTAATTTCCAGAATCCTTTTTACACTTCTACCCCTCGCTTATGACAGCGATTATTTGGAAATGCACTATGTGAAAACTATCCCTCTGTCTTGATTCCTTTGCTGCTACTGAACCTCCCTCTTCCCCACCAGTCAATAAAGCTGTAATTGTCATTTAACCTATGATGATTGATTAATCAAGACATAAGATTTTCACTATGTAGATGTTTAGTTTAATCTTGATAACATTTGCTGCCATTTGGATTATCTTTATTAGGTCTTTTTATGTCAGAATTGTGTTAAGCCCAAGTTATTTTCTAAGGTGTATTTCTTATAAGTGAACACAAGCCCAAATCGTTTTCTTTCCCATAATATATACATGGGAAAATGATAATAGCAAATACAGTATAAATGAGAAATTGATATAAAAACATCTCAAAATATCAAGGAATATTATGTACTATATAACAAAGAAGAAAGCATAATATTATTGAACAAAATATGGTCAGAACCTGAAGTATTTATTACAGCTCTGGTTACCAGATAGCAAAGGAAACATGAAACTAGAAATTGTCCCCTTTAAAATGTCCCCTTTATAATGAGCATGAGGTGAAATGACCCAAAGTATTATCCAGACCTGATACAGAAGTCATTATTGGAAGAAAATACTACTCCTTTTGTCATTGAGAGGACAGAAGGCCTTCCCGTAGTTGCTCAGAAGATTAAAATGTAGGCAAATCATTAAACTTGGTGGCACTGAAGAATTTTGCATAATCGAAATGATGGTCCTACGTGCACCATTGACAAAACTTACAATTTGATTTCGATAATATTTCATTTCAAAAATACATAAATTAGAGTTAATGCTAATGAAAAACATTTTTAAATAAGCATTTTATTTTAGAATAAATTAAACGTTACAGAAAAGTTACAAAGGTAGCCCAAAGAGTTCCCATATACATTCTACTCAGCTTGCGCTAATATTAACATATAACCATTTGTCAAATTTAGGAAGTTAATGTTGGTACAATACTATTAACTAAACTACAGACTTTACAGGATCCATCCCTGGACACAATATTACATTTAATCTAATAAACATTGTGTAATTATTTTAAGCATGAGATAAATATATAATTAATAAATCTAACAGTTTATATTAAACAGCTGTTATACTGTTTAATGTTATCAGCAGATTAAAATGAAAATTGTCTAACTTGATTCTCTACATTGTAGATTATCTTAATCGATCTGTACCTTTTCACCTTCTCTTAATTAGATTCCCACTTTCTATCTATCCTGCTTTCGTTCTGCTTGTCCAAGAGGAGTCAACATAACCAGGTTAGAGGGTCTGTATGTGAAACTGCGAAGGTAGAATCTGTCATCAATTTCACACCACTCTCTCTCTGGTGTTCA